>NW_022589709.1:71444376-71908178 GCF_004348235.1 Phoca vitulina
ATTAAAATATAATATATAATATTAATTAATTAATTATATAATATATTAAAATATAATATATAATATTAATTATAATATTATTATATATTATATATATTATAATATATATATTTATATATATATATTATATTTTTTTTACTTCAGAAGATTCATTGAGGGGCACCTGGGTGGCTGAGTCATTAAGCGTCTCCCTTCGCCAGTTCAGGTCATGATTCGAGGGTCCTGGGATTGAGCCCCACGTCGGGCTCCCTGCTCCGTGGGAAGCCTGCTTCTCCCTCTCTCACTCCCCCTGCTTGTGTTCCTGCTCTCGCTGTCTCTCCCTCTGTGTCAAATAAATAAATTATTTTTTTTAAGATTTTATTTATTTATTTGACACAGAGAGAGAGATAATAAGAGAGCGAGCACAAGCAGGGGGAGCTGCAGGCAGGCAGAGGGAAAGGGAGAAGCAGACTTCCCGCTGAGCAGGGAGCCCAATGCGGGTCTCCATCCCAGGACCCTGGGATCATGACCTGAGCCGAAGGCAGCTGCTTAACCAACTGAGCCACCCAGGTGCCCCAAATAAATAAATTCTTAAAAAAAAAAAGTTTCATTGAAAAATGAAATTCTAATCCTACCTGGAAAATGATCATTATTTGCCACGAAGGAAAGGAAAGCACAAAATAAATATAATTAATGTGATAATATTAAATTCCAAACAAATACCATTTCCTGCTTAAAAGCTCTGATCCTGAGGTTTGTTCACTTTTTATTAAAAAAGTAAGGTTAACGGGCTTGAGGAGGTTAAAGATAATCTACCACAAAACTGAGAGAATATCTTTATAATAGTTAGAAATGCTGAAGTAGAACTGAACATGGAATTGTGTTATGAAAGTGTAAATCTCTATTATTTAATCTTGATGCCCTTGCCACCTACAAACATTTCCTATACTATTATGTCTCACATGCTTTGAGAACCATTGGTCTAAACCAACCAGGGCAAGTGGAGTACTAGTGCCTTGGAAAACACCTCTAGAATTATGGAGTTCACACTTTTGCCCATAATTCATTACAGTGATTATCAAAGGGACCATAGATCCCGGTTCAACAGGTCCAGTCCAACTTTATACTGTTGTCCCAGCAAAATCATTCATCACATTCCCTTTTACACTCAAATGTGTCCTAATTTGGGATAATCCATTACATTCTTACCAGGTTGATCATTCATCTACCTATCCTTTTTTGAGCACCTATTCTGGACCTGGCTCTGTGATAATGACTGGAAATACAAAGGTGAGTAAAATAGTTTCAAGCCCTCAAAAAGCTCACAAACAGATCAGGGCAAGGGAAGCATTTAGTGACAATGCAAGTGATAAAAGTCATGCATAGTTCTGTGCCTTGTGCTGTAGAAATCACAGAGAGGGAGGGCAGATGAGGCAAAGGAACACTGCAGGTTCCTCAGTGAGAAGGGCAAGACCAAAACCCATAATGTAGGAACTGTTGAATCAGCTCTATAGAAGCTGGTCGGTCTTTCCCTTTTAAGATAATGTTTTACTTTGCGTTCATGTGTGTTTGGGAAACTTAGTACAGTAAGGATGAAGGAAGAACACACAGTTTCCTTTACATATTTCTTCATTGTTAGAAGGCATGAGAAAGCCAGCCCATAATTCATTACAATGGTTATCGAAGTGACCACAGATCCCAGTTCAACAGGTCCAGTCCAACTTTGGTGGGTGATATGTAGAGATAGATAAAAATATTTCAGAGGAGAGATATTCTCCACAATTTACTAGTTTTAAAACATAGATCATGTTTCTAATCTGCTTCAAACCCTTCATGGTTTGATCACTGTTGTCAGAATAAAATCCACACTCCTTCCCATGGTCCACAGGTTCTGTCCTTCCTCTGAAGCCACACCTCCTGCTATTCACTTTAGTGCACTAACCTTTGGTCATCATCCAATAGGCCAGGTTCTTTTCCTGGAGCTCTTGTCTTTATTTTTGCTTTCCTTCTGCCTGGAGCACTCTTCCTCCAGTACTCTAAGACTCTGATTTATCTCATGTTCCAGGTCTCCGTTCAAATGTCACCTACTTAGAGGGACCTTCCCTAGTCCATCCACTCCTATCTACTTCACTTGGCTCGTCATGTTTATCATCTTCATAGCACTGACCATGGTATATCTGTTTCTTGCTTATTGTCTATTTTTCCCATGAAGGGAAGAGCATGACTGTAGTGTTCCCTGTGTCCAGGACAGCGAGAGGCAACAAAATAAGTGATTAACAAACATTTGTTGATTGGATTAATAGAAGAGTTTGGGAGGAAAAAAAGAAAATATCTCCAAGTACTTATTTAATCAAAATGATTCATAAAAAATTTTTTAAAAATGTTCTGTCCTCATTCAGCTTTGGGGACAGATAAGACAGGAATGAGAAGGGCTGAGTTCTGGGTTTCCAGGTTCATGGGAGCTTGGTGAGGTTGAGAAAAGACCAACTGGTAGGAGCCTCATTGTAACAATTAAAAATTATTCACCCCTCCAGTGGCACTTGCCAAGGGATAAATAGTCTGGATCTTCAATAAGGCTGCAAAGTATTTTTACAACTTGAATATCCATTTCCAGATTACACAAAGGACTTCTCAGGTGACCTTGAGTAAGCTATTTTGGTAAGGTTCTGTGTTACTTAAATGAACCATCTCTATGGAGAGAAGAGATGGGGCTTGTTAATTTACATTTATAAAGACACTTTGAAATCTCTGGATGAAAGAACTTCTGTAGAGAGGTACAGAGAGTGAGGTAATATGCTGGGTCAAACTCTACCCTTTTCTAGAAGCAGATATGTGTAGGCAGGCTTCAGGACATTTAATGGGAGCCTCTAGCACATTATTTTTCAAATTAATCTAAGAAAACACCATACTTTCAGTACATTGAGTGTTTTAATCACATGTATAAGTTATTCTAGTAATTATTTCCTTTAACATTTCCCTCCTAAAGTCCCAACTTTGTGTAAAGGGAATTTTTTGTGGGATTTGTCTGTGAGGTTTTCCTTCTATAACACTTTTTTTAGTTTTTTTCATTCTTACCCTACATTAGTGGCACTCAGTTCCTAAGCATGACAGTCTCTGCTGCTGAGCTGATTGGGACCCAAATGAGGTCATTTCATCAATTCTAGACAGATGTTTACAAGTTACAGTCAGAGATTAAAATAAGCTCAGGAAAGAGAAAAGAGAGAATTTCAAAGAAAACTGCCAGTCTATGAGTTAATTATATCCATTTACAAGAATGGTATTAATAATTACTTAAGAAATAATTCCAATAGAATAGAATATTTTCTTAGGATAATGATCTCTTTCAGCAAGGCAAATACAGAGTCAAAGATAAGACATTAATTATAAAACTGTCAAGGCAAAAGCCAAGCTTAAAAAAAAAAAGAAAAAGAAACAGGCAACCACCTTTTCTAGCATGTTACACTGATTATATACCTGTGATTGTGCCCAAATGACCATATAGCTTTCTTTACATTTTTCTTGACCTTATAATTGTGTTTTCTTTGGGAAGGAGGTAGGCATTAAATAATTTCATTACTTGCTTTCAGGAGTAGGAAGGATTTGCCTTACTGCACCTTGCTCTTCCTGAAAGAGAACCAAGCTCCTTGACCCTTTCAATGGGTTCAGACAAGATACTTGCCCTTGAAACTACCCCTTGAGAAGGCTGCAGATCTTGATATTCTTTTTCTGTTCATAATATCTTTTTGAGACTTTGTTTAACTCCTTCACCTTTGAAATCTCTTCTTCCTCAGAAGATAGCTGGTCCCCTTCTAGCTGCTCAGCAGCCATGCATAGTTGAGTTCTTTCCAGGTCAAGGACTGCATGTTGTCAGTGATCACCCATCTACTCATTACTGGGTGCATCCTAGACCATATCCATGATTCTGGTTATGTGAATACTGTGCATGGAGCTTCAGGAGAGGTTACCCACACCCAGCCTTAGTGTTCGGGATTTCTTCTTGTCTCCTCATACATGGACTATGTGAATGGCGTGGGGCCAATCTACTGGGTGCTCTAGGTCATATTTCTCCTTTGTGTGCCAAAGTTTTCTCAGCTTTTCAACTAGTTATCTTAACAGATGCCTATCACTTTATGGTGGCTGGAAAGATGGAATGCAAAGTCCCTAGGGACTGATTTGTAAACACCTGTCCCACCCTCCAATTCATTACCTTGACAACATAGTATTGAACATTATGACATGATAGAAAACAATTGAACTACTAAATTCCTGTGGGTAAGGCAACCTAAACAAACACTAAAATACTATAATGTTTGGTATTTTAAAATGAGTAACTTTTTGATGACTGCAGGATTTTTTCTAGCTTTTGACAAGACACCTAATTTGTTCTGTTTGACTGGCAAAGGGCTCAATTATCTTGACTTAAAAGAAAGCAACTCAGGGTGTCATCACCATCACCTACTGAGCCAACATCAAATATTTATTGAGCATCCACTGAATGCAAAGCATGTTATAGTATATATGCTAAGAAAACACATCCTTATCTGCAGAGGAAGGCATTCTTTAAAGGATGAATCCAAACAAATGGGAATACCCAATTTTCAGCCACTTATCTGAGCACAATGCAAACAGACAAGATTGGGGGATATCGAGAAAGCTAGTTACAAGGTCTGCACATGGGCATATCTTTGTGTCCAGCTATTGGTTCTGTAGGTTGTCTCAGAATCCCCCACATTTAGAAATGGCATCAAAATGCTTCAGGGACTATAGAAAATGAAATAAAATATGCCATTTGTTTAGAAGAGCGTCTCACTTTGATACTCATCAGGCAGCATCTGTGCTCATGTCTAACCTGCTAACCCATTAACTATTCTCATAATGATAAGCATAGTACCTGCTTCAAAGGTTCACCAAAAGTTTTCAGGTAGGAATGTGGCATGGTAAAAGAACAGGGCTTTGAGACATAAAGACTTGGATTTGAGTCCAGCTTCACCACTTACTTAGTGTCATCTCTCTGTAGGTAAATGACTAAATCTTATTTCTGTTTCCTCATCTCTAAAATGGATATAATAGCACTGAATTCATGTAGTCATGCAGGGGAAATGAAATCAGGTGTAAAAAGGCATATAGCAATAGAAAGCCTGAAAGTAATAAGTGCTCAAGAAACAGGAGTAACTTTCTAATTTAGCTCATTTTGAATTGAAATCTCTGTTAGTGGATGAAGGACATAAGGACTTTTAGCAACTGTGATCACTTACTTTCTCCTATGAAATTTATGCACATTGCATTTAAGGTCTATTTTAATTTCATGGCAACTGTATACAACCATGTATTATCTCTTGTGTTATTTATTGTTTCAATCACATGACTCATTAGTTACACACTTAACCATACTAGGTAATTGTCTCCTATTAGCATCTTTTATACATGTACTTTTAGGGTATATTTAGAGTGTTCACTATATATTTTTCTAGTGATTAAAACTTTTTAAAAAATTTTTTATTGTTATGTTAATCACCATACATTACATCATTAGTCTTTGATGCAGTGTTCCATGACTCATTGCTTGTGCATAACACCCAGTGCTCCATGCTCTAGTGATTAAAACTTAAATAACATGATAAATACCTATGATCAAACCATGATACCATGACTTTTTTTTTTTTTTTTTTGAGGGCAGGAACTACAGTGTACAGGTACTTACTGAAGGTTTGATATATGTAGGACATTGTCTTCATAGAATAGTTCTTCCCATTTCATTGGATGCTGTTTTGATCTTGCAAATTTTATCATTCCTAGGATGTACCATTGTGTCTTCTTGCACATAGAAAATATTCTATATATGTCTGATGCATAAGTGAATAGTCTTAGACAGTATAAATGTTGGTGAAATTGAAACATGGGAGTATAACTCTATGAATTAAGAGGGATATACATATAGTCAAGGGGAAAATATGGTTATAGATTATCTAAACAGCTTCAGGCAGTCTAGGTCTTACAGAGCTCTTCTAGCTTGGTGGGGCTGATATACGATGTTATGTCATTCAGGTAAAGTGGGTGCCAAACAGCGGACCATTCATCGTGACAAGCTAACTCCCAAGAGTCTAATAAAAAACTATGCTTAAACCTCTGCTGAATACTCCATGGAGTAAAAAGAAAAGAAATGGTCATTTGAAATTATTTTAGGATTTGCGAACTTGAAACAAACATGTTGGTGCCAGTTGTTCACTAGCTATAGGCGTCCTCAAGTGAATAGGTCCTACCTTGCACCTGAAAAACAATTAGTCTCACGATTCATGAACATTTACCTTACAGTTCTATGAAATTGTGGCTCTATTGTGGGTGGTGGCAGGAGCATTTTGGAAAGTAAACAATTCCTTGAATTCAGTTGTTCAATATTGTGCTTTGGGGAATATCAGGGTAAATTCTACACACACACCTACCCTCTAAGAACTTAGAACTTGGTAGGGATGCAGATATATGTACAAATAACTCAAATATAAAGTAGACTGATAAATGAGACACAAAATATGTCTTAGTAATTATGACTTACTTATTATTTTACAAAAGGCAAAACTTTTGCCCCACTATTCACCTTGCATATTCTGATTTCTCACTACTCCGCACTCAAAAAGATTATTAATAGCTTGAAGATTTTAAGATATCAATAAACACCTTTTCAGTTTCTGTATGGAAGATCTTGATCACACTTACCATCTGAGCCTCTACTTTACTAAATATACAATCTTACTGATGGCTCATATTAGTCACATGCAATAGTATTAAAGTCCTAAAATTTCTAGTAAACAAGGAGTTTCCTCTAGCAACATGATAAATGGTCCCAAAACTGCCACTTATGATCACTAGACCTTTTAGGACTTCTTGTTGCTTTGGTAGTGTTCTTAAAAAGGCACTCCTCTCCACCCAGCCTCAGGGGAACTCAGGCAGACAGACTCCCACTATTAAACGACTCCTGTGGGACTTTCTGGATATCTTAGCTGCTCGTCTTCCCTGATCTTGTGCTTCTTAATGCAGCACAGGAAAATAATGAACTTGTGGATGTAAATTTATTCTCTGTTCCTATAAGCTAACCTAGGGATGATTCTGTTTGTGGAGCCCCAAACAGATTTACCCCAAACAGATATTCTGACAGTCTTTCTCTCAGGACCAGACTTTGCAATCTCCTTGGTTTGTTTTGTTTTGTTTTGTTTTGTTTTCCAATGAAAAAAAAAAAAAAGAGGCCCACAGAAGTCAATTGTTTTGGCTAAAGTCACAGTGTTTAGAGTAATTGAAGAGTTTCTTTGGTTTTAGACTCCAAATAATAGGACTAGAATGTAGAATATGATGTTTGTATCCCTGCAAAGAACCATCTTGTACTTTTTTTTTTTTTTGGTCCAAATGATGCTGTTACCTATTCCCATAGGCAATTTCTGATCAGTGAAGAATAGAGTTGGAATTTAAGAAAGGAAAATCTAGATCTGAAATGCCTGGATCAAACTCAGGTAATAGCAACATAATGGCCATAATCATATTTTATCCAATGGAGGGTTGAAAGCATCCCAGTACAATTTCTGGGAACAAAAAAATGGATACAATATGGGCCTGGCATTTACAGTATTAATATCTCCCAGCATGATTGTGTATGATCCAGGAATCCACTTTTAGAGATCTAATTCTGCCAATAAATAGCTAGATGACCTCACCAAGTCACTTAATTTATCCAAATCTCCATTTTATCATCTGTATGAGAGTGAGACATTCTCTAAAGTTTTCATTTGCTCAAAATCCTACGACTGGTTTAGGGTTTCCTCTTTGCTGAATGTTGGTAGTTTTATATGTCCATCAACTGTCTGAAGCAAAACGAAATGATTTTAGAATTGAAATCACTTTGAGCTCCAGGAACTACATTTTTTCCAAAGTCAAAGGCAATCTGGCCTTTTCACTCAATTATCAGAAAGTAATTGGGGTGAGAGTTAATACATTAAAATGGAAGAAGGTATTCTGGTCGGGTTGCCAGTTTACTCTCCATCTCAAGGAAAGTGAATATAATGCACGTTGGAATATGCATTTGCCAACCAGATTGGTTTTCTTCAGAGACCTTCACAGGCCTCAGATACACCGGTCAGTAGACAACAGGTTGTTATCCTAGAAATGCCCATAATCAGCTGCCTACTTCTTCCTCAAGTCCCACATGGAGATCAATGTGATGGTGATTTAGTAAAAACACACAGACACAAACCTCCTTTTTTTTAAACCCTCAAAAAAAAAAAAAAAAAAAAAAACCTAGGAGCTTTTATATGAAAAAACTGTTTTGTAAATTTCCCATTATAAAACAAACTTCCAGATTTCATTAGCACTGAATTTGGTCTTGGTACACATATGTTTTCCCCCTCTTTTAGAGGCATTTAATCTCTCAGGGTCAAGTACTTTCAAATAGCTGCTATCTCAACTTATAATAAAAGACACTTTTTTTAGTAGAAGAAAAAGTCTGCTATAAATCTCTCTCCTGTTGACAGACAGAACATCTTTAGAAAATGAGAGAAAGATGCCCAAGCGCTCCTCTTTAAAAAACCCCAAAAAACCAAAAATCTGATTCTGTTATTTTCTATAGCTGTAAGTCTGCAACAAGTTCATTTCTGAACAACAAAAAAAAAATGGGGGGAGGGGTCCAAGGAATGAAATTATACAAACTTGTTCCCTATTTTTGAAGATGGAAATAAATTTAATAAATAGGCAATCAGCTTGATGAGCGAACTTGTATAATAGACGTGCTTTGTGCTAGTCGCAATTCTGGACTTCACAAAGACACAAGAACCCATGAAGTATCATAGTCCCCAATATGGGGTTCATTACACAGCTCTCATTATTTTCATATTTTCATTTAAAAATTATCATAATTTTTAAAAAATGCTTACTGATACCCAGATTCCAATACTGTGTGACTAGAAGAGGAATGATACATAGGATATCTATCTGTAATATATAATGATATACTATATAAATATATGATACTGCTAGATATAGATCTACTTGTAAGTGATGGAATGGGAGGAGAAAACATGCTGGCTTAGAGATAAAGATGACAATGAAAAGGAGTTCAGTGTGGCACATGGGAAGCTGATCATACATCTTCAAGCACAGAATATCCTGGATATAATTGGTGATCCCTTCCCAGAAGGATGCATCTATATTATAACACTTTACCCTGTTTATGAAGAGAACTAGAAATGGCAGGTGTGGCTTGAAACAGTAGGTCATAGAAATGACCTACTGAGTTCCTATTGGTTATTGACCAGATTAATTCCTAATATTAGAGACATCCACTCACAGTGAGGAAGGAAAATGTAGGGGTGGGGAGGAGAAAAACAATACAAAACAAGGTGAGAAAAAAGAAGCTGCTTAGACTGTGCTAGCTGTGCTCTAATCCCTGAGTTAGGGACAGAGATGGATGAAACTAACACATCCTCTGCCCCGAGTCTTGCCTAATGTAGCATGATCTAGTTGCATGTCTTTTCCAGCAAAATCTTCTATTAAGGTTTTTTGACGTGAGCCTCCTCATCACCCTGAAATCCGAAGAATTCAATGGTCTGATTCTTTGTAATCAGGTTGAACCCCACTGAGAGAAAAACTCACTTGTGAGGCTGCAGATGCCATTGTCAGCCTAGCCCATACTCATCAAAGGTGAATACCTTGGCTCATTGACTTTTTCTAAGGAAGTGACATTCCTATTTAGTATTCACCTACTTGGAGTTTTCATGAAAAGCATTAAAGCCACCTGTCCAAAGTTTGTACCTAGAGAAAAGTGACACTCTGAAAATTAATAATGACAGGTAGAAATTAATAATGAAAAGGCAGAAAAGGAAAAAAATATCAAGGTTTACTCAGATTTGGCTTTTGGTAGCCTCTCCGTCATGCTACTCAGTAGCTATTGTTCATACAGCCTTTTGCTCACCCAAATAAATGAATACTTGGATTTAAAAAGATGCTAAATGGGGGTGGCAGTCTCTTTTACATATCGAAAATAAATTAATGCCAGCATTTTTCTAAAGAAAGACCTCATTTTTTTGCTTAAGTTATTCAATGTACAAAAACTCATGTACCTTCAGTGTTTTAGGAATAGATTTACTCATGCACTATATTGATATATCACAAACCACAAGCGCCAGTGGCTCGCCAGTATATGTAAGTTGTATCTGCACACGCCACTTTGCATAGAGATTCTTTTTTTAAAGATTTTGTTTATTTATTTGACAGAGAGACAGTGAGAGAGGGAACATAAGCAGGGGGAGTGGGAGAGGGAGAAGCAGGCTTCCCACTGAGCAGGGAGCCCGATGCGGGGCTCGATCCCAGGACCCTGAGATCATGACCTGAGCCGAAGGTAGACGCTTAACCGACTGAGCCACCCAGGCGCCCCGGCATAGAAATTCTTAAAGTTACCTCCAGCTAGAAGCTGACTGAATAAATAATGGTCAGGAAATTCTTGGAGAAAAACCAAATGTTTAGGGATTGGAGAAGAGGTCTTAAATACCACATTTTATGGCTGTCTTACTCAAAATGTATTGCCATGCCCAGTTTAGCTATAAAATAACACTGAAAGTGTTGTCTTTTGTTTCTGCTACTTGCAAATCAACCACTCCATTCTCTTCAAATAATAGTAATGATAAGCATTTAGTATTTTCCCAGGCTTTCAGCTACATAATGAACATGTCCTATCTCATAATGCTCACCATAAGCCTATGATGTTGGTAATATTATACAAATGAAGAAACTAAGGAAGAGAGAAATTATATAATTTGCCCAATATCATGCAGTAGTAAACAGGTAGTTTGGCTCCAGAATTCCCTTTTAAACAGAACACCATCCTTCACTACCTGACCTTCACTACCTGACCGTATCTGTTGATTAAATATAGAATCTTTAGTTTGTCACTCAAAACTTTAAGCCTTAGTTTAATTGACCCTTCCAGATTTATCTCTTGTATTTCAAAACTTCTCCACACAGATCCCAGACTCTGGCCAAACTGGGACTGGCTGTTTCCCCAGACATTCTGAACATTTCCATTTCATAACTTTAGTATTTCCTCAATTTAAAATGCAGTCACTTATTAAGGGCAGAGGGAAAAGTGAAAGAAGTGAAACCATTTTAAAACATATATAGATATATAATAATTAATAAAACTAACACTGATCATTACTATTTGTCAAGAACTGTATTAATCATTATTAAACATTATAACACAGTTTTTTTGTTAAGAGAGGCAGGCAATATTTAGCTTTAAAAAGGTTCTTCCACTGTGGAAATTAATAGACATCTCAATCTCAACATTCCAAAATTGAGATTTCTCTCTAATAGTCTTCCCTCTTTCAAAAATGGTCATTAAATGCTTCTAATTTTGGAACAAAAACCATGAAGGCATCTTGGACTCATCCAATTCATTAGCAAAGCTGGAGGCCATTTCTCACCTTCTTCATTGCTAGTACCAAGGCCCAAGTCATACTCCACCCTGCCCAAATAATTGCAGTGGCCTCCTCGCTGACCTCTCTGCTTTCAACCTTGTCTCTCTGCAGGCTATTTTCAACACAACTGTCAGAGGGAGTCTGTGAATATGAAAGTCAGATGATGTTATTTTTCTGTCCAAAACCTTCCATTGCTCTCTTATCTCAGAATCAAAATCAACGTCCTAACAATGTCATATAAGAGTTGACCCCATGTAGCCCACTTGCCTCTCTGCTTTTCCTGCCAAGTTCCTGCTTCAGCCACAGTAGCCTTCTTGCTGCTCCTTGAACACTCATGCCTACTCCACCTCAGGCCTTTGCTCTTCCTGGCCCTTCTGCATAAAATACATTCTTTAGATATCCATAAGGATTTCTCATTTGCCTGTTTCAGGACTTTACTGAAATTCCATCTTCTCAATGAGGTCACCTTCAGCTACCCTCTCTAAAATGGCAGCACTACCCCCAACACTCCCTTTCTCCATTCTCGGCTTTATGCTTTTCCGTAGTACTTACCCACCTCCACCATACCATAGATTTCAGTTATTTCTTTGGCTCAAACCAGAGTATGATTCTCCAAACTAGAATGTAAGCTCCATAACAGCAAGATTGTTGGTCTGTTTTATTCATTGCTGTGTTCCCAATACTTTGTAATAGGAGCTCAATAAATATTTATGCCTCAGATGAAGAAACTGAAATTCACAAGCCTCCTTCTGAGGTCAGTCATTGAGCATGGAAATAGCCCAGGCACCATTCTCCAGACCAAAGCTGGAACCCTGGGTGGATTGGGAGAAGGGCAGTTGGCAAAAAAGATGGCAGGAAAATTAGAGAAGTGTTAGGAAGGCTTGTGAGAGAAGGCACTCTTGGATTCCCACTTACAAAAACACTGATTTGGTAAGGAAATAAAGTCATGTTCTACAACACCTCCTAGACTTTATGTACGTTCATGATCAGTAAGATTGGTTTGTTTTTATTGGTTTGCTGGTAATGTACTAGGTATAAATTATCCTGTGACAGAGGTAATAATACTAATCATAATCATGGCAATAATGGCTAGAATTTATTGAAAACTGTTGCAGTTATTACTAATAACTAACTATCCCACAATCAGCTTAAAACAACCATTTATCATATTCATAGATTCTACAAGTCAGATGGCATAGTGGGAAAAGTTTTTCTGTGCTTCATAATGGCTGGATCCTCAGCTAGGAAAACTTGATTGCTGGGAACTGAAATCAAGTGAAGGTGTCTTTATTCACACAACTGGCAGTCAATGCTGGCTGTTGGCTGGGACTTCAACTAGAACTTTTGACCAGGCACCTACTTGTGGTCTATCCATGTACCTGGGCTTCCCTACGGTAACCAGGATTTTTCCATGGTAACTCGGTGCTCCAAGAGGGAGTATTCCAGCATACAAGGCAGAAGCTGCAGTGCCTTTCATGACCTAGCCTTGGAAGTCACAAAGCATCATTCCACTGTATTCTGAGGCCAAAGTAATCACAAGTCACAGAGAGGACATGAACCCCACCTCTTGATGTCAGAGTAGCTGGTCACATTGTGAAAGGACATAGAGGATGGAAGATATTGCTCCAGTCACCTCTAGAAACTATGATAAGCATTTTACATAATTATCTAATTTAATTCTCATAGTATCCCAAGTTAGATAGTCAGCATTATCTCAAATTTAAAGTAAAAGAAAACTGAACAGCAGAAAGTTCAATGATTTGCTCAAGATCACATTGTGGACATCTGCTGTTGCTGAGAGCCAGGTGAATGTATAACTAACTCCAGAGTTCGTGCTCTAACTGATATATAATCCCCATGGCCAGGGGAATCTCAATAAACAAAATGATGTGAGATTGGGGCAATAACACAGAAATCACAGGGACTGAAAAGGAGAGATGAGTAGGAAAAGAAAGAGAAAATCAGTAGGGGTTGGGCACAATGATGGTACCTGGTCAATGTTCAATTATCGTTTAGTGATGATGTTAGTTGTGTGAATAAAGACACCTTCACTTGATTTCAGTTCCCAGCATAGACAATCCAATTCCTCCAACTCCTCCTAAGTTAACACAAACTAAATATTTAAAATTTAATTAAAAAATCAAGCACCTTCAAAGTTCCATACTATCCATTTCATTCCATTATATTTTAAACATTTTGAAGAAAGAATCTGATTGTTTGAATGTTCTCAATATTTTGCCCTTTAAATTTAGTAGATGTAACTTAATCTATCCATTTAGGGGATGTAACTCAATGCCAAATTTGGCTTGATTTTATCCTAATGACTTCTGCAAAATCGCTACCATTTATTCATTGAGCAAATAGAAGTAGTCTGATGATTTTTTAATGCTACCTGGAATTATAGTCAGTGCCTTTTTGATAATGTTCTCCTGGGCATAAACTTACAGGTCCTGCTCTGTATTGAAAAGTTCACATTAAATTACTCTTCTCTATGAACATAACTGTAGAAAATGGAATAGTCAACCAGCTGATAGGAAGCCTGCTGGAGACCATCTCTCTGCCCTCATGTCACCTGATCTCTGGAATACAGCATCCCCATAATTCCATTCCCCAGCACATTTCAACAGCTCCCCCAGTGTTCTTGAGATGAAGAGCAGAATACTCAACATGGCCACAAAGCCCTGCAGGGTCTGGTCTCTGCATGTCTCTCAACCCCACCTGATGCCCCACTTCCTAGTTGCCTCTATCTTCCAGACATTCTGAATTTCTTTACTGTCTTTGAACATGTCAGTCTTCCTCTCACCTCAGACTTTTGCAGATGGTATTTCTTTGAACTGGAATATTCTTACTTCCTCCATATATCTTGCCAACCCTATACTTTAAGTCTCATAGCAACCATCACTTGCTTGAGGACATTTTCCCAGATCTCTCTGACCAGGCCAAACCCTCCATCCCCTCAAATATGATCTTAAAGTTATAGTCCTTTCTTCAAGGTTTCCATCACAATGTGACTTCACATTTATTTTAGTGGCTTCATTGATTAATTTCTATCCCCCTCAGTAGATAGTAAGCTCCTCAAGGGCAAAGATTGTGCACGTATTTGCTCTGCAATCCCCAGCATCCAACACAATGCCAGGCCCATTACTCAGTAATTACTTATTAAATAAGTAAATGGAGGAATAAATGTTAAAATGAATAAATAAAAAATTATAATTCAGGTTTTTAATTTTTTTTTTTTAAGATTTTATTTATTTGTGAGAGAGACAATGAGAGACAGAGAGCATGAGAGGGAGGAGGGTCAGAGGGAGAAGCAGACTCCCTGCTGAGCAGGGAGCCCGATGTGGGACTCGATCCCGGGACTCCAGGATCATGACCTGAGCCGAAGGCAGCCGCTTAACCAACTGAGCCACCCAGGCGCCCTATAATTCAGGTTTTTGAGAGTCTCAATCAGTTTTCTTAAAAGAATCATCATTAGATAGTTAGTGAATATAGGTCAGAAGAAAATATCCAGAATAAAACATGCAGAAAAAAGGGATTTTTTAAAAAATAGAGAAGAACCAAAACAATACGATCATACTGCATTTTTAAAAAATAACCTCACTGAAGAGGGTGGAGGGAAAAGGTGCTGACCTGAGTAACTCTGGAAATGAAGGGAGTTTGTAAGACCAAAAGCTAAGGAAACTGTACATAAACACTGTTCTCTAGGTGGTAAAGTTGTGTCCTGTGGGGTACAGGTTAACAGTTCTGAATTTACTACACATCCATACCAGAACTGAACAGTTAAATAAGTGGAAAGCAGATAGCAGGAACCGGTTTCTCACTGTTAAAGAGAGAGTTTACAGATAAGCAAGGGGAGGAAGCTAGAATGATCCACATAGTAATGGATTAGAGAACTGGAATCATCAAAATGAACTCATATTTAGCTTAATATAGTTATAGATGGTTACACGACCTGTATAATATTTACATGTATACCATATAACATTTATAGGTATGTATACATACGTGGTTAGTATACATATGTCAGATGACAGAGACTAGAAACAATGTCACCCAAGTAGCAATAAGCACACCAAGCACCCAGATCTTGATTTCTAATACCATTATCCAATATAAGAAACCAGGACCTCTTCATAGAAATGGTTGATCCTGGGACTGGAATAGGAAATATTCAAAATAAGCCTGGGAGGAATTTATAGATTTATAGTACCCCAAAATAATGAAGTGTACACACACACACACACACACACACACACAGAAATACACAAATAAAAAACCCACAAGGATGGTGGTATGTCAAAGGAACACAAAAGCCAAATAAAAGAGTTCCCAAGGGCCAAAGCTGGGATAAATTGAGTAACAAACTAAATAAAGTATAATGCAAAGTTGCATTATAACTCCAACTATAAAATAAATGTCCACAACATAAATAAATGATTGAATAAAGAAATAAATGGGAAAGAGACAAATCTTCTCTGCAGAAGAATTCCAAATAATTTATGTAGATATCCTTCCCTTGAGGAGAAGTATAACTCTTTACTCCATAAGTGTGAGCTATGGTGACTTCAAAGAATACAGTGTGGAAAGGGGGGAAAAAAGCATAACTTTTTAGTAGAGAAACTTGATAACCTCAACATTAGCCAAATGATCAAGGTCAAGATCAGAGTGATAAGTTATGTTGTTAGTGTGTACTCTGGAGATGGCATGACAAAAATGGCAGGTTACCTCTGTGGACTTTCTCCCAAAAGCCCACAGCCCTAACTTAATCATGAGAAAAATATCAGCCAGGAGGACCCAAAGGAAATGAGATGACCAAATGTAATCTGGAATCCTAGAACAGAATAAAGACACTAGGTAAAAAGCAAGGGAATCTTAATAAATTAGGAGCTTTAGTTAATAACAAGGTATCAATATTGGTTCATTAATAAATGTGGACTATATAAATAATTATGGTGAGATTTAACATACAGTTAGAATTAAAATATGTGACAATAGCAGAATATTAGATGGGAAAGTGACAAATGCATTACCTAGGGGGAAAAGGAATTGTCTATGGTTTATATTATTTATCTAATAATAATAATGATGATGATGCTAATATGGTATTATGGTGAAATGCCTATCATTTTCTATGAAAAGTCACCTGCTAAGGACTGGATTGTTTTATAGACAAGACTAACATAAATCCTGTCTGTAAACGAGAATGTTGGTACATGGTCCATAGGTAAATAAGGAGTTCCTGGTCTTGGAAGTACAAGCAATGCATCTTGCTTTAGTATCTTTTAATACTTAAAATAGCAAGCTTATAAAACATAAAACACATTTTTGGGGCACCTGGGTGGCTCAGTCAGTTAAGCATCTGCCTTCAGCTCAGGTCATGATCTCAGAGTCCTGGGATTAAGCCCCGCATCGGGCTCCCTGCTCATTAGGGAGCCTGCTTCTCCCTCTCCTTCTACCTGCACCTCCCCCAGCTTGTGCTCTCTCGCTCTCTCTGTTGAATAAAGAAAGAAAATCTTAAAAAAAAAAAAAAAAACAACCATAAAACACATTTTTAAAAATGTGGTCCCTTAAAAAAAAAAAAACAACTCTTGAGATTGCCAGCTCTTCTTCTGAATTTATAAATTTCAACTTATAATCTTTAGAGAAAGTGGGTAAGGTGGGGTACAGTTGTATACTGTTCCTCCCAAGAGCACAATGAAAATCTTAAATTCACAATTGCAACATGGCTGCCATATCATATCATAGAAGTGGCACCAGCTAAATGAAGCAAGACAGTGAAATGAGATTCTTTTCACGTTTCATAGAACACAGGGATTTGTGGGGGGTTTTCATGGGGGGTAAATACTGAATGTAATATTTCAATCATACCAGAAAGAACACGAGTTAATATTTCATAGATACTTAATCCACTCATTCAGAGATGGTAATGCCAATGTTCAAATATTTATGCTTCGTAGGCAAAACATGGTGTCCTGAATTATTGTATTGTGCTCTCTTATGCCACTGACTTACAATTCATTTCAGATCAAGTAACCAGAAAATCGCTGTATTCAACAGGGGAGCACTAGTGATAAAGTCTTTATACTCACAATCCTTTCATTTTTATTCACACACAAGCCTTACTTGCCTCCTTGAATAAAATTAAAACATCCACAAAAGTCACTGATTAAGAAAGGGATTAGTGTAAAAAGTAGTGTGCCTTTAATTGATCTGATTGCAATTTCCTATCTACTTTGTGTGTAAAATTCAAAGGCTCTTGTGAAAAGAGTGCTTCTTCTGTAATATCCTGTTATTCCCAGACATGAGTGCCTTTAATATAATCTTTCCACCTCAACCATAATGAAAGTTGCATGTCGGGTTTTCAACCCCAACCCTTAATGCTCCTGAAAAGTGTTTTGAGAACATGAGTAAGATCAGAGAGGAACTGCATTATCTGGAATGCTTTTTACTCATTTAGTGCCCTTCTTTCCACCACTATCCCCAGGCTATCAAGGCAGAAAATCAAGTTCAGACAACAGCTTAGACCCTACAGAGTAAATTTCAGAGTCAAACACCATGCATGACTTGACAGAGGAATCTGTCCTCTTCTACACTGTTAGCAACTTCAAAGAGTGGAGGGCGAGGTAGGGGAGCAGAGCTCATCACTTCCCACGTCCAACGCCTTTACCCCAACCCAATTCTTTTCTTTTCAGAAATGCATTTCCTCTCCTATCTCCGCACTGGCCTAAATAATCTAGCAGCATTCAGGGACATTTTAAAACCATATATTGTCATCAAGTATCCCTGGACATGAGGCACACCTCTCCTGTCACATCACCTCTCTGGTATCATTTCCAAGAATGCATAATCCCAGTCTAATCATAAGAAAACATCAGACAAACACAAACGGAGACACAATAGACAAAATAACTGTCCAGCAACCTTCAAAAGTGTCAAGGTTCCAGGGGCGCCTTAGTGGCTCAGTTGGTTAAGCCTCTGACTCTTGATTTGGGCTCAGGTCATGATCTCAGGGTCATGAGATCAACACTGGGTCGGGCTCTGCGCTGAGTGTGGAGCCTGCTTAAGATTCTCTCTCTCCCTCTCCCTCTGCCCCTTCCCACCCCTGCTCATGTGCGTGCGCACTCTCTCTCTAATTTAAAAAAAAAAAAAAATGTGTCAAGGTTCCAAAAGACAAGGACAGGCTGAAGCGCAATCACGAACTGGAGGAGACTACAGAGACATGGAGACTAAATGCACTGTTGCAACCTGGACTGGATCTTAGAACAAAAGAAGGACATTAGAGGAAAACTGGTGAAATCCTACTAGGCCCTGTACATCAGCTAATTGTATTGTACTAAGATGAATGTCTTAGTTTTGGTACATGTTCTATGATTATGGAAAATGTTAACATAAAGAAATGCTGGGTGAAGGGTACTGAGAATTTGTATTTTTTAAACTATTTTATTAGATGTAAAACTTTTTTTTTAATTTTTATTTATTTGACAGAGAGAGAGAGACCATAAGCGCAGGAACACAAGCAGGGGGAGCGGGAGAGGGAGAAGCAGGCTTCCCGCAGGGAGCCCGATGTGGGACTCGATCCCAGGACCCTGGGATCATGACCCTAGCCAAAGGCAGACACTTAACTACTGAGCCACCCAGCCCCTAGATGTAAATTATCTCAAAATTTAAAAATTAACTATTAAAAAGACAAAGAGAAAAAAAGCCACCGTATATTGTGATAAGGAAAGAAGGAAGGAAGAGAAGGAGGGAGGAAGTGAAGGAAGGAGAGAAGAAAGAAGGAAGAAGGAAGAAAGGAAGGACAGAGGGAGGGAGGGAAGGACGGAAGGAAGATTCTCATTTAAAGAGATACCCAGGAAGTTTGAAAAATGCTGACAAATTCCTCAGTGGATGTGAGTCATTCATTTGAAAACTTTCCAATGCACACAGAGTCAGAAGGTGACATAATACGGTGGTTAATAACACAGACATTAGGATAAGATATAGCTTAGTTTAAGACCTGGCTTGACCACTTATTAGCATTGTCTCTAATGACACATTACCTTATCATCTGAAATTAGTTTTTCTCATATGTAAAATAGGGATGTGAATAGTACCAAATTCATAGGTTTTTTATGAGGATAAAATGGAGTCATACACATAAAGCTCTTAGCACATGTCTGGCATATAGAAAACATTTAATAAATGGAAGCCGTTAATATTAGCACAGAAACTGGCACTAAAGATTAGTAATTCCCTCATTCCATTCAGCCTTATCCAAATTTTGTCCATCCTCCAAGCGCCAGTGGAAGCTCAATGTCTTTTTAAACCTATGGTAAGTTCTCTAACCCATTTTGCTTATGATGTGTGTACTGTGTAATTATCATTCATTATCATTTTATGTGTGGTGGTCATAGTCCATCAGTTAGACTATATGATCCTTGATGATAAAGACCACCTTGTTTCTTCTTATATTTTCCTTGGCATCAATGTCGAGTAGGTATTCAGAAAGGCAAGCTAGTTTATGATTATGCTATTTTAATGTTTTTAGGGGAATCTGGTACCATCATGGATTCAATCACTGGGAATTTAGAGGCCTGTCAAAACAGGAGTTGAGGAGGTAAACATATCCTCAGAAGCCCTTTAAAAAAGAAATAAAAAGTCTTTCAGAATCTTCTTCACTCCAAATGCAAACTAAATTAGATTCTTCACTACTGTCTCTGGGGTTTATGTCATGTGTTTTTCTCTTCTAAAGAAGGCACTTTCAAATAAAGTCTCTCAGGGACTTCCATAGACACATTTCTTTGGCTGAAATCCATTCTCCCAGGAAATTTATCCAAAATTCTTAATAACTTCCACATTCAGATACCATGACCACAGACAACACCAAGAAGAGAAACATCATTTCTTCTAACAATTCCCTTATATAGCATAATGGTGTCTTAAGTGCTAAATGGTTTCTTAAGTGCTTTTAAGTGTTTTGTTTTAATTGATTCTCATAAAAACTCTGAGAGGCTGTCTAGAAAATATTATTATCCCCAGTTTGCAGATAAGACAACTGAGGCCCAGGCTTGCCAAAAATCACACAATTAGGAAGTTGCAATTTTAGGTCTCTTGTCTCATTCATCGAGCATTTATTGAGTGTCTCCTATAGGCTTTCCTGCACTGTTCACTCCCTCAGCACACAAACCTGCTTCTGTCATAGCGTTGTGCTCATCATGAAGGATTACAGTCATCTACTTAATCTACTTAATCGTCTGAGTCCTCCCCTGGACTGCAAGCTTCTTGCAGGCAAGCATCTGTCTTGACCCAGCTGTATTCCTAGTACCCAGCGCCATGAAGACACTCAATAAAGTACTTGTGGAATAGATGAATGGGGACAACTAAAAAAATGGTGCTAAAGGATATGCCAAAGAGAGCTCAAATTAATTGTTTTGGATGAATGCAAATGCCATCATCACTTTTGGAGATCTTCTCATCTTATAATCCAATTCTTCCCAGCAGAGAGACTGGCTGTTGGGAGATAATGCAGTGCACTCCTGGGGAAGGACAGAAGCCAGTAAGACTAAGTGATCATTGGAGAAGCATGAAATGAAGTCTGGTTACTGTCACACTCTCCATAAAAGCTTGTTTTATCTAAATAAGTTTTAATCCTGACTTTGTCACACTCCCTAGGCAACTCTCACTTCTTCCAAAATAAATAAATAAGTAAAAGGATAGAAGTGACAACTTTTGACTTGAAGTTACCAAACTAAAGGGAATTAATGCTCCTAAATGAAAGCAAGACGAACTCATTGACTCCCAGGATGGCGAAATACTGAGATTCTTAAGTGATTGAGAAGTCAGCCCCGAAAATCTTCAAGAAGACAAGAGAAATCTATGTGACACATTCGCCTTCCTGAGCCTTTTTCAGCTGTAGCAGCCTATGTCTGACTTCTCTTCCTATCCTGCTTTCTACATCAACATTATTGCTCCTATCTCCTTCATTGCAACATCTCCTTCTTTCAATTCATAGCCATTTGGTTGCACAAGCCCTACCTTCAGATCAGAACCATGAAACATTTGTGGAACTTGTGGTTTTTCAGAAAGTTGGCAGAGAGTTTGTTCTCCATAGTGATGGCATCAATTTCCCCATGTGGGAAAAATGCCAGTCGCTAGTAACAGTATCTGATGCTAAGCAACCGGAGTGGGTCCAGGAGGCTGTGTAGTGCCTGAAAAGAGCACCAAACAGGAATTCGAAGACACAGTTCTGCCCTTGACTCTTACAAACACTTCAATGTGACCTTGGATAAATCACCCAGTTTCTCTGATGTTCTATTTTATTTTCTCATCTCTAAAGTCACCATGGGCCCTTCTAGATCCTGTGTGCTAAGTTCTGCCGTGCTACTGACAGCTTTTACTGGGGATGGAGAAGGGTGGGGGTATGTGATTAGGAACCCTTGACAACCAAAGAGGTTTTCTTCCAGACAAATTTACAGTGTGGACTGTTCTTTCTCTTGTTCCAGAAAAACTGAAAAACAAATAGAACAGGTTTGGGGAGACAATCTGGGTCAACATGGAAGGAAATATGTATTAGTTAAAATCAAAGACCATGCCCAAAAAAGGATAAAGAATAAGAGAAGTCATTTGTAATCACCAGAAAACAAAAGTCACCAAAGAAAAAATGTGCATAGTAATTTATATTTAACCTGCTCTAAATAAAAATAACCAACAGATAAGTTCACTGTTTGGACCATCTGTATCTGATAAGCATAAGTTTAAATCCTGGCACCATCTGCTCAACTGGAATTTAATACCATATCAATCTGCCAAATCACAATTATGATAGCAAGGACAGCAGCCTCATAGTGTGTGATCTAAATAGTGACCATTCTTTAATAGGATGAGAAACCAGAGCCAAACCAACTTGGATGGAAATTATTTTAGTGCTTTATGTTCACCCTGATTAAAACCAAATAGAGGCATGTAATTGGCAGAGCCACAAGCAGCCAAACTTTCAGAGTAGGAGAAACATTCTGAATAGGTGCTCAGAATACCCAAAACCTAGCACTAAAGAGAAGGAACAATGAAGATAGAGAATTAAAGTAGAGATTTAATAGTATATCTGTCCATCTATGGAAAGTCACTTGTACATAACCACCTGACCTACTGTCATAGATTAGTCATGGGGCATTTTTCAGTGGGGAGCAAGCAGGCAAGCCATTAAAACATACTCCAGTACTGAGATAGTGATTGCCAACATGAGAGATCCTTAAATTTTGAGACTTTTAAAATCATCTCATCCAAAAACTTTACAAATGAGAAAACTGAGTCCCACAGGATTAAGCAACTTTCCCAGGTCACCACCCAGCTGGTTGCAGAACAAATCTTTCGCCCTGAACCAATGCTTATCCCATGATGCCTCCCCTAGAATCCCAGCAGCTAAAGACATTTATACAGATCTTCCTCTTCTTACCAAATAACATCATGTGATTTTCAAGCCACTCACATTGTTGCCTTTCCTAAATTTCTCCACCTATCTTACTACACTAGAAGCAAGTTTCTCTAAGATAGTATCTTTCATAATTTTAGCTCTATTTAACAAAATGTGAGTTATTCATATTTTATCTCTACATCACTATAGGAGAGTTATATCCATAATTTTTAAGTAAGTGTGATTATAATAGCACAATCTCTATCATACTTGATTCTAGACATACCAGACTAACCACCAGTTCCATAGAACTACCTGGAACCATCCTTTCAAAGATCTGTGCACATGCTGTTTGCACCTGCTGTTGCTTCCACCTGAATGGCCCTCCCCCATTCCAAACCCCCACCAGCCCAACTCCTGCTCATCTTCAAAGACCCAACTCAAATGTTGCCTCTTCTTCAGAGCTTTCCCTGACGTCATCCAAAAGGCAGAATTCATTTCTCCCTCTGCATTTTATTTGGTCTAGATCCAGTACTTACTAATTATCTGATAATTACTTACATTTGTGTTTGTGTCTCCACTAGAGTATTAGCACCTCATGGGCAGAGACAGGGTTTTATGTATCTCCAGCATCTAACAGTGCCTGGCATGCAAGGGGGCCTAGGTAAATGTTTCGTTGTCTAATGATGTCAATGCTGTAACAGAGTCATTGCCAAGATCTACACCATTTTTCTTGTTCTACACTCCAGACATTGACGATGACCTTTTGGTATAAAAATTACCACAGTCAGTAAGTATCGGGTAAAGCACACAACACTAAGAGTTGGGGGTATAGAGAAAGAGGGAAGATGTTCATTCTCTGAAGTTATTTCAATTCTTATGGTGGGTTTTGTGTCTTTTACAATAAAAATCAGACATTAAAATGTTCCCAAAGGGCATGAGGCTCATTCCCACAGACATGAATTTTCAATAGTGAATCTAAAAATAACTGTCTGAAGTTTAATAAGGAATAGGGAATATTATAGTATAACTTTCTATCTAAAAAGCTAAAAAAATTCATTTCTATAATAATAATAATATAAAAAAGTAATATTCATTGACAGCTTACCATGATCCAGGCACTTCACTAAGCACTTTATATTCATAATTTCATTTAGCCTTTTCAGCAACTCCATAAAGTAGTTACTGTTACTATTCCCATTTTATAGATGAGGAAACTGAATCACCAAGAGTATAGGTAACTTGTATGTACAAGGTCAGACAAGAAATAAGTGGTAGAGTGAGGGTTTGACCCAGTCTAATGGATTCCATGGCTCCTGTTCTAGTTAAATACAAACTATAGAAACCAAGAGCTCAGTAAATTCACTGAAGCTCCTGGTGCTAATCAGGAGAGAGAGGACTTTAGCTTAGCCTTTCTTAGCTATGGACAGGGAAGCTACATGCTGGGAGAGGCTCTAGAACCTCCAAAGAATGGGGAAATATGAGACTTATATCAACCCAAAGGAACAAATTGTTAAAAGGTTGAAATCACTTAATCAGTAGCCTAAGCTTTGTGCATATAACCAAGATTATTGCCTATGTAAAATGATTTCCCCCAAAGGCATAAGCTGAGAATGTTTTATTCCATCAGCTGGGTGTGCTTGTGTACTTGCACGGGTTGGAAATTGAGCTCGGCTTTAGTGAGGCTAGTGTGTATATTTTCTGGCAATTGTTTATTTATTGCTCATTGGACAGCTTTTAGCTTTCATCCAAACAGACAGTGATGTATTTCTGTTTTCATTAGGAGAGAGAGGAAAAGGCTGAGGTCCTTCAGGGAGAGATTGGTTTCTGGCCCATCTTATTTTTGATCGTAATAATTGTTGTCTGTGGAAAAGGAAAGGATTATAATGAGTATGGTTTATATATGTATTCACAACTTCTTAGTACAGTGCATTATAGTTTGCTGAGTGTTCTCCTATAGACATCATCTTATCTGAGCCACACAACAAGCCAGTGAGGCAGGTGGATTTTTTCCCATTGTTTGCAGGAAAGCCAGACTCAGTTTGCCCAGTGGCTTGCCTTGGCTCACAGAGCTGGTAAGTAGCACAATTGGGGTATGAAACTCTAGCCTGATTCCAAGTCTCGGAACTAAGCCAGCAACTATGTTCACTGGTCTTTGTGGTTTGAGTGAAGTTGCTTAGAAACTATCCCACTGGCTCAACACCTCTTATGTCACCCAAACAACTTGTGATCCCTGGGATGGAGAAGAAATACATGGTAAATATAAGTGATTCAACCGGGGCGCCTGGGTGGCTTGGTCAGTTAAGCATCTGCCTTCAGCTCAGGTCATGATGCCAGGGGTTCTGGGATCGAGCCCCACGTTGGGTTCCCCCCTCAGGGGGGAGCCTGCTTCTCCCTCTCTCCCTGCTTGTGCGTACGCTCTCTCTGTCAAATAAATAAATAAAATCTCTTTAAAAAAGTGATTCAACCAAGACAGACTGTATAAAAAAAATTAATAAAATAAAATGTGTGAAGCTTTTATATATCACACTTCTCACGAGAGAGTTAAAACCAGAACTTTCTCTTATGCAATAAGGCTGGCGAGTACCACTTTTAAAGATAAATGGCCAGAGTCTCTACTAAATAGGGAGGTTTGAAGAATTCATCTTGACTTGAATTTGGAACTTCCAAAGGCAACATCAAAAACAAAAATAACTCATTTCCTTCCCATTGCTGAGACTTGGCTGCTGGTATGACACCTGTTTGGCATCACATGAGTGGGGACTATAAACGCTTCTGTACAGAAGCAAAAAACAATAACTGAAGATTAGGTTTTTACAATAGATCATCTACTCCTACTGGGTTTTTTTTTTTAATATTTTTTTTTTACCTGAGCAGAAAATATTATAATTGTGTTTTAAACCTTGGAGACTTTTGTCTAATAAATACTGTGGTGTCCTAGGTATAAAACAGATGCTGTAGAGATTCAGTGGGGAGTACTCATTAGTGTGTTTTAATTCTTCTTCTTTCCCTCCCCAGCCCTGACTGCCAGAACAGGAGAGGATTTATCACAACCAGATAAAACTGGCCGACACAATTCAAACACCTGGGCAATTTTGCCTTATCTTCCTAGGTAAGCTAGGTTCTTTTATGTTCATTATCTGTCCTGTTTATGGAAGATCTAAAGTATAAAACAAGAAAAAGCTGGCTGTAACAATGGATTCCATTTAACGTACAAATAATGTAATAGCACAGTCCTTTGGGGATGGGACTATGATGGACAGCACCTGAAGCCATTATCACTAAATTCTTTGTTTTTTTGCAATAAAATAAAAAGAGGTCGATGGGAAAAGGAAAAAACCCTCTGAGTAGGGCTGACATGCAAACTTCAGACATCTCTTCTTCCTTCCTTGTCTCTTCCCCAAACTTGGGAAGAAAGCTGTGATAGATTAGACTCCCTGCAGGTTGTAAAATTCAGATGGAAACAGAGTCGACCTTGATGGTGTCAAGCCCTCACAATGTAGATTTCAACATAATAAAATAATGAATTTAAAATGATAGCATCAGAATTTCTTCTGGGATGGAAGGAAAATGACAAAGATCACAGCCTGTGCCTACAAGAACAAAAGAAAAAATTTTTTAAACTTTAACTTTCACAATTGACATCACATTCTTTTAACAGTTGATGTGGTTTCCTTTATGAGACTGGAGGCTCACTCACACTGGAAATATGGCAGGTACCTGCAAAGCACTTATCAAAATCTAGAAGACACAATTCTACAATGAATGAAAAACAACTGTTCTGCCTGAAACAGCCTCCATGTTTCTAATCATGCATTAAAAAGTAACCACAGGGGTGACTGGGTGGCTCAGCCGGTTAAGCTTCCAACTCTTGATTTGGCTCAGGTCATGATCTCAGGGTCCTGAGACGGAGCCCCGGTGTAGGGCTCTATGCTCAGTGGGGAGCCTAGGATTCTCTCCCTCTCCCTCTGCCCCCACCCCTCCCCACACTCTTCTCTCCCTCTTTCTCTCTCTCTCTCTCTGTCAAAAAAAAAAAAAAGTAACTACAAAATCTCAGGGTCTACTGATGAATCTGTAAATGATGTCAGTGAGCAACATGAGGCTCCTTAAAATGGGACCCTCTAAAGCTTCACTTTGCAAGACAGTAACCATTTAGCTACAGGTGGCTATTGAGCATTGAATTATGGCATGTATAACTGAAGACCTTGATTTTTGAATTTTATTCGGTTTTAATTATTTTATATTTTAATAATTGAGGCAATGAAAAATACGTAGAAATATATTGAAATAATATTTTTATGTATTGGGTTAGATAAAATATTTTACTCAAATTAATTTTACTTTCTTTTTACTCTTTTTTTTTTCATGTAGCTACTAAAAAATTTTCAATTATATACATGGCTCGCTTTATGTTTCTACTGCCCTAAAGATGGCAGAATCTCCCTTAGGAATAGAATCTACCTTGGATCTAAGGGAGGAATCTATTTTAGATTCCATCGAAAGATGTATATTTTCCAGAAGGAAAAAGACATGTGATAGCTTGGACTTCTGATAGCCTGGTCACATGTCACAAAAGCTGAGAGCCCAGGCTCTAGAAACCCATATCTCAGGTCTGAACCTCGGCTCTGCTTTTTACTAGTTGTGCAACCTTAGGAACGTTGCTTAACCACTTTGAGCCCATTACTTTGAGAGTTCAGATAGTGAACAGAATATATCCAGCAAGTAAGTGCTCAGAATGTAACAGCTATTTATTGCTATTGTGGCATTAGCAACAATTCTAAAATACTACTGTTGTTATTTGAAAATCATTTGGAGATGACCTAAAATTCCAAACATGAATTTAAGAAAAATTCTGATCTTATAGACCACATATATGAATTTGCAAGGGAATAATTGTCTATCTTTTGGCAAACCATCAAGTAACAAGAACATTCAAAACTTGAGACTAGTTCCTTCTTCTTAATGAAGAAGGAATGATATGATTGGAAACCTTTGTCCTTTCTTTGTGTGGTGCTTCCATTTCCGGACCACTCTTGACACTAGACAGCAATGAAGGTATAGCAGAGGATGGGGAGGGACTTTTTCAACTTCATAGCTTAGCCTAATGCCCATCATATATAGGCACTACTCACGGAGAGTGATTTAAGCCTATACGGCTTTGGCTCCCCCAACCTACATTATAGGAATACATACCACTGACTCTTATCACTAGATTAAAGCATAGAACGAAAGATGAGTCACAGAAAAGGAATTATAATATTAGCATGAAATAGCAATTTGGGAGAACATATAATTTGTATGTGAATTTGCTTATCAATCTATATCCGCACTAGAATATAAGCATTACGAGAGCCGAAACTACATTCATCCTGAATCCCTAGTACTTAGAACATATCTGGTAGTGAGTAGGTGCTCAATAAATATTTACCAAATACATGAATGAAGAGACTCTGTAAGCCAAATAGCTTAAAGGAAGAAATGTATGACAATGGTCCAAAAAAGTATACCCCTGGGGGCGCCTGGGTGGCTCAGTTGGTTAAGCGACTGCCTTCGGCTCAGGTCATGATCCTGGAGTCCCTGGATCGAGTCCCACATCGGGCTCCCTGCTCGGCAGGGAGTCTGCTTCTCCCTCTGACCCTCCCCCCTCTCATGTGTTCTCTCTCATTCTCTCTCTCTCAAATAAATAAATAAAATCTTTAAAAAAAAAAAAAAAGTATACCCCAAATCATAGATAACCTCAAAGTGTTCCATAAGCATCAAACAACAGGATATGAATTTTGCTAATACTAAATTAATAATGCAAACAGAAAGAAGACACTAATGAAAATTTTTTGTGGTTCCTTGGTACCTACAGGTCTCCCCAGCATCTAGGATCAAGTCCAATAGCTTAGCATGTCATGTAAGGCCCTTCATGTAAAGCCCTCTGAGCTCTCTAGACAGGGCCTTTGCTGCTCCCTGTCCTTAAGCTCCCACCATGAGGCTCAGAAAGCAAGCCATGTAGCCATGTTCAGTCTCATTTCCATGCCTTGGCACCTTCTAGTCCTTCTACCTACAATGCTATTTCTTGTAATGTCTGCCCGATAAACTCCTCAATCTTTATGACTTTGCTTTAAAACAAGGCCACCTCAGGGAAGATCCTGGATTATTCCACACTGAATTGAAGACTTCCTCTTCTATTGTTTCCCAATACTTGAATCAATGCTACATCATCAAAACATCCCATATATTCATACATAACATATCCCTTCCGTCAAGTATAAAGATCTTATTGCATAAAGCAAACCACAGATTTATATCTTACATGATAGACATTCCCAAATTAAAATAATATCTTTGAAATAGCAGTTCTCACATTGTATACCTTTTTTTCAGACTTGATTTTTTTTTCCTTCCTAATTGAAAACTCACTCAACTGACTTAAATCCAATGATATTCACTTGCAGCTCTTTGCCTCTTCCAGCATGCCTAAAGATTTCCACCCTTGTTTCAATTATAGTAAATTTATGAGATATATGCTTCTTATCACCAATATCAGCACTTCCATTTTCTATTCTCTACTCATTTTTTTATAATCTAATAAGGGCAAGATGCACTAAAATATTCAAATAATGATTCAAGTACTTTCTTACTGACAAGGGTGATAACACAGCTGCAGTTGAATTATCAACTGCAATTTCATACAATACCTTTCATCCTTGTAGCCCTGCATGTGGAACACTGCCTCACATTGGTGTTTAGTAGGTGCTTAATGAATCTAGATCGGTGAATAGCAGGTTTGGTAGGCAAATGACCCAAAGGATTTGCAAGTTCTCAGCACCCTTAACTAGCCATGGCATAGAGGCAGAGAACATTCAATACATAAGCCACCGTGCACAGTGGGTAAGAGAGATGAGTCTTACACACTAGATTTAAATCCCGGTGCTGATGCCTCCTAGCCTGGGGATCTTGGACTTAGTTACCAATTCCCAGCCTCAATTTTTCTTTCTACAATGAGGATAATAGAGTTATTATGAAATTGAAATAACATTAGTCTTGTGCTTTCAAGAGCAGCACAGATGATCTTTGAATACTCCCAACCCCTCTCTTCCAATAATCACATCGTCCATCCTCCCTCAGCCACACACTTTTGTGGTCATGGCCCAAACTGTGTCATAATCAATTGCTTGACCCTCCGTAAGCCCAACTTCACACGTCCCACCATCTCCTTCTGGCTTTCCAGCTCATTTTCTCCAGTAATAGATTCCAACAACCCTTTGACTCCCTAGGAACTTCAACCCATTAATCCCATTGTCCTTCATGTCTTCACTGAATACCTTAGTAACTTAAATTCAATAATCAGTTATTTTAATAACTCTCTTGCATACAACTCATCTACCCCCACTTTGCAAAACCTCACACCCAATGGTTAGGATTACATCTGGGTCTGCACCCCACCTGCACCCACGCAGCTGGAGAAAAATGCACAACTGTGTTAAATGGTTTCACTTTAAATTCATGACCACTTGCTTCAAGTAAGTCCTTAATGCTCCCAGTCAGTAGTACATTCCCCTAGTTAATTCACTCCCCACCATTCTAGATAACCACTTTATACTGTCTTTTCTCTCTTCAAATACTTCCTTCCCCATCCTCAGTCTTGAAGCTTCTTATTTTACTGAACAAATAGAAGTGACCCAAAGGAGCATCAGTAAGTTCCCACCGAAGCATACCAACCGTGTCTGTACACATATATTCTATTACTACTTGATATATATATATATATTTCATTTTCATACATATATATGCGTGTATGTGTGTATACATTTACTATTTATCTATTACATATTCATACACCCTATTACTCTGGATGAACTGACAAGGCTCATAACAAAGGATAAACTCTATACACTCAACCCCATTCTTTCTTACTTATCCAAGGATATCACTCAAGCTATCTCTCCTTTCTCTCCTATATCGTCTATTTTTTTCCCTAACAACTGGATCCTTCCTATCAGCATACAAGTACACAGTTCCTTCTACCATCTTTTTAAAAATCCTCTTTTGATCTCACTTTCTGTATTACTAATTTCTATATTTCACTTTATAGGAAGGATCTGTACTCTATGGATAATCCAAGGTAATTTAGTAATTAAAAAAGCATTCAGTCTTTAGAGTCAGATGGACTTGACCAGTGTCTAAATCCTGATTTTATTATTCACTAGCTGTGAACTGGGTAAGGCTCTCCTGAGGTCTCAGTTTTCTCATATGTAAGATGGAAAAAAATAATCCTCACCCCCTAGGGCTGTTCTGAAGAGAGAACATGGTAATATCTACAAAGCACTTATCACGGTCTTTGCCATGTGATTTAGACTCAATCAGTGGCATTTATAATTAATGTTAGAAAAGAGCAGTTAAATGGAGTAAATAAAAACCATAAGACATGGGGAAAAGCCGAGAGTTTCATACTTCCCCATCTCTAGGGTTCTCAGATTTTCATCAAGATTTAGAAAAGAAAGGGACTAAGGAGGTCAGTTGGTTTTAAAACCAAGAATCAATGTTTCTTTTTAGTTTTTGGTTGTAACCTTACTGCTGTATATGGCCAGGCTTTTAAGGTAATATAAAGTTATTAATAATATAAAATACTTAACCACAATTATATTCTCAAGTAACTCTCCCCAAAGTAAAAACTAGGTGAGCTAAAAGAGGAGCTTGTTTTCAGTACTTTTTATGATTTAAACAGTGTTCTGATTTCGTCATAGGTTCATATCTAAATGTGCCTTTTCTTTGGGGACCAACAATGCCTGTTAGGGCATCCGGATTAATCTTGTTTATGACTACCTCACTCATCTCAGTTTTGCTACTGATTCTAGAACCAGAAACTGCTCATATGCCTTTGCGTTTTTAACTTTTAAGGATTTTATACATGTGTATGTATACTTTTTTTTATTATTATTTTGCTTAGGTATTTAGGAAGACAAGGATAAATCCTTCCTATTCCATTTCAAATGTTTTTGACATCTTTTTGTACTATGAAATCTTGGTGCCTCTTCATATTTGTGGTACCTAGGAAATCAAGTTCTTAAAAATAATGCTGTGTAGGAGTCTCTGGGAGAAGAGATTGTGTCCCAGAAGTTCTGTGTGGGTAACTGAGGACAGATTCGCAGATTTCAGCCCAATCTGGTTTATTTTTTTTAAAGCTGTATCATGGGGTAAATCGTGTTCCTAAAGGCTTGAAATTTGAAGGGGAAAAAGAATGGGAAATCATCCCCATCCAGCACCTTCTGCCATCCCACCCCCTCCTAGAGGCAGTATGTGGGTTCCTCACTTAATCTTGGGAGGTGGTTCCCTTAAAGAGCTGCTTTTGGCACTTCAGAAAAGATAGCACTGCCATCTGGAACTTCTGTGGTATGGCATGACAGTCAAAGAGTGTGAGAACCAGGGTCGGGGCAACTGGGGTTTTCATTCTTCTTGTCCCAGTTATTAGATCCCACAGCAGCAACTTGGGTCTGATGGGTAGAGAGGTTAAAGTTCAGCCTCATCATCCACCTTTGATCTCCATCAGCCTACCCTTACCCTGTTCTTGATATGAACAAATGAACTTCTCTCAAACTTAACACTACTTGGTTTTCTGATGCAGAAATTCTGAAGCAGGGCGCCTGGGTGGCTCAGATGGTTAAGCGTCTGCCTTCGGCTCAGGTCATGATCCTGGAGTCCCAGGGTCGAGTCCCGCATCGGGCTCCCTGCTCAGCGAGGAGTCTGCTTCTCCCTCTGACCCTACCCCCTCTTATGCACTCTCTCTCTCTCATTGTCTCTCTCTCAAATAAATAAATAAAATCTTAAAAAAAAAAAAAATTCTGAAGCAGCCACTAACAGTGACCTTGAGGAAGTTGAATCTCTCTGAGCCCCAGTTTCTTACGGTAGAGTTTTCGAGAGGATTAAATGAGAATCACTTGATGTGAACCTGACACAGAGTTCAAGAAAGGGTAACTATGATTATTGTTAACACCACCGAGTTCAAATAACATGTCACTGCGTACCTGTGTTTTTCTCTTTCTCCTCAGGAGGACTTCAGCAGCAAATTAAGATAGCAATTATTTGATTACATTGCATCTGGTTGTTTGGAAGAAAACTTGTTTTCCCATAAAAGGAAGCAAATTACCAAGGCAAATCACAGACTATAAACAATATGAAAATATAGCTATGATAAAAAGAAAGTGTTCCTGCTGTTTTTATGCAGAAGAATATAGCTGGTATGAGGTATTATTTCCAAACACTCTCAAAATAGATTTTTTGTTTACAATTAATACTTCATGTCAGAATAGAAAGCACCATTTCAGCCAGAGATTTTACCATAGCCCCTTAAGCTCAATGGAGAAAATATAAATTATATTGATCTAATAGAATAATATACAAACTTTAGGCTTTATTCACAGTAGAGAAAACAATTGCAAACTTACTAAGTAGAGCACATATAAAGTCGGTTATAAAAATTATTTTCCAGGGCTTCTTTCAAAACCAATGACTCCCATCACTTGCACAAAAATTTAAAGTAGCCAATTAAGGTAGTTACGTTCCTTTCTCTGTAGTATACCAAAGATAGAGGCAAAATTAATTTATTTTTGCCCTTTACTTTTTCTAATAATTGCCTTTCTTCAGTTCATCCTTCATTTACACTTGTCCTCAGAACAAAACATAAGTCAAATGAAAATAAAAGAAGTAGAGAATACACAGCTAAGAACCGGACCAAAAATGTAAAAAAGAAAATTTTTGTTTAGAATGTCCGGGTTAGGGTTTTTCAAGCAGCTACACTGAGCCAACTGCCCCAAGGGCCACCAGGGAAAAAAAGGCAGAAAGGGGAAATGGAATGGGGAAGAATGTCTTACAACCAATTCCTACTTAAATCGAAATGACGCCACTTGAAAAGATTCTCTATGTTGGCTGCCATGTAGGACTTCAATTAAAGACTGGGGATTCAAAGAGAGAAAACTGAAGCATGGACTCATGAGATCCTGCATGTCCCAGGATGCTCTGATTTTATAAATCAAGTCAGTACTCTCCCTGGTGTGAAAGATACACTTCAAGCTCCCATCCAGCATTACCGTTTATGGGGCTTCAAAAAGGGATTTGTGTTTATCCATTTGGCCAGTACCTTCACACCATAAGTCTGTGATCATGACGCAAGTGGAGATCAGAATAGACCCCACATATGCTGACTCTGTGCTACTCAACCTTATACAATTAGAATGTGAGTGCTGCAGTGCCATTAAAACCCATTTGCACATTTTGACCATTCATTTCTAAATGCCTTAACAACTTTCCAAATGAGCAGATTTCATCTCTCGTTTCTTAAGACATCCTCCTGATGTTCACTCAAGCTAAGATAAAATCTGCCTTCATAGCACACATCTATTCAAGCAACACAGCTTCTGTACACGCGTCATACTACCTAGCTCTCAGTGTCCCATAAGACGGTGAAATAAGTCCACTTTTCCCTTTACACAGCCAAGGGACCTGAGTGCTAGAGAGGCTAAGCAACTCATCAAAGTGAGTTTCCACTCTTGTCTCCATTATCCAAACTCTCAGGGTTTACATTTGGTACTTTCTGCTTTTTCACCCTCATTCACTTCTACTCTACTAGCCAGAGATGATATATGTACCACATGCACATTTATATATCATCAGTTGCCTTCACCATGAGAGGGAATCCCACTCTCATAATTTTACATGGTGGGGTGAAGTGGGTAGAGAAAAAAATAACTTCTTGAGTGCCTACACTGTACTAGACTCTAGGGAAACAAGAGTGCTCCTGCCCCCGGGAAGCTTACAGTCAACTGGAATCACACATGTGAACAGAGCTACGCTGGAAACACGGTGCTGAATAGAGAATAAGGAGGACATCTTCTGCTTCAGCTGGGATGGTAATGGGAAGTCTTTCCAAGGAAAACCCACTAAAGCCTAACTGAAGGACTCAGAAAAGCAAGGAGCGCAAGGAAGAGTGTTCTGGGGGAGCCAGTGTGATGGATCACTGTGGATGGACGAGTGTCTTCAGGAGGGGCAGAGGAGGTGAGCTTACGGAGGGAACTAGAAGAGCGCGTGTGATGTGATGTATTTTTCCTTCTTCCAAAGTCAGGATGTGTGCGTCCAGAGTGAAACCAGTGGGCAGCAGCTTGACTTTTGCTGTGCTAGCGGGCGGGACCAGTTCTGATGGCTCCATATTCTTTTAGTTTCTTCTTCTAGGTCCAAACATGCCTATTTGTAAGATGAACTAAAAGAGCCTAAAGATGAAGCACCTGGCTATTGATGAGACAAGCTAATAAGATGGCCTGGCCCTGGCTTCATCCTCCCAACACTGCCAAGAGAGAAGCTTCCTTGTTCCCCTTTTACAGATGAGTGTTCTGAGGTGTAAAGAGGGTAAGATACTTGCCCAAAGATGCTCTGCTAGGAAGTGACAAAATGAAGGTTTTTACCCAGATAGTTCTGATATCATCAGTTTATCAACCACATTTTCACTGTCACTTAGAGAATGCACCCATGGTTAAAAGTTAAGTGTCAGGTAAAACTGGAAGCAAATCTCATTCACTTTACATTTCACATTTTCTTTATTTAAAAATGTGGCAGTTATGAATTCATTCATTCATTCAATAAATGCTTATGATCACCTCCTATGTATTCCCACTGTGGTAGTTACTGAAACTGAGTTGTACGTGAGACTGACAAGGTAAGTCAGTAATCCTGAGATAAAGTTAAAATAATAATAATGACATATACCATTTTGAGAATCATTATAAATGGAGACTACAGACATAATTATAAAGTATCCTTAAAATCAATTGCTAGGGGAGCCTGGGTGGCTCAGTCTTTAAGCGTCTGCCTTCTTTAGGCTTAGGTCATGATCCCAGAGTCCTGGGATCAAGCCCCACCTCGGGCTCCCTGCTCCGCGGGAAGCCTGCTTCTCCCTCTCCCACTCCCCTGCTTGTGTTCCCTCTCTCGCTGTGTCTCTCTCCGTCAAATAAATAAATAAAATCTTTAAAAAAATTAAATTAAATTAAATTAAAATAAAATCAATTGCTAGTCATCCAAGGCTATCATTTGGCTTCTGATTTTGCACATACACTTTCCCAAGACAAAGGTTTGAATGGAAAAGAGAATTGAAGAGTTTTTTAAGATATTGGTTCCTGGACTAACTAAAATCACTCACACAGCTATCATTGGAAAAAAATCTAATGAGATTTCTCTAATGAGAAATGTAATGATTGCTAGTGATCTTAAGGTTCTGCTGAGCCCTCCTACGATATAATTTTTATGATTCTATCAGCCAGCTAGTATCTTAAAGTCAACAAATGCATTAAAGATTTAAGCATTTTCTCCTCTCCATACAATAAAATAAACTCTGGTTTAATCTTCTGACACCCCAAGTTCCGATTAGGAGCTCCTTCTCGATTTTCATATCCATTTACTCTTCCCCATCACACTAGATTGAAATTGCCCATTTACTAGTCTAATCTCTCCCTAAACCATATGCTCCATGAAAGCATTGACCAATGCTTCTTGTTTACAGCTGAAACCCTTTAACTGCATGAAGTCTCTGGTGCATAGTAGGTGTTCAATAAATATTTCTGGAAGAATTATATGGGCCAACCATCGAAGAGATGTCTAGGAACCCAAATCACACAAAAGCAAAGGGCATAGCAAGGTCACAGTGCCTGGCACTTACTCACAAACCAGAAGGCAGAGAACAGAATTTTGTATAACTAACTTAGGCTAGACCTAAATCTGCCTGTTAATGAAGGCCATTCTCATGAACGGATGTCAAGATCTGTTAGAAAACAATTATTACACATCACTACATGTTTTGTCTGTTTGGAAGGATGCAGATGAAAGAAGGTTTGAAGTGCCGGCAGTTTCCAATCAATGAAGACTGTGCACATTGTAAATCACTTCCTTAGCACATTGTGGAAAAGTACTAGAAAATCATTAGCATGAGGGCGTTGTGAATCAGGATATCAATTCTTTGCATACAGTTATGATATTTCCCATCTCAATTGGACAATCCTACCAAAACAAAGAGAAGTACTTTATATAAAATAGGTCCTCAGTAAGTGGGAAGCAATCAGATCTTTTCAAACAAATATTTTACATTACTGAGCATCCAAATGACTAAAAGAGGCCTTTATGATGTTGGAAGTATCACACATTATATCATCAGTCACTACTGCTCCATGCCACAAGAGTTTCTTATCCAGAAAAGCCAAGCAAAACTGCTCATTTTTTAAAAGTGAAATCCAGGCTGTACTTTAAATATTTTTTAAAGATGTATTTATTTGAGAGAGAAAGAGTGCGAGCAGGGGGAGGAGTAGAGGGAGAAGGACAAGCAGACTCCACACTGAGGGCAGAGCCAGACGCTGGGCTTGATTCCAGAACCCTAAGATCATGATCTGAGCCAAAATCAAGAGTTGGACGCTCAACTGACTGAGCCACCCAGGTGCCCCTGCTCATTTTTTAATGCATGCTTTTCTTACACAAATAGAAATTAACACTTTTCTATTACAATGCAGCTCAGCAAAATTGTACAGATCCACACAGGTATCTATTTATTTATATATATATATATATATATATATATATATATATATATATATATATTATTTATTTATTTATTTGACAGAGAGAGACACAGCGAGAGAGGGAACACAAGCAAGGGGAGTGGGAGAGGGAGAAGCAGGCTTTCCCGCTGAGCGGGGAGCCTGATGTGGGGCTCGATCCCAGGAGCCTGGGATCATGACCTGAGCCAAAGGCAGACGCTTAACGACTGAGCCACCCAGGCGCCCCTAGGTATCTCTCTATTTAAAGGAAAAGAGATATTTCACCTCACTGGCTAAAAAGCAAATTAATGAAAACTGAATCCTATTTTCCTTTGCATTCCAGTACACATTTGCAGGCGCATGCCCATAGGAAAGTTTTTCTACCTGACATAACTGAATGTTTATGCTGTAACACAATGAGCCATGACTCCCAACCAGGGCTTGATGTGCTTCGCATGGTGCACCAGCTCTACCTCTGTGATTAGGGGATTTGCAGAACTACAACACTTCCCCAGGTCTCAAGTCGCCCTATGGTTTTCACTGTACACTTCTGCCCCACTAACATCCATACACCCCTTTCCGTATCCCAGTCCCTAGAACATCTCTGCTGCTCCAGGGTCCCCTTTACAGGAAAGTCACCATTACCAGAGCCCACCTCCCCTTTTCTCTATTTGGTTGCATAGTACTGTTGATCTGGACAGTCTATTGTCTAAAACACAATATACAACTGCCCTAAGGCATCTTAAGTGCTCCATCAAGTTATGTATAATGGGTTGCCTTCTATTTTCACCAATGTAATTAATGGACAGTCACATTGTATCAGAATAAAAGGTCGGTATAAATTGGGGTGGGAAAATGGTAAGAATTTTCTACTTTGGAATGTGGCTGATGAATGAAAGTGGAAAGTATCAATTTCTTCCCATGGGCAACTTTTGAGCAGGTCACATGGCAACAGCCCCGAATTAGCACTCCGATTTCTTTTTAATGCCACACAGTGCAGCTACTCACAGTGTGGAGCAAAATGTCTTGTTTTCATTTTTGGAGCAATTTGAATGATCCTATTGTCAGTGGCATGTTCAATAACCATTTTCTGTCACCACGAAGGAGAATATTGTCTAGGTTGAGATTCATAAAAGGTTATTCTAATTCTGCAGTGACGGAATATATAATTTAAGTTGTAGTCTTAAATTTCAGTTCTATCTCCTATTATCCTAGGTTCTGAAAAGCCACAAGTTGAAAACAAGGTGGAGGGAAAGGCACTATTAATGACATCCACAAAGGAATAGCCAAGGGGATGGAAAGAGTTAGTAGAATTTGAAGCCTTTTGGGGTGTTTATGCATATTCAGATTCAAGTAAAACCCATGGCTTGAATTTCCTTTTTAAAAATACATTTGGGGGTGCCTGGGTGTCTCAGTTGGTTAAGTGTCAAACTCTTGATTTTGGCTCAGGTCATGATCTCAAGGTCCTGGGATCGAGCCCTGTGTTGGGCTCCGCGCTCAGCAGGGAATGTGCTTCAGGATTTTCCCTCTCCCTCTGCTTCTCCCCCACTGCTCATGCACTCTCTCTCTCTCTCTCTCTCTTTCTCTCTCTCTCTAATAATTAAGAAAAATTTCTGGATGTGTATTTCTGGGCAAAGTGTCCACAGGGAGTATCAGAAAGTATCAGGTGGGTTCTTTAAAGAAAGCAACTCTGTCTCAGCCATCCTGGTAATCAGTAACACTTCACACCACTGACCGGGTGGGTGCCAGACACTGTCGTAAGCACTTTATATATAGCAACCCATTTGATTCTCATAGCAGCCGCATGAGGTAAGTACTATTGTCCTCAGCTCCATTTTACAGGTGAGGAAAATGAGGCACAGAAGTAAAATAATTTGTCAATGATTCCAATAGCTAGGGATTCAAACTCAAGCAGTCTGGACCTCAAAACCCAGCCCTTCACTACCATGTTCTGCTGCCTCTGGTATTAAGGAGCAATCACTAACATTTGTGGGAAGGGAGGGAGGAGGAAATGGAATACTTTAGCAGGAGGAAAATTAAGACAACCTGATTGGGCTCAAAATATTCTTTGCATTCTGGTAGAGCTCTCTTCCTCCTGGAGCTACTTTCTCAATTTTGGAACACTTTTCTGAATCCTGAGTCCCTCCTGGGTTGTTCCTTAAACCCCGGTTGCACCCAGCTTTGATTTGCTCCTGCATGGATGAACCAACTAAAAGGAGACCACAGGGGATCCTGCTTCTGCAAAGTGTTTTTCTCAGTCCCCTTGAGCTCAAATGTCGGTGCAGGTGCTAAGAGCACAGAGTCTTTCAGTAAGATTTCCAATTTGTATGTAAAGTGCTTATCCCAGTGCCAAAGCACTCAATGGAAATTTGGAAAAGCTGTTATTATTATTTAAAGTGCCATCACTCCATCACTGCTCTCTTGTTCTTTTGTTAAGAGATAAATGCAATAGTGTATGCAAGAGAGCGGCATCTATGACCATAACCGAACTCTGCAGTGGGCACTTCTTTCTCATTCTTCTGGACAATATTTACAGAGTACCTACATTTATTCCATGTACTATGTGTGCCAGGTATTGTGATGAACATGACAGTCACAGTTCCTATCTTGACAGAGTTTACAGATAATGTAAAAGAAACAGCTAAATAACCAAGTATAATACAATATTTTTTGTGCCATGGTAAAGGAAAATAGAATCCTCTGGGTCAAAGATAAGGTGTGCCTAACCGGATACAGTGGGCTAGGAAAGGCTTCCCAGAAAAGGTAATCTCCAGATTGGAACCTGAAGATTTAGTTCATCAAAGCAGGTGGAAGCAGAGGTCCAGGCAGAGAACATCACACACAAAACCAAAGAAGCAAGTACATAACAGCATTCAGAAACTGAAAGAAATTGAATATAGCTGAAATTAAAAATGCAAAGGGCAGGATGGCAACAGAAGATTCTGGGGAAGGAAAGAGAGGTCATCTCATGAGGGGCTGTGATTCCTGGTTAAGGAGTTTGCCTTTAACTCTATGAGCAGTTGTAAGGCAATGAAGAACTTTAAGCAGGAGTGACATGGTCAAGCTCACATTTTAGAAATCTCACCTTTTTTTTTTTTTTTTTTTTTTTTTTTGCAACAGGGAGAACAGATTCAAAGGGGATGATAACACTGAATTTTGGATAGGGAGGACAAATTAAGTTTCTTTGCAGTAGTCTAGAAAAGTTTTGGGAGAGGTCATCAAGAGGATACGGCCACTGGTTGACCCATGAGTTGGACCGAGGCAAACCGGAGGCTCCTCATCCCTTCCCCTATCTTTGGAATGTGATTTCCACTTGCCTTCCCTGCTCCCAGAAGCTACTCCAAGGACACAGCCTTGAGATAGCGATAAGGTGTTAAGAGCATCTGGATGGTTTATGTCACTGAACCCCATTAAGGCCTCTATATAAACTTTTAATCCATATGGCAGATGGATGCAGAAATCTATTTGTTTTGTGGCTGCCTAAGACAAGCCTTATAAGTGAATTCTCTTGCTTATTAAGCCTGCAACCTACCAATCTAGAGAGCCCTGCCTCTTCCTTCAATCTCTTCCTGCCCTCTGCATACAGAGCTGGTTTCAGATTTCACTTGGGATGCTCCCAGGGTTCCAAAGCAACAAAAAGCAGTGCTGGTGGTCTGGGCCAGGCTGGCATCAGTGGTGATGGAAAGAAATGGATGGACTTGAGAGAGATGAAGAAGAACTGGTAGGATTTGTCATAGGTTGGGAAGAAGGAAGAGTCAGGAATGCCACCTAGGTTCCATTCTTCCCTGGGGAAATGAGTGACTGATGATGCCAATTATTGTGAGAAGGAGCACAAGAAGACAGGAGGTTTACAGATAATGAGTTCAGTCATTGGAGTTAAGCACAGTTGAAAGAATCCCAGAATATAAAATTTGAATAGCCAGGAGGGAAACTTCCCCACCCCAAATGATTCTTCTTCCCAGTCTACAGGACCCGCTGCACATCTTGGTAGGCTCACTGCACCCACGATGTTGGCCCATTTTAATGATAAGAATAGCAAGGGAGTGGCATCTGGGTGGCATACTCAGTTAAGCATCCAAATCTTGACTATGGCTCAGGTCCTGATCCTAGGGTCATGAGATCAAGCCCCGCTTTGGGCCCCATGCTCCACGCAGAGCCTGCTTAAGACTCTCTCTCCCTTTTCTTCACCGCCCTCCCATTCTCTCAAATACATAAATAAATCTTAAAAAAAGAACAGCAAGGGAATAATAGATAGTTTTTGAATAACTGGAAAGAAAAATAGTGGTTTCTTATTGCCTTCCAAAGCACATTAAAAGTTAAAAATGGACTTGCCTTGGGTGAACTAGATAAAGGGGATTAAGAGTACCCTTATCATGATGATCCCTGAGTAATGTAATTGTTGAATCATTATTTTGTAAACTTGAAACTAATATAATACTCTATGTTTATTATGCTTCAATAATGTAAAAAATGGACTTGCCATCACTTATAAAGATTTCTTGCCAGAAATACTGAACATGAGTCCCATTGAGTCTCTAGAATCTAGAATCAAGATCTAACAAATTCACAAATATAGGGTTCAGGAAAAAAATGTTTTAATGACATCACAAAGATCATAGAGATGGATCAGTAAAACCCAGAAAGCTGAATATTGAACATGGCAAACAATTTGGTTTCTTCAAACAAATAAATTGATTTAAAAAAAGGAAGGAAGGGAGGGAGGGAGGGAGGAAGAAAGAGAAAAAGAGAAAGAAAGATAAAGAGGAAAGGAGGGAGGGAAGGAGAAATTAAAAGAGATTTAAGATATACATTTTGCTACTTGGTTGCATATGGGATAAATGCAATATTTTTTTTAATTTTGAATGAAAAAAGAAGCAGGAATCAAAGATAATGGATAGACCTTATTTGAATCTTGATTTCATAAGCCAACTTTAAGAAAATACTGTAACAAAATCAAAAGTTTTAACATCAATTAGATATTAGATGATACTAAAGAATTACTAATTTTATATGTGATAATGGTATTGTGTTATATTTTATTTTAATTTGTTTTATTTTAGAAACATACAGTACTGTATCTGTGGATGAATGAAATGATTGATGTCTGAAATTTGCTTCAAAATAATGTGCAGACAGAAGGGAGAGTAGGTAGGAATATATATAAAACAAGATTGCTCTTGTAATGTTAATTGTAATTATTGGAACTGGGTGTCTACATTTGGATGCATTTGAAAATTTCTGTATGAAGTTTTTTTCACTGACTTGCCAAGAAATGCACTATTTGAGGAAAGCTATAGCAAAAAACAAAGAAAAAGAGCAATAGTCAGTTATGACACAGAAACTGAGCATCCATGTATCCATTTCTGAAGAACTTTCTTCTATATGTTGGATGCACACTTCCCCTGTGCACAGTCACTCCTCACCGTTGTTCATGCTTGGAGGGCTTCCAAATGGAGCTTTTTGGCATATTCTCAGCTCTTTCCTTTTCTAATTTCTTTGATAAGACCTAAACCTCATTAGGCTTCCAGGGACATTTGGTCTTCTCTTTCTAGTTGTATATATATTTTTTAACATATTGAGGCACTTAAGGGCAATCTCAGAGACCTCCTCCCCATTCTGCCCACATACTGACACTTCTCGTGCTGCTAAATTCAAGACCTAGGAAGAAAGTACCTGAATCATACAAGGGACTGGGCTCAGGTAACAACATATCTTGTTTGGCATGAAAGTGAAAATACTGTAATAAAATATTTCACTAGCATGCTTATATCACTCCTATATTGAGCCCCATACTCAAAGCACAGCACCTTAAAGAGATTAAAAAAAAATTATAACCATACACCTGCCCTTTGTCATTTCATATCTGCCCAAGCATGGGTCCAGTTCAACCTCATGATGAAGCCTTATATTTAAATTGTGCTATATTTTTTTTTTTATTGTTATGTTAATCCCCATACATTACATCATTAGTTTTAGATATAGTGTTCCATGATTCATTGTTTGTGCAAATTGTGCTATATTTTTAAATTATATATTAAGAAGCCTTATGTCTTAAGAACACTCTTTTTGGGATACTAAGTCACCTGATCTACAACTATCAAAAGGTTTCTTATGTACCAAAACCCCTGAGAAAAGTATACCATGCCTTGAAAGTATTCTAAATATACGGCAGAAGAGAATTTTTACTGACAATGGAGAGAAAGAACAGGAAGCAGAAATGACTAAAACAGGACTAAAAAGTCTCTAAGGTGAAGAAGACAGAAAAACAACACAGAAAGAGGAGATGTAGGTGGTGGTAAAAACCAAACCTTCACCATTTTCACTACATTGCTCTGCTACGTCATTTTGAACATACCAACATCATACTCTATGAGCAATAAAAATAGAAGTTATCATTGGTATCTTTCAAATAAACAGTAGAAAAAGAGCTAGAATCATTTCAGGATGGCTGCATTTCTACCTATTAAGAACATACCCTCTTACTGAAGTTTCCAAAGTCATTGTTGGGTAGGTTAATCACAGCAGTCACAGCTGTGTATCTCTTCCCAAAACAAAGTCATGCAGTTGAATTCTGAGAATTCATTTTCTGATTGACTTATCTCCAACCCCCCATCTCATTCAACAGCCCTGAAGTACTGTGTACCGTGAAAATTTTAAAAAGGAAACCTCATTCAAAGTGGAATCCAGATCCCAGAAAGGGAAACTCTCACACCCTACCACCTGTCATCAATTGCAGACCCAACAGGAAGAGAGAGACCTTGCAAGTCCATTCCACTTTACTGCCCCACAGGAGGAAGAAAGTTTGTCTACTCCCCCGGCAACAGCCCAGCCAATAAGAGACCGTCACAACTGAGCCAATGAAAAGCCAGTATACTGCAAACTCCCAGTTTACTCCAATGGGCTTTTTGTTTATAACAGCCCTGCTCAATGCCTCCCTCCCCATAAAAGAGAATTTCTCTCCTTTGTTCTTTGTCTTGCCTATGGCTTTGCTTTAACTTGCTTATCCTGAATTGCAATTTTCTACTATTCCCAAATAAACCCATTTTTGCTGGTAAAAAAACTAGCAGCTTAATTTTTAAGGTTAACAGTACATAAAACAATTTAGAGAGTTTTGTGGAAACAATCTTTAAGGAAATGAAGTAAAGAGAAGATTAAAATGCACTGACAAGCAGCAATTTGTTGAAAAGGCAATGAGTTGGTGTCTCTACTATAATTCACAGAACTCAGAGTGTGTGTTTTTGGAGTATGCGTCCTATGAATTAAACTCCCTACTTGTCATGTTGTCGCAGTAAAATTAGAGGCAAATTCCTTTGAATTTGAGTGTTTCAGGCATTTGTCTGAAGTAACTCACTAATGGGTAGGATTTTAAAAATGTGTATAGTTCTCTCCAACCGAGAACAATCTTCTCACTCTCGGGCATTGGAAGATGGCTCTAAATAGCAGGTTCATTTATTTCTATGCACCTGTGATTTTGCTCCTAAGTGGTATGAATAGCCTGGTATCTGGTTCAAAATCAGGACTTCTCTTATCCAGATTACTCAGCTCCCATTACATTTACAGGTGAGTCAAGAAGGCATTCTCTGATGTTTGTGATACTGCCTTCTATGTAATGCTTCAAGAGAAAAGAGAGGTAATTATTTAGCTAGTGGGGTGGTAGAGAAGAAAAGGTACCTTCTCATTGTTTTAAATTTAAACAAAGGACATATCTAAAATGCTTTGTGAGGCACTCCTAGCCAGATATTTTTTTTTTTTTTTAAGATTTATTTATTTACTTGAGAGAGAGATTGGGGGAAGGGGCAGAGGGAGAGAATATCCAAGCAGACTGCTGCTGAGTGTAGACCCTGACATGGGGCTCGCTCGATCCCATGACCCACGAGATCGGGACCTGAGCTGAAACCAAGAGTCGGATGCTTAACTGACTGAGCCACCCAGGCACCGCTAAATATTTCTTTTCTTTTTCTTTTTTTCTTTTTTTTAGATATTTCTTTTCTATGTTCCTACATCAATCATTTTCCTGGTTGCTGATAAGTGAATCATAATCCATAGCATCTCACATATCATATTATGGTAAGCAATGTAGACAAACACATTTCTTATCACCCTCTTAAACATATACAAACACCTGTTGACTTTAACTCTTCACAGTTCTACATTAACTAAACAGTCTACATGATGTTGACCATCAATTCTAGGTCCACATTAAGATTAAATGAGGCAAGAATCTAACCTATTAATGAATGACAGGGAGATTTTGGTCTTTCAATTTCCCTTTGGAAAACTTGGAAGAAAATGAGGCAAATGGAAAGAAGGGGGTCTCTCCCCATGACTGTCAACCACCCTATGCAATGTATTCATTTCTCATTATTCATTTTTTACTGTGATATGGATCCAGGCAAAATGACTTTGTATTATCCCCAGGTTATTAGAAGAGTCTGATTGCTTGGAGTAAATTCCTTGGATCTAAGGAGTTTGTATATACAATAAAATTTTTTCAACCAAGGAGGAAGTTGAGTTTCTCTGTGAAGAGCATCTTTTTTTGTTTGCTGGTTAGCTGGGTGGTTGGTTGTTTTTTGATTTTTTAATTTAAGGATGTAGAGATGCTCCTGGGGACGCATGCTGCCCATTCCAATCTCGCAGGTGGTGGTTCCAAGTGTTCTGCTCACACAGTGCACACCGGGGCTCCATGCTGGGCAGCACAAGGCAGGGCTGGGCAGGGCTAGGGCTGGATGAAGAGCATCTTTGCAGAGTCAACTCCCTGCTTTAGATCACCTCCCATAGTTTCAGCCCATGAACCCGAGCACAACAGCTTGATGAATTAATGCTTATATAGGCACAGTTGGCAGCTTCTAATTAAATAATTATGGTTAAACGTCTGCACAGAAGCTGTTATGCACCCTAGAAAGCCAGCTGTCAGTTTTATTGGTCCTAAGACAGAGGAAGAGTTAATACTTAGCTCTGAATGTTAGGTACAAAGGGAAGTATATCACATAAAATATATATGCTGTGCAATATGAAGTTGCATTGTGTTTGTGCTAGCCTGTCCATGAGTGATGGAGAGCAAACTGCTCCTCAGCAACCTCTCAGCAACCCAACCAAGAAGGAAGCAATTATATGATCAGCAGAGCAGAACCTGTTCAGAGCAATATAAAGAGGACATAGTGTTAGACGGATGAGTCTTTAATGAACACACAAATATTACTGAGCTAGCAGGGAAATACATGTCAGATTCTGGATCTCATTTAGATGAGCAAGTGATAGAAATCTAATGTGGTCCTTTTGGGGGGCGGGGGTCATGGTTGGTATGTTTTCATTTATTTGCCTAAAGCTTCTCAAGGTGCTATTTTATTAGAAATTGGAGAACAAGGTAAATATCACAAAACTAGATTTGAACTCTTTCTAAGATACATTTTTCCAAAAGAGTTAGGAACAGATATTTTTTCTACAGAATTACAGATAATGTCAGATTCCTTCACAGAAGGCTAAAAAGCTAAAGTCTTATCTCTACACCCAAAGAAAGAAAGCAGTATCTGGTGACTAAGCTCCAGCATCGAGGAAGATATAGATTATAGATAAAGGCCATTGATAGGGTTGTTGGACCAAATAATGCTTGTTATTACACATCAGTATGTTCCTGAACTGATAGCTGGCTTCATTTTCCTCTGCAGGCTGTCCTTTCCACACAATCCATGGGTCCTCACTTCTAAAAATCTAATGGGTGATACCCCAGCACAGAACAACTCAGCTTGCCACTGGCCTCTTTACCACTGTTTCCAGCACCATCTCCACATGAAGAAACACAACCGTAGGCAAAAATCAGTCCCAGAAATTCAGTTGTCCCTTTATGTTTAAAAAAAAAAAAAAAAAACTTAGACATTTTAATCCCCAAATTTATGGATTTGCCTTAGAATGAGAGGAAACTGAATGCTAACATGGAAACATTTCTTATGGAATACACTTTACCCAACTCCCGGGTCCTGTTGAAAATCCACTGTTAAACCAAGCACTAAACTTTACAGACTGATTTACTGTTCTCCCTTCAGAGATCAATGGCTGATGGTTTATTTAGAACGATGCCATTTCATAAAACAAAGCAATCTGTAGCGTAAGTCGTCATGTAAGCCAATGGACTGACCTCTAAGAAACGCTTACTTAAAAAGCTCCAGAACAACTGTTACCATGCCTTTTTTCCCCCCTTGATTTCCTTTTATGTCAGTAATTCTATCACCTCAGGTGTCTGAAGATACCTGCTTGTGACTGACAGTTCTCAAAGATCTAGTTCCTTCTGGATGGCTCTCACATGAAGTTCAGTTTAATTAAGTCTGCAGTGCAACTCAAGTCTCAGTACAAAATGCTAAAGAATCAAACAGCAGACCTGTAAAGGCTATAAAAGCGAATCTCAGACGTGGTAGGGGAGCCCGGGGGTCTTTTGTCAGCCTATGCTGCCGTCTACCTAGTGCCGTCTACCTATCCGAGACCACATCCTTCTGCCCAACAGCCATTTGTGTTCTCAGAGCCCCTGATGAAAGCAAGTCTCCAGCAACTGGCTTAACAGGTCCCAAAGTTCACATCAAAGAATGGGGTGGCTGGGTGATAGACACTGGGGAGGGTATGTGCTATGGTGAGCGCTAATGAAGGGGGGGGAAATCGGAGGGGGAGACGAACCATGAGAGACTATGGACTCTGAAAAACAAACTGAGGGTTCTAGAGGGGAGGGGGGTGGGGGGATGGGTTAGCCCGGTGATGGGTATTAAGGAGGGCACGTACTGCATGGAGCACTGGGTGTTACATGAAAACAATGAATCATGGAACACTACATTAAAAAATTAATTAATTAAAAAAATAAAAAAATAAAGAATGGACAGCACCACCTCATCCACTCAGAGTCTGCTAACCTCCCATGGACCAACAGCCAAGTTCCAGCCATCGTCTTCTCCTCACAATCCCATATCTGGCAAACAGACATACATGTCTGCCTCCAATCCCCAAATTACCTAAACCAATATCATTTGCATAGACCTTTGAATATTCTCTGATGTTACTGATAAAACAGATAAAAGTTGCCTTAGATAAGATGTGAGACCTGATTTAGAACCTCTAATACTCTAGTTATACCTCAGGAGTTTAAAAAAATCCCAAATGGTATTCCTTAGACACTGACTGAACATGCAGACCATAAACAACTGTAAAGAGAATTGATACAGATGAAAAATCAAAAGAACCCTTTGTACTTACGGTAGAAGACATATTCAGTGTAGCTTGACCAGATCTTGTCATCTGTATACTGGTTGACAAAAGATGCTGTCACTGAGGAGTTACAGGCCACCATGTGGAATCCACACTCTGACAACATATCAAAAGCCCTTTCCAGATGCTTGAATTTGAGATAAAATCTGGAGGTGTATCTTTCTGGGGCTCGGTCAGGGTCTCTGCTCTCATTCAAAGTTTCTCCAAAGACCTCTTTTGCCAAGGAAATCCTTCCGCAAACCAAAATCCGGGGAACTCTCCGAAACTTGGCATCTGCCTGCCCCTCTCTGCCCATAGTGCAGGACCCCCTGTAGCCCACTGTAATGAAGCCCCATTTGCGGTCCGCAGGGAGCACTGAGGAAGGAGGGCAGATTCTCGTGTCGCTTCCTTGAGAGGCATCTTCAAAGTCACTGTGGCAGAATTCGTCCGGGCTTTGCTTGATTTCATCAGGGGTCAGGAGTTTGACCAAGTCTGGGAGCTGGAAGTACTCAGCTTCCCTTTTCAGTCTTCCCCTTTCTGGAAAGTGATCAGGCAGGACCACCTGCCTGTCCCTGAGATAGTCCAGAATATAACGGAACAAGAATCCATCTCTGTCAATGAAAAACCTTCCTTTGGAGTCCTTGGCTAGATCGTTAGCCGTGTCTCTCTTTGGGGAAAACATTTTCCACAGGAGGGAATGAGGGATGCTTATTAATGTGGAATGGCGGGTGAAATAAACTTGACCCCCGACATTCAGCTCCACGACCTCAGGGAAGGAGTTGGGAACTGCAGCCCCCTGTTCTCGAGGATAATAACGACTACAGTTTCCACTTAAAGCCATTGTCCCTTTCTTCTTGCTCTTCTCCTATTTTGATTTGAAGGTGAAATCCAGTGGAGTCACAGCCTTATCCTTTGCATCAACTTATCAAAGAGGGAGAAGGATGCTAACTTGTTAAAAACGACCTTCTCTTACCCCAGTTTTTTTTTTCCCCCAAGGAAGCAAAATTTAGAAGAGTCCACAGGTGAAGTGATGCTGCAAAAGTAGTTTAAACCCTGGCTGGTGGTGAGCTATTACTTCATAGAATATAACCAACTCATCTCCATCCGATCTGCCCCAAGCTCAGTAGGCAAGGCAGGCCAAGTCCCCAGTTACTCAGAGGTCTGTCTGAAGGAAAAGAGAGAAAATTATTTCCTCAAACCCAGCATGAGTCAGAAAAAGAGACACCACTGGAGAGAGGGGAGGGAGGGAGAGGGGGAAGTAGGGAGGGAGGGAGGGAGAGATTATTTTACATAAGCAGCCCTGGAACTACTGATTTCAGCCATTCTTCAACTAAATTGTAGCTTCTCTCAAGCTATTTTGTGTCTACATGTTTATCCATAAGCCTCTGTCTCCAGCAATTAGTATTAAAAATATTTCTATTGGTATTTCTGCTTTAAAAAGGAATATATGATTTTCAACTTTCAAAAGGGGATTTTTTTTTTTTCTCCAAGCTGGGCAGGAAAAGCAATAAGTCTCAGAACTTACCTTAGTGAGTGCTGGAAACCCAGTTCCTGTGAAGAAATACCCATTTGCAAAGGAATCAGAATCCACAGCCAGAGTCGAGCTTGTCAAATCCCAAAGAGGTAAAGGACAGAGGTATCAATGAAAAGTGCCAGAGAGATGTGCTCTTAGAAAATAATTTTATATAGATATATGTAAATATTTATATAAATGTGTATTTGTCTGTATGTATATAGGTATGTATTCACTCCCAATGTCAAGTTGAAACAAGTCACAGAAAAGTTAAAGCGTGATGAGAGGTGGTTGGGTTGAAGAAGCAAGGCAGAGAAAAATATCCAACCAAAGCCTCTCCAGTAAAAAGGGGAAGAAAAAAAAAATCAAACCTTTAGAAAGAATCCTTAAAACAGAAGAGAGTTGGAAGAGGTACTGGGACTTAGAAGCTTTTCAGAAAGCCCAGAAGCAGAAAGAAAGCCAGCTAGATGTGCCCTGCTGGGGTCCCGGGTAGCCACCCCACCTGCCGGCAAGGGCAAACGGACTCCCATGTTCCCATGCAGGTGGGAGCCGCTGGGAGCCCGGCCGCCGCAGCGCAGAGGGGCCGCAGGGGGCTCGGGCTCGGGCTTCTCCGGCGGGCGGCGGAGCTGGGTGGTTCCACAGTTCCCAGTGCAGTTCGGAGGCTGTTGTTTCAGCAGTGCAGGCAAGATACCATCCAGGGAAATGACTATTACATCATCTTAAAGGAATATGGCTTGGAGAAAGCGGAGGCAGCTCCGAGTCACGTCGTCCTCGGTGACAGGTCGCCAGGACTGCACGGGGACGCGGCGCACCGGCCGTGGCACGCGACTGCCCGGCTCCGGGCTGGGGGCGGGGACGCGGCGCCGCGCGGCCACTTCCCTCCGCGTCCTGCCCGCGAGTCTGGAGTTTGCCGCGGCCTTCGCCTTGCCTTTTCTGCCTGCCTCCTGCCTTTTACACCTCCACCAACGCCACCCTTCCCCAGAAATAACCCCCCACCCCAGCGGTGACAGAAACACAAGTGATTTTGCATTTGAAAAATCTACAAACAAACCCTTTGCACAGGCACTGAATTTCTGCTGAAGGGCAAATTTCGCCTCCATATAGGCTTTTTTAAAAAAGAAGAAGAAAGCACACCGAATGACCCCAATGTTCAAGCTACAAAGGGGTTTTCCTTAAAAGCAAAGGGGATTAAACCATGTTTTCCTTCAGATGCCCTCTCCCCCCGCCCCCGCCCCACTTCTTCTCCATCCCTGTGCCACCCCAACCCCAGCAAATGAATAAATAAATACAGTCTCTCTGGAATTAATGATGCTCTTTCCAAAGAATACGCGAAGGCAATAGTACGCTCAGAAAGCCCACAGCTGACATCAGTAAGTCATTATCTCAGCTTACCTGCAAGAAATTGTTACCTGCAACCTTTTTCTGGGGCTGTGTCTTTCCTGAGCCTCTCTTTGGACATGCCCCAGCCCCCTCCCAACTCATCCCAAGAGGACTCTGGTGGAAGACACGCCCGGCTAAGAGACATTTTACTCCTGTCCCAGAGGGCTTCCTTAAGTGCATCATTAGAGTTTCAGGAAGGCATTTCCAGGGCAACCTAATCCACTAACAAAGTGCTTCCAGTTGATCCTGCCAGTCAATAATGGCCCAGCCAACAGCTTACAGTAAGTCGACCATTCCTCCTTTAAAATGCCAGTGTCTTAGGACTCACCCTCCTAATCAGAATATAGTATTTCATCTATGAATAATACATGTGAGGCACACTCCATCCCAAATAATTGCTATTTTTTTCAAAAGTGAAAGCCAAAAATGGAGTTGAAAGTATGAATTAGATACATTTTAAGGGATCATGTGTTTATTGCCAACTCTTGCCCCAAGAATTAGCTTACAGGTAGACTCAGCAGCAGGATAAATTAATTTTTAGTTTAACAATCTTTTCTTTCAATGAGTATCAGGTTACTGAACACATATGGAATATTAGCTAACACTCCAACACACCTGATTATATTTGACTTTGTTTCTTTAACTAATGTATTAACCTGTTCTGGCCTCAATCATTGGGATTTTAATGCTGGACCAGTCAAGGGAATGTTTATTATTTGGTGCACTTATATCGCCATCTAGTGTCCATAAGCTATCAGTGCAGATCTGTAACTGACCATTTACCCCAGCCAAAAGTTAGATACTTCCTGGTTTTAAAGTTTTTATATTGGTTTAAGTATGACCACACACACACTGTTCACCGTGATGACAAATAAAAATTTCGTTGGCACAGGAGAAAGGAAAAAGTAAGTCTGAGTCCATGCCTAGTAAGTACCGGGCTTAGTTGTAGTTAAAAATAAGCAAATGTTTCATTTTATTTTTAGCAGAATGGGCCAGTACACCACAACAATAGCTTTGGAGATTGGGTATTAAAATATCCTGGGGACAGGGGCGCCTGGGTGGCTCATTCAGTTAAGCATCCGACTCTTGATCTCAGCTCAGGTCTTGATCTCAGGGTCATGAGATCTCTACACAGGGCATGGAGCCTACTTAAAATATATATATATATATATATATTCTGGGGACAGTTTGGCAGGAAGTGAGGATTGGGAATAAGAAACACCATAGGCTTTTAAAGCTCAAAGGAACTTGAGAAATGGAAATTACCATCTCACCTTAGAGATATAGAAACTGAGGACCAGAGAGGGAAAGAACTTCCACAAGGTCACACAGCTGTGGAGTAGCAGGATGGGGTTTAGATCACTGCCTACTCAGTATGATCAGTTTTTTGAACTGCATGTATTGTAGAATAGGGATGGAGAGGAAGCAAATAAAGAAAACAAGAATTTCAAGACTACACATTTGAAAAAAACCCCAGCAAATCATTTTAAAGAGTTTTCAATATTAAGTTAAATTCAAGTCTAAAAGATTTTATAATTTAAATAAGAGGATTCTGAATTTCAAAAATGAGGAGTTCTATCTGTTCATTGGTCTGGTTTTCAAAGGTTAGGCTACTTTTTTTTTTTTTTTAAGATTTACTTATTTATTTTAGAGAGAGAGAGTGCTTACGTGCATGAAGGAGAGTTGAGGGAGGGGCACAGGGAGAGAATCTTCAAGCAGACTCCCCACTGAGCCACTGGGCCTGGAGCCCAGAGCCCAAGGTGGGGCCTCATCTCAAGACCCTGAGATCATGACCTGAGCTAAAATCAAGAGTCGGGTGGGTGCTTAACCTAGTGAGCCACCCATGTGCCCCATAGGCATATTTACTTTTTAATCTACCTGGAGCTTCCAGAAATCAAGAGTGCATGGGCCTCTGTCATCTTTTGAGAGGTCAGAGGTTTGGTTCCAGATTGGCCTGAAGCCTATTCAAGCTGGGGTCTAGGGGCCTGGGTTACCATCCTCTGATGCATACATTTTCTTGTTCCTTCAGTCTAGGGGATGCAAACAAATGAGAAGTGAGATTAAAGAAGTAACAGGCTCGAAGGAAACAAAGCAATACACCATAGAGAGAGATTTAAATAGTGCTAGAGTAAGTACGTGTGTCTCGGGAAGGTTGTCAGTAAGCCCAGCTGCTTGGTGCCTTAACAAGAGGCAAGAAGCCAACTCTGGGCTGTGAGCGTATTCCTGTCCTCCCTGTCAGCCGATAACACAGCTAGTGTTATTGTTCTGTTCTGGCGGCTCTCCGCTGAAACATTGTAGGATGCTACCCTCGGCCCAAAGGCTGAACACGCAGCAACAGATTTCTCTTAGGGGAAGAGAAAGGAAGAATGTTTCATCCTGTTCTTCGTAATATTCAAGACTATAGCACATTTGGATACACCATGGATAGATTGTGGAGTTGATAAAATGTGTCTGAGCCTCTGTTTCCTGTTCCCTACTTTCACACACCCCCACAGCTGAATGCTGAAGAGTATATTCTCAACAGGACAATTATAATTTTGGAATAATGTGTTCACTTCGCACATCCTTACCTTCTAACACATCCTTAAGTTTCCTCTCCCCTGGAGCAGAGAGAGCTTTTATGCTGACTGTCTTTGTTATCAGGGAGGGAATGATCTCATGAACGTAGACTAAAATGCCGTATACTCATCGTGTCACATGCCCCAAGGACTCCTGCATCATCACCGTCATCGCAATAGCTACTGTTTGTGGCGGGCCAACCATCAAGAATTCCCAATAGTCACCATCCCTCTTCCAGCTCTGCCTGATGGCTGTGTGACATCGGACATGTGGCTCAGTGTCTCTGAGCCAGGGTGAAATGAAGATAAGAAGAAGACCTGCCTCCTGGGTGTGTTGTGCAGATTCAATACTATGATGTGTATAAGACCCCGAGCACATTGTTTGGCCCTAGGTGTGTGCTTACAAAATACCAGCGGTCTCCATGATGGCGGCAGAAGCAACTGCATTTGTCATTGGTAGACTAAAGGAGGCATAAAGAAGTTATAAAAGACGCGCAAAGACAGAAATTCAGTTCTACTTCCAAAATCTTTGCTCTTCTCACTCTGCAGGTGTAGGTGAAGATCACTTCTTCTTATAAGCATATGTATTAATACTCCAGGATTTCAGGATTTGCTGGGGGCGATGGGGTGGCAGAATGGAAACTGAAAATAGTACCACAGTGGTTAGAAATGAAAATGCCATTCCACCCTACAAGGTTCCCTTCTCAGTAGCCTTTCATTCAAGCCACATGGATTTATTAAGTTCCTCTGTGTGTCCAGCACAGTGCCAGGTCCTTAAGATACAAAGCTGGTATCAGTGAGATCATATGATACACTGATAAGAGGAATTCTTAATCTCAGGAAACAAACTGAGGGTTGCTGGAGTGGTGGGGGGTGGGAGGGATGGGGTGGCTGGGTGATAGACACTGGGGAGGGTATGTGCTATGGTGAGCGCTGTGAATTGTGTAAGACTGTTGAATCCCAGACCTGTACCTCTGAAACAAATAATACATTATATGTTAAAAAAAAGAAGATAGTAGGAAGGGAAAAATGAAGGGGGGGAAATCGGAGGGGGAGACAAACCATGAGAGACTATGGACTCTGAGAAACAAACTCCCTAGAGGGGAGGGTGTAGGGGGATGGGTTAGCCTGGTGATGGGTATTAAAGAGGGCACCTATTGAATGGAGCACTGGGTGTTACACGCAAACAATGAATCATGGAACACTACATCAAAAACTAATGATGTGATGTATGGTGATTAATATAACATAATAAAATAAAATTTAAAAAAAAGATACAAAGCTGAATTCAATACAATCTCTGAACACAAACACATACAATCACACACACTCAAACCCGTACCGACAGAAGGCAAAGATGAAGAAGTTCTAGATTCCTGAGTGCTGCCTCTTATTTGCAGACAGGTGCCTGCAGCTGTATTCAGCTTTGGGTCCTACATAGTCCACATATGTTTTGGACAAACCACTTAACCTCAGGGTGACCTCTGCTTCCATATCTATAAAATGAACCTGTCTCCCTTTATAGAGATACCGTGACTGATGGCAAAATAAAGATAAAATATAGCTGCCAAATTGTCAGAGACCTTCCAGGCAGTAATTTGCTATGTAAGAAATAGAGCAAGAAGGCAGCAAACAGCAATCTTGTTAACATAACGCCTTGCAAGAAAAATTTGGATCAGGTTTGCATAATCTTCAAGTTGGAAGGGGAGACCCTTTGTGGTTACCCACTGCAACCTCCAATCCACCTCCAACGTTTACATAATAGCAAACGTTCAGTCTAGTCATTTCTCTTGGTCTCTCCTGAAAATACTCTTGAACTATACTCTCATAAAATACGTATAATAGCTAAAGCTGTTCATATCACTGTGATGCCTCTGAATGGAAGTCTGTAGACTAAAGTTCTTCCAGGAGAACTGTCATTTTAAGATCTGAGCTTTAAAAAAATTTTACGCTGATCTGAACAGAAAGTACTGCTATTTAAGTATGAGTTGGCATTATTGACTATATTAGCAGGGACTAAGGTTTTTTTATGAGAGAATGTGACAGTGGAAAGAGGGTATGCATTTCTGTAGTAGGTGTGGATCGTGGTCACCTTTTTTTTTTTTTTAAGATTTTATTTATTTATTTGACAGAGAGAGAGAGACAGCGAGAGAGGGAACACAAGCAGGGGGAGTGGGAGAGGAAGAAGCCGGCTTCCCGCTGAGCAGGGAGCCCGATGCGGGGCTCGATCCCAGGACCCTGGGATCATGACCTGAGCCGAAGGCAGACGCTTAACCGACTGAGCCACCCACGTGCCCCGTATGGTCACCTTTTAGGTTTCCCTCCAAAACAGAATTATTTTTATTTATTTATTTATTTATTATTATTATTTTTTTTTAGAGGGACAGGAGAGGGGCAGCAGGAGAGAGAGAGAAAGAGAATTGTAACACAGACTCCACGCCCAGCACAGAGCCCAAAGCAGGGCTCAGTCTCACAACCCTGAGATCATGACCTGAGCCGAAATCAAGAGTGGGACGCTTAACCGACTGAGCCACCCAGGCGCCCCTGGGTTTCTGTTCAAAACCGGGAAGTTTTTCTGGAGCACCCGGTCAAAGTTAGGACTGCACAGTTTGGTCACGAAGTTGTGTAAAACCAACCCCCACACATATGTACTTAGAAATTGAGATCTCGGCAGCATGGAATACGGACTGGGTGGGAAGTGAGGGGAAAAATAGAATATAGCTGCCCAACTATCCAGCAATTGATTCCAGCAAATACACAAGCAATATTTTAGAAATAGCTATAAAAAAACAAAAGAGGTCTACTCTTGCCTCTCCCTACAGTCCTTTCCCTAGAAATCTGCTTACCCATGTTGTGTTATTTGCTGTATGGTGTTTGTTACATGTGTTGCCCTACACATGTTGGCTTAGTCTTCATTACGTTTGCTATATATTATGCAATATATCTCTTGGTAAAAGAGTAGTGTAATTTGTGGGCCAGTAATTGTCCACCTTTTATCTCCTACCTAGGAAACCCATTTTTCAAATGATATCTTTGTCATTATTCCAAAATATGCAACAAATGCAAGCAGTATCAAAACAGAACAAACTTAGGTCTTAAGTTCAAAAACGTTTATTAAAAAAAAAAAATTGTTCAGAAATTGCAATAGTATGTCGCTGGCCTCTAGAATGCATTTTTATTTTTTTCTGACTAGTTTTATACATGCATAAATGGAATTTATTAAACACCCTACAACAACTTGCAGGGAGTAGAGCTTGAAAATCCCGGTTACAATGGAAAAGAGCAGGTGTTAGAATCAGGCAGATTCAGGTCTGAAAGAGGTACGTATCAGCTCTAGGATCCTGAGCTAATCACTGTACCTCTCCCAGGATGTTCTTCTGCTGTATATATTAGAAATAAAAATATCTACTCTGCAGGGTTGATGTAAGGATTAGAAATAATGGAAATGGAATACAGCAAATGTTCAATAAGTAATGGGCAATGTGATTATATTTATGCTTGGTTCGATCACTTCCTCTGCCCCTCTTCCCTCCCCTCCCTGAGCCTACGCCCGGGGTCTGTGTGGATGAGTGGATAGAAGGGAACCACATTACTCATTCATGCTGGTGATGTGACTGGTCCCTTTTCTGAAAGCCTGCTTCTTCCTTCGAGCACGGGAAAAGAAGAATGGAAAGGGATACTGGAACTCTAAGCACAGTTGTCCTTGGAGATGGACAATTAGTTGATTTAAAAACATACTCTCTGGCCTTAATAAGTAGCTATACCTCTCAACAGATGATGAATGGAGGAAAGCAAATGAACAGGCTGGCTCGTTCAAAATATCTCACATCATTTTGCAGTGATTCAGCACAGTCACTTTCGTGTAGCAATTGTTTGTAGAAGGCATTTTTCACAACTAAATCCAAACGTGTCATCTTCATAGGTTGAAATGAATCTTACCAGCGGCATCTGCGGATGGGGCACAGCAGGAAGACAGAAGGACAAAGACCGAATAACAAATGGAACGATTTAGTTCAAGGAACAAAATTGAATTGTTTTATTACAAGACTCGAGGAGTCAAAGCTGGGGATTTCATGTATGCTCTGAAATACCGCTTGGTATCCAGAGCACTTTTCCCCTGCTTTTTGAGTGATTTGCAAGAACTCCACAGGGGAGGGATCATTTGCCATTTATCTTGCTATCCAACCAACAGCGCAGGAGCTCCTATTCTGAAGGTGCTCACTACATCTTTGGTGAATTTCATTGCAGGAGCAAAAGCATATCTTCAAACTGGCCCAATAAAATGATATGTTAAGAAGCTGACAGGGTCATACTGGGATGAGCTGTTGGTTGGGAATATAAGGCAGTTGGTTTCAGTTTCAGTTTCTTTTCTTTTTTTTTTTTTTTTAAGATTTTATTTATTTATTTGGGAGGGAGAGAGAGAGCAAGCAAGAGCACAAGAGCAGTGGGAGGGAGAAACAGGCAGGGAGCCCGATGCAGGGATGCGGGGCTCCATCTCAGGACCCCGGGATCATGACCTGAGCAGAAGGCACCACTTTACCAAGCCACGCAGGCGCCCCTGATTTCAGTTTCTTCACCAAAACATTGAGGTCTCCATGGTAGGAGAGACCCGTTCCTTTGGTCAGGTCCCAGAGAAATCAACTGCCTGCAAAATCCAGCCTTTCTGAACTCACCACTGCAAATAGGTCATGTGTGTACCCAATTTGGAGCCAATCTGGAATGAAAAAAAAGAAGAGCCATTAAAAGGAACACCCCAGCAAGAGCAAGCGATGACAAAGTTTCCAGTTTCAAAATGCCACTTTCTTTTTTTTAAAGATTTTATTTATTTGACAGAGAGAGACACAGCGAGAGAGGGAGCACAAGCAGGGGGAGTGGGAGAGAGATAAGCAGGCTTCCCACCGAGCAGGGAGCCCGATGTGGGGCTCGATCCCAGGACCCTGGGATCATGACCTGAGCCGAAGGCAGACGCTTAACAACTGAGCCACCCAGGCGCCCCATAAAAATGCCACTTTCTTAAAATATCCAAGTCGGTGCCTGTGGCCAAACAAATTAATAAAATTAACAAATGAAACTGACCCTGACTGCCAGATATTTTCACATATCTCTTTCAGTTCCTAAGGCAATTTTCAACTGTTGGCATTGTAGGGAGAATAAAAGAGCCTCCAAGAGGTTGGGTTATTGGCAACAGGTCACACCAAGCCTGTCTGATCCCAAAGCCCCCTTTTAAGTACACCAAACTTACTCAGCCATTTAGTTCCTTTTATTAAATATCCTCAGTCTATGCCCAATATTTGCATTTGGCATCACAAGGCACAACAGCGCATTCCTAGTGCAGATCACCACTATATTCTAATTCTGGTTCTGTGCCTGGCACAGAGTAAGCACTCCGTAAGTATTTGTCCAAGGACTATTAGAATTAAGAAGTGAATGAATGAATGAATACATAAATAATGAATGAATGAACAAGCTACCGTCTGGGACAGTGGTATTCAGAAATTAAGGCTGGATACAGCAAGAGTCTGATCTGATGTGGCATCTCCAATTTTCTTTACTCCTGAAATGTTGGTTCCAAATGGAGGAATGAGCTCAGAGATGAAAAATAAAAAGTTTGCATCTCAGCATCAGAGAATTAGGCCTTCATGAATCCAAAAGGATGAGTCATACAAATTCATATATTTATGTTCCAGAATTTAGAAGCTTTTAGAAATAAGAAACTGCTTTTGGGATAAGACTCTCCCTCAGAACGATTAAAAAAAAAAAAAAAAAATTAAGTGCCTTGATGCTGCAAAAAAATATGATTTACTTCAAAAAATAACTTGAAAAGATACCAAGCAATTCTCATCCAGCCACTTCATGTGTCAGTCACTCTGCATCCTCCCAAAAATGTGTGCGGCCTGGGGTGTGGGGGTTAGAAGGCCCGGGAATGGTCCATCCGTACAGACACACGTACTGGGCACAGGAATTTTAGGGGCGACAGCACACAATTCAAATGTGAGTTGGGAAACCTCACGCTTTGCTGTACAATGCAGATCTGCACTGCTTCTGCCAAAGAAATTATATGTTACCTTTATAGACGACGATCTGAGGCCCAAGCACATCTCCCAGTTACCCCAGGGTCTCTTGAAATGACAGGCTGGTCTGCAGTGTGTGGTTCCAATGGCTGCCAGAGGCTCTCAGGCAATTGTTTGAAATGCAGCCAGCGTCAAACATCTTCCTGAGGTATCTGGCTGCCATTCATCAGGAAAAAGGATGCCGACGAACAGACGGAGTGACACAGAAAAAGATTTATGTCTCTGACGGAAACTGGATTCAACCTGGTGTCTCTCGACCAGCCCCTTAAATTTTTCACATATTTAATTGAGATTTTAAAAGCAGTTACGTTGTTGAAGTGCCATCATACTGGACACAGAGGCTAAGATAACCCAGAAATGGGATATTGGATAAAGTCATAAATTAAGGTGAAAAAATTAGATAAATGGGCTAGGGATGAAGATGGGATGGATTTCTTATCTGCACCAAAGAGAGTAAGCAAATGCACTCCTTGCATTGCCATTTTGCCCGTGGATATTTATGCCTATAAATGTAAGTGTAAAGAAAGAAAATAATTGCCCAATGAAAGTATGGGCGCCTGGGTGGCTCAGTCATTAAGTGTCTGCCTTCGGCTCAGGTCATGATCCCAGGGTCCTGGGATCGAGCCCCGCATCGGGCTCCCTGCTCGGCGGGAAGCCTGCTTCTCCCTCCTCCCTCTCCCCCTGCTTGTGTTCCCTCTCTTGCTCTCTCTCTCTCTCTCTCTGTCAAATAAATAAATAAATCTTTAAAAAAAAAAAAAAAAAGAAAGTAACCAGTAGAGTCCAGGTTGAGAACATCAGTGCCTCACAATAGTAATTCCCTCCTTCCAAAAAAGTTCACCTGCAGAACGACTGCCTCATCAGAGCCAACACAGAGTCCTTCCCCAGACACCCAATTAGTCACAACAGCTGAGGATGAGGGAGCCCAAAAAAAGCAGCTTTCCGAAACTCCTTTAAAATCCCTCTCCTGCTTCATGCCTTTGATCTTCGTTCATTGACTCATATATTTACATATCTATGTGTACAAAGAACTACTTGAGACCCGGTAGGAGATGCAAAGATGAATCAGACACAAGTCTTGCCCTCAGCAAGCTGATAATTCAGGGGGGCCATAGAAAAGAAAGCACCAAGTGGTGGTGGCTGTGGAAAGAACCGGAAGGAGTTCCGTGAGAGAGGCACAGTGCGAACTAGAACAGAGCCATTTTGTGAAACTCTAAAGAACATCATGCCTAGCACAAAGTGCCCATCATAAATTATAGATGGACTGAAGGAAGTGCCGCCTTGCATCACTACACACTTACCGGGCCCTCATTTAGAACGCATTTAGAACTGCCCCCAAACTGGGCTGATTCATTAGAGTCCTGATGGTCCCAGAAATATTTTATATGTGGATATAAATGTAAGCCCATTAGAGCACTAGTCCCTACAGCTAATTTATATTTGGTTCTCAGCCAACAAGGACGAAGAGCCATCTGAGGGGCCCATCCCAATTATTTATCTACTCCACCAGCTCCCCCTTTCCAGCCATTACTTTTGCGCCACTGGACCGTGGCTTAGGACGGCTGACAAAAGGCGTGTAAGTGATGGTGCTGAGGATTCTACAAGAGATCGAGGAGGAACCTGGATGGCAGCAAGCAGGCTTCATTGCAACAGCTCCAAACGCCTCGGGGCATAGTCTAAGAAACCCAGAGCAGTGCACAGAAGTTGCCTGGCAGAAATCCGTCGACAATCTGCAGGGCCACATGAGCCTCGCCGCCGCGTGGAAAGATTGGCCAGCAACAGTACTGAGGATGAAAAGAAGAAACGTTAGGCCAGAGGCGTATCACAACTTCAGGAGGACTAGACGAGAAAGAAGGGCAATCTGCAAAGGGTTGACAGCCGCTGCACATCTCCAGGCTATCAGGCTGCAGTAATCCCGGAGAGCACCAGCGGAACTAACATGACCATTCCCAGGAGCAGGCTCCCACAATCAACGGGATGTGCCTGTAGTTAAAACTGGGGGATGGAGGTAGAGGAGGATCCAAAGCACTATTTCTATTTCAGATGCCCCACAAGCCCTGTAATTAAGGATATCCTGAGGGCTTGGGAAAGTAGACTGTCGGTAAGCAATAGCAGCTCTTTAAGGCAATTGTGTAACACACAGGAGATCTAATAAAAGAATAAGAGTTACTTTTGTTCTGTACAAAAAGACAAGCTCAGAGTAATTGCTCAGAGTAACCTTTCTTACCACAAAAAAAAAAAAAAAAAAAAAAAAAAAAGCTGTCCTGATTTATTAACCTAATATTCACAACTTTGGGATGGAAAGGGAAAGAAACTTACAAAGAAATGCTGGAATAAAATTTAAGGGCTAAAAACAGTTATTTCCTACGCAGGGAAGCATTAGTGGTTCCAAGTGTGGGCTTTGGGATCCGGCCGTTCTGGGGCCGAATTCCAGCTCCATTATTTACCATTTGGGAAAATTACATTACGCCTCCAGTCACAGTTTTCTCATCTGTAAAATGGGTACTAATTACCATTCCTTATTAGAGATTTTATGATGACTAAATAGGAGAATGCATATGGAGGGCTGAGTTCATCACCAAGCCCATAGTGAGCGCTCGAGAAACGGAGCTTTTCTTCATGCTTTTTCCCCCCAAATTGTTTTAGATTATCCGTTGACCAGATCAGAGGGTAGAGGTACAGCATTAAGTTTACCCAGTTCTCTCTCTGGACCCCTCTTGGATTTGAAGGGAGCAGTCACTCGATGGCTTCAGCGTGCACAGCCTCCTACCAAGAGCTATTTGGGGCAGGTCAGAGGGCACCATAAGGCAGTGCTGTCACGCTCCTTGTCCGAAGAGCACAGTCTCTCTCTACTTGCCAGATTGTTAGTGTCTCCAACCCCAGTCCCATGAAACTCCAGTCCTTGCTCCTCATTTGTTAGATGTCACCTGTGCTGGCACGGTTTCTCGTACACAAGGATGTTTGGACAAACATTTGCACATTTTTAAAGTTCTCTTCCTCCCAGCTGCTTTGCCCTGTTGGCAAAATTCAGTCTCAGTGGACTATCATCACAATGCCGATGGCTCCAAAATCTAAATGTTTAGCTTTGGCTTCTTTTCAATTTCTACATACCCGCTGGGCTTTTTCCACACAGACCTACCACATCTCACACTCAAGGCCAAAGCCAAGTATCTGTGTGCCACTCCCATCCATTGTATCCCACCAAGTTCTCTCTGAGTTAATGGCATGACTGGCCTTTCTCTACTATCCAAGTGAAAACCCATTACCTCTCCTCCCCTTTCCATTGACTCCTGATAGCCAGTAATCAAACCGATCCACTTTAGCTCTTCTATAATTCTTTCAGGCATCTATTCTCTTCCAGTTCCACTTGTCCTGCCCTTCTTCTTTACCTTTTACCCAGATACATATATTCAACAAATAATGACCAAGCATTTGCCATGAACCAGGTGCAGCAAACTCTCTGTGTTGGGGACCCAGAGATGAACAAGGTAGACTAGGTCCTTGCCCTCACAGAATTTCCATTCTAGGCAAGGAATATAGCTTTTGAACAAGTAAGTAAATAAATGAGCAAGATAATCTCAAATAGCGATATGGGTTAGAAATAAAATAGAACCAGGTGATCTGAAAAGAATCTCTTGGGCTGGGAGTGGGGATACAAAGAGAAGAGGATAGGTACTTCAGGTTGGGACTCTTTGAGGAAGTGATATTTGAGCTGAGGCAAGAAGACAGCCACGTAAATTTCTGGGAACAGCATGCTCTAAAATCTGTTTAGGAATGGCATGAACGAAGGCTCACATGTCTGAGGTCAGACTAAGCTTGTGGCTTGTTCAGGGAACCAACAAAGCCAGCAAGTTGGAGCCAGTGAACAGAAATGAAGAGTGTAGGTCTGAGAATCAGACAGGAGTCAAACTGTGCTGGGCCTCATGCACCGTGGTAGGAGCATAAATTTCATTGTAAGTATGATGGCAAGTCACCTGTTTTTTTTTTTAATAAATAGGATTCACATTTCATTTCATATTATTATTAAAAGTGTGCAGTCTCTTTTTAAAAAAATTCAATTAACATATAGTGTATTATGAGTTTCAGAGGTAGAGTTCAGTGATTCATGAGTCTTATAACACCCAGTGCTCATTACATCATGTGCCCTCCTTAATGTCCATCACCCAGTTACCCCCTCCCCTACCCCCCTCCCCTCCAGCAACCCTCAGTTTGTTTCCTATGGTTAAGAGTCTCTCATGGTTTGTCCCCTCTCTGGTTACGTCTTGTAACAAGTCACTTGTTTTTTAAAGCTGTCTTTGGCTTGCTGTGGGGATGACAGATTATAGGGGAGCAAGACTGGTTGTCTGGCAATGAGTTAGGAAAACAGTACAGGGATCCAGGTGACAGAGGCTGGTGGCCGGACCAGGTTTAAGAGAGGATAAATGGGGAAAATCTGGGAAGGATTTTGCTTGGGTGGTGCGGATACCGGTGGTGGTATTACTGTATGGATCTGCTAATGTTCTTCTTTCCAAGCTTTTTCATCTCGGTTCATTCAACACAAAGCTGACAGGAAGGAAGTCATCCTTCCAAAGATGCCATCGTTTGCCCACAAAGCTTAATTGGCTCCCCGTTGTTTTTAGAATAAAATCCGAAGTTCTGGGTGTAGACTCAAAGCCCCGTGCTATCCGGTCTCAACTACCTTAGAGACACGTAAAGGGGTTTGCAAGGAAAGGAGACAAGAGTTACATAACAGTTCAAAAGTTCTGAGTTAAGTCATTTCACAAATAGTGCTTTGCAGAGGAAGCAGTGTTGGCCCCCAGTATGTAAAGAACCAGCATTCGTGGCTCTTAAACTGCTCTTAGTCTGGGAGGTTCTGTCTTAAATGAAAGAGTTGTCATGCATCGACCAGTGGTGACGCTTTAACTTCCAAGGGAAGAAATAGGAAAGTTTTAGGAACTAGAAAAAGTTAAGGAAGCCCTTAGAGTACAAATAAATAAAGGAATGTATTAATTTTATGATTCTTGACTTCGTTTATTCCCCTGAAATATAATATCTTATTATAATGCAGCCGAACTAATACTTCCCGACAAAATTTAGTGGTCAAGTGAACGATCAAAAGAGAAACCTTGACAGAATAAAATCATGGCTCACATTGAACCTATGAGTTCCTTTCCTTTCTGCCTTAAGCAAGCATTTCTTGGAAACTGATAATTCACATCAGGATCCTGAAACCAGCCTGCAGAAGTCGCGGTACTACAATCCAGAGGAACAGAAGGGGGCAGTGTTATCACAGACTCTTGCGCGGACTTGAGGCGCTGAGAAACTGCACATTACCCTGAGGAACCCCCGACTTACCTACCATCTCAGAGGAAATCTGTGTCAATTGCTTGTTTCTTTCACTGGCTAAGTCTCTGGCCTGGAAACAAAGTTAACAATGAGGTTCCCCCCTCCTCTACCACCCAGCTGTGTCCTGCTAAGCCTGGTGAGAAAGTGACCACTTCGGACCTGGGGTCTCAAGAAATACAAGCCCAGCTCTATGTGCACATTAGTTATTGTTTTGCCTTTTACAGAACAGATGGTGAAAAAAATCCACCTGTACTGACCATATGAGAAAAACACTTTATATTTAAAATGTTATCGGGGTGGCTTAGTTCGTTAAGTGTCTGCCTTCGGCTCAGGTCATGATCTTGGAATCCTAAAATCAAGCCCTGCATCAGGCTCCCTGCTCAGTGGGGAGCTTGCTTCTCCCTCTTCCTCTGCCCCTCCCCTGCTTGTGCTTCTCTCTCTCTCTCTCTCTCTCTCTCTGTCTGTCTCAAATAAATAAATAAAACCTTTAAAAATACATAAATAAAATGTTACCATCAGACAGGCCCTAAGGATTTTTTTTTTTTTTGGTACTGGTTGGAAAATGGATATATTCAGCTATACACCCCGAGCCTTACTCAGAAACATTCACTGAATACGTGGTTCATGCAGAAAATGGAAAGAAAAGAGTCCCCGCCCTCAAGGCAATTTAGCAGACAAGCCTGGAGATAGCTCTGTGTGGGAAAGGTCGGCAAGCACCCCCAAAGACAGGTAAAAATTCTTGAAGGAATCTGAGGAAGCACTCAGCAGGCTGTCTCCAGAGTTTACGGTGGAGGAATGGGAGAGAAACTAGAGGAAATATCCTGGCTAGACAGCGTTGTAATTGCACCTTGAAGGACTGTAGAATCTAGAAAAAAAGGTACTGTGCAGAAGGAAAAAAACCAGTTGAAGGAGTATGTGTGTGTGTGCGCGTGCGCGCAAGTGTGGGCGGAAGCAGGAGTATGGGGGCTGGGAAGGAACAGGGCATGATCTGGTTTGGCTAGAACAGAAGGTACCTGTGGAGGAAGAGTGGGAGAGCTGCTGAGGAGTCTGGACTTAAATCTCTCAACAATGAGTAGTCACTGAGAGTTTCTGAGCAGGCATGACTGGAACAAGTTTCTCAAGAACAGCCACTCCCACAAGGTGATGGAGGGCTCATCCACCCTTGTCACCTCTCAGAGAAGGCTCCTACCGCTCAGCGATGTCCCTCAACAGCCCCACCAAAGGGTGTGGCTTTGACATCAAAGTTCTAAACCTTTCAGTTTTTGCAACACTTTTGGAAAATAGTTTTCCCTCCCCACCCCAATCATGGAGGAAAGAGAAATAGAGGTAAAAGCTGCTCTATGACCATTTGGCAAAGTGAAGGAATACACACATTTAGTGCATAACATTGAATGACGATCCCCAGCAAGGCTCACCTAAAGCAGAGTGAGGATGCTTTAAGTGTGCTGTGTCTGTGTGTCCATCTATTCAACAAACATTTGTCGAGCATGTTCTATGTGCCAGGCAGGCATTGCTCTAGGCATTAGGGATACAGCAGTGAACCCCAAGTAGCCAAAGCTCCTCCTTCATGGAGTTTACATTCTAGACAATAATCAAATAAACATATCAGGAGTCAGATGATGATAAGTACAAGGTGTAAAAGTAAGGGAAGGAGGATATCAATTACTATGTTTCATGGGAGGGGTGTCAGTAGCAAAGAGGGCAGGGGTGACAAAGAGAGCGGTGGGAGAAATGTGTGCTCTTTGGTAGTTTAAGCCTAAAAGGTTTCTTCCTGGCAGGTGAACTATAGTAAGTAATGATATTCAGCCATTAATACTAAGCAGTAATAGATATAATAGTAATGTCTATTATTATATCTATAGAGACTGTCACTGTGCTAAGCACTATTTCATTGATTCTTCACAATTAACCAATAAATATCATTAGTATGATGCTTTTAGGTACAAAGGAAATTGAGGGAAAGAAAGGAGGGAAGGAAGGAAGGAAGGAAAGAAGCACAGAGGGAGGGAGGAAGGAGGGCAGGAGGGAGGGAGGAAAGGAAGGAAGGAAAGGAAAGGAAAGAAAAAGAGAAACCAAGGCTCAAATAAATTACGTAGCCTGCCCCAGTCATCCTATTCATACATACAAAGCATGGATTTGAATGCAGACAGTCTGACTCCAGAGCCTGCACTCTTAACCCAGACACTGGATTGGGGTCTAGAGATAAATAAGTCGTGGGCTCTGTCTTGGAATTGCTCATAGTCTGGTGAGAGAGACAGACTCATAAACAAATAATCCTAGTGCAGTGATAGGAGCTATAATCAAGGTATAATAGAGTTAAGGAGACACAGAGGAAAGAATGACTAAGTGCCTGACCGTGGGTGGGTGGGGCATCATAAAAAGGCAGACGTTTGTGTTTATGTAATTCATTGCTCTCCTGGGCCTGCTTACCCACAACGAATCTGCAGTTCCTTCCAAAGCCTCTTTCCGGTGGATTTCCCCTGTCTGCCTTCACAGGTTGTGGTTTGTCGGCCTCATCCTGCACAAAGTAAGTAGTTCTGACATGAGGCCACACGAAGTCTTTAGAACCCTTCTGGAGAAGGAAGAAAAATAGCCAGGTAGCAATCTACCGTAACTACCCTTAGACGAGGGTGAGGAATGTGACAACCAGGTGAAGCAAGATGAGCTCACCATGCCATGTTATAATGGAGGAGGAAAGGGGAGACGATGCTGTCAATCCACTCGAAAACCCCCAAGGCCATGTGCATTGTGCGGGCAGCTGACAGCACAGAGGCTCAGACAGGAAATCTGTATCTCCTTACCTAGCATGATTTCCCTTAAACATCCCATTCTTAACCTTGTCCATGGATGAACTTCACAAAATGCATGAATCCCCTGAAATTGTATGTAAAATTCTATGTGGCTGTTGGGCATTTTCTAGAGATTACTGAGCTCATACACATTTCAAAACAGTATGTGCCCCTCCAAGGAGGTTCAGACCTATGCATTAAATACTTTCAGAGCTGTTACTCCAATAGATTTAAGTATAATATAGTCTTAATTATAGGCATCCTTAAGAAGGCCTGAAAAGTCTACGTGAATGCATTGATACCATTGTTATACATCATACTCACCAAAATTCTTGCAAATTAGTGTTGCCACCAAGTCCCCACCCATGAGTATAGGGCCTTAACGTGACTTCAGGGCTTGTCCTTGATTATGCTGTGTACAGTTGGCACCTTTATCCTCCTTTTGGCCCTTCCGTGTAGGAGGACACTACACAGTAGCCTTGGTTCTCGACCTTTGTGTGTACCGGGGTGTGGGAGGAGCGCCATATTGGATTGGGAAAGACAGTATCACACCACCCATCTTGTGTTTTCAAGTCGCACACAACCTCTCACCCATCCCTTCTCTACCCTCTAGCCCTACTCCAGTCCCTTACTGATGCTGACCAGTGACCAATGTGCCACAGGCTGAAATGTCCCCTTTATGAACCATCAGCCTGGTCACTTCTGGTTACCGGTCCTTAAGAGGTTAAGAAAATAAAATATAGGATGAGAAAGCTCACCTCCAGGTGCATAACTCTAAAGGGCACCAGAAAATGGACTACTAAAACTAGCTTTATATTCTCATGGACCTGCTATTGGAAGGCATCAGGAAAAAGAAAATCTAAGATGAGAATTTGGCCTAGGTGATTCCCTACTGCTAGATAACAGTGAGTCTGGGAGTGACACAAGGCAAATATGACTAGCTTTTCAGAAGTACTGAAGGAGAATTTGCAGACAGGGATCTCATCGACAGAAAAAGCCAGATGAAATCTTAAGATCTGGACAAGTTCATTATCAACCGAAACATTTGCCTAACCTCCTCTACATCAAAGCAGCCTTGCTATTGTGATAAGGAGCAAGAAACCTATGACTACAGATGATCAGAGCCTCTTGTCCACCCTAACGAGAAACAAGCAGATATGTTATGCATGTATGAGTCCCGCATGTATGCATACGCTAGACTCAGAGAGAAGAGTGCTATGTCTAAACCAATCACATCCACTTCCGGTAGGGCAGAAGGGGTGGTTAGAGAAGCAATGACATGTGCAAATATCTGTTCATGAAATCACAGCCTGAGATAGAATCGCTGCTGACAAAAATATTATAAACGGGCTACTGGTTGGCTCTCTTCCCGTCACACCTTCAGCCCAATTAGAGGCATGTGGAACCTGCAGGAGAGTTTTTCAAGATAAACCCAAAACTTCTACAGAAGATTTAATTAACAACCTGACTTGCAGTATATGAAGCAATCCAGAGATCAGCTGCCAAAGAAGGACTTTAATAAACAAGTAAGCAGTTACAAAGCCTATCTCCTGTTAGCCATGAGTCATTAATGATTCAGTAAAGACATCACATTCCACATCTTGCTCCATGTTTTATTAATAAAATTTAAATCTGAAGAAAAAGGGGGAACCCAAGTGATATTTTATGATAGCTATAAAAATAAGCAACACCTCTCTCTCCCTCTAAATTTTATACGAAGAAAATATTGACATCACAAATGCTGTCAGAGACTTTAGAATAAGACCCTACTATTTTTCAATCTCTTCCTGTTTAAAAAAAAAAAAGTTTAAGAGTGAGATGAAAATGAAGACTGAAATATCATTTGAAGTTATGCACTCAATATGCATAGTAACTATTATTACAATAATGAGCCAGGACAATGCATTATGTCATTGACAGGTAGAAAATCATCATGAGGAGTTTGCAATATCCATAGCCAACAGGCTGGGAAAAAAGCAAGCCTAAAAAATAAAAAGGCATTCATCAGATCTCTCAAATAAACATACGACGATTTGTGTTTTATGAACTCTTCGTGTATGTTTCTGTGCATCTGGAATTTAGGAACTGAAAAGTCCTAACGAGTCTTCTCACTATTGAATGAGTGATTATTTGACTCAGCTTTGTCTCCCCCAATGGCACTGAATGCTCTGCAAGACAAGAATCATATCCATTTTTGTTCATCACCGTAACCCATCCCTGGCATCAGGCACAGTGCTTGGCACTTAAGAGGTGTTCAATAAACAGTCATTGGATGAGTGGATATATTGACACAACCCCATTCCAGGTATGGTTCTTTCATTTTTCAGCTGAGGAAGTTGAGGCCAAGAAAAGCTAAAAGGCCCATATTACACAGTGGTAAAACTGGCTCTAGGATGATCCTCTGCCTCCTTCCAATTCATTAATGAGAACTGCCGATTTGTGCAAACTTGCCTCAGCAAACTGGTTAAAAACTCCTTTTGCTTTCTTTTAATAGGTGAAAAGCTTTGAGAGAGTCTTTGCAGCTATGTTTTTTTGTTTTGTTAAAGATTTATTTATTGTTTGAGAGAGAGAGCAAGCACCAGTGAAGGGAGAGGCGGAGGGAGAGAGAATCTCCAGCTGACTCCCCACTGAGCACAAAGCCCAATGTTGGGCTTGATCTCATGACCTTGAGATCATGATAAAACCAAAAGTCAGATGCTCACCCGATGGAGACATCCAGGCGCCCCAGCAGCTATGCTTATTTAAAAAACTGCGAAACTAAATGCTACTCAAGTTCTTCTAAATAAAATAGTTACTGCTTATGATGATAACTAGTTGAGTCTAAGAGTTTGGATAATTTTTTTTTTTTAATTTTCAATGATGTTCCCTTAGATTCTAAACAGGTACAATTAGTCAAAAAAAATTTTTTTAAATAGGCTCCATGCTCATTGTGGAGCCCAACATGGGGCTTGAACTCACAGCCCTGAGATCAAGACCCTGAGATCAAGACCTGAACTGAGATCAAGAGTCGGACGCTTAACTGACTGAGCCACCCAGTCACCCCCAATTTTTTTTATAATCAGTGTCTAGCACAAACTTGGTACAATAGACGACATATTTATATATGTATATATATTATATATTTATAAACTTTAGATACTAGTGTAAGCCCTAATTGTTAGGTGTCAGCTCTGTTGGCCAAATGAGAGTCCCTGATGTCTTTCCTGAAGTGAATATCAGACACTGAGATTTGTGAACTTCGGTTTCTATATGTGGCAAGCAAGCTCCCTTATCATGGAAATGGAGAAGAGGCCCTGGAGCCAGTCTGCCTGGGTGAGAATCATGGCTGCACCCCTTGTAAAGTGGATCACTGAGAGCAGGTTACCACGTTCTCTTCCAGGTATACCCAGGCACTTATGCACCTCAGTTTTCCCAGCAGTAAAATGGGTTAATAATAGCATTTGCCTCATAGAGTTCTTGTGAGGATTAATCGAGCAAGGTATGTAAAGTACTTAGGACACTGTTTGGTATATAGTGCCCACTAAATGAATGTTTTTTTATTACTCATATAATTATAAGCAAAATGTTTTTGAGAATAATAATTTTGCTTGCGTATTTGTTCCAAAAGGAAGAAAAACGGCCTCCCTGCCCCCTCAATGTATATGAATGTCTAGTAAGACTCTGTGGGAACTACATCTCCCCCACTCCAAGTTTCTGGAGTGCAGGTGGTATTTACACCACCTTTGTTCTGGTTGTGGGCATATGACTCACTTGGGCATTTCATATTCCCTGCCACCATGATTCACCAGCGATGGGCATGGGGCTCAAACAGAGCCAAAGAGATGTGACTTGAGGGCATTTGCTGAGATCACTGGGGCTATAATATTGTCTGAGCCACTGGATTCATACATATCTGAAGTTAACTATACCCTGAACTTGCCATCCATGGGGGCAATGAATTCCTTTTTACAATGTAATCATTTGTTCTTTACTATCTGCAATCCAAAGTCATATAAACTTATATAGAGGAGTTGTCTAGGAAGAGCTCACAAAAAATGCAGATGATATAAAAAGAACGATATAAAGGAGATTTAGTCGGTGCCAGAGAGGAAAAACCATGTTGTGGTTAAGCGCACAGACTCTGAAACCAACTGCCCAGGTACAGTCTGGTACTAGAGCTCAGCCGCCGTGTGACTTTGGACAAGTCACTCACTTATCTGTGCCTCCATAACATCTTCTGTAAACTGCAGGTAGTGATAAGATCCACCTTCCAGGGATGTTTTGAGGACTAAGTAAGTAAATTAATATATGTGAAGTATTTAGAACAATGCCTGGGATGTAACATGTGCAAATGGGACGTAAGCTTTAGTTATTTTATCACTATTATTCAGATCTTAAATAAATGGTGGCATAGTGCATCAAAGAAAAAGTAGGGAAAATGGCTCTTATGTTGCCAGCTGAGATTTTTCTGTATACAAAGGAGGGAACTGATGAATTGAAAATGCCCCTTTGTAGCACTTTCCTGAAGAGACATTTCTCTAAAGAAGACATACAGATGGCCAACAAACGTGTGAAAAGATGCTCAACATCACTAGTCATTAGGGAAATGCAAATCAAACCCACAAGATATCACCTCACACCTATAGGAATAGTTACCATCAAAAAACCCCAGAAAATCACAACTGTTGGCCGGATATGGAGAACCTGGAATGCTTGTGCACTTTTGGAGGGAATGTAACATGCATCCACTGTGGAAAGCAGCATGGCAGTCTCTTAAAAAATTTAAAAAGTTAAAAGGAAAAAAATAAAAATTACCATATGATCTGGCAATTCCACTTTTCAGTATATTTTCAAAATTACTGAAATCAGGGTCTTCAACAGATACATGTACACCCATGTTCACAGCTGCATTATTGACAGTAGCTGAAAGGTGGAAACAAGCCAAATGTCCATCAGTGGACGAAAGGATAAATAAGATGTGGTGTACACGTACAGTGGGATATTGTTCAGCCTTAACAGTAGAGGAAATTCTTATTTATTTATTTATTTATTTATTATTTATTTGAGAGAGAGAGAGAGAGAGAGCACCTGCGCATGCGGGAGGGAAGGGGAGGAGGGAGAGGGAAGGTATCTCAAGCAGACTCCACACTGAGCATGGAGCCTAACACGGGGCTTGATCTCAAGACCCTAAGATCATGACCCAAAGCTGAAACCAAGAGTTGGACGAGTTGGATGCTTAACTGACTGCACCACCCAGGCACCCCAACAATAAAGGAGATTCTGACACATGCTACAACGTTGAGGGACATTGAGGACCTTATGTTACGGGAAATAGGACAATCACAGAAAGACAAATATTGCATGATTCCAAGTATATGAAGTATGTAGAGCTGTCAAGAATGTAGAACTAGACTGGGGCGCCTGGGTGGCTCAGTTGGTTAAGCGACTGCCTTCGGCTCAGGTCATGATCCTGGAGTCCCTGGATCGAGTCCCGCATCGGGCTTCCTGCTCGGCAGGGAGTCTGCTTCGTCCTCTGACCCTATCCCCTCTCAGGTGTTCTCTCTCTCTCATTCTCTCTCTCTCAAATAAATAAATAAAATCTTTAAAAAAAAAAAAAAGAATGTAGAACTAGAAAGTATAATTGTGACGGCTGGGGCTGGAAGAAGGGGAAATGGGGAGTTGAATGGATAAAGAGTTTGAGTTTTGCAAAGTGATAAAGTGCTGGAGATCGGTTGTACAACAGCGTGAATACTGAACTGTAAACCTAAAAAATGGTTATGATGATACATTTGGTGTTGTGTGTATTTTGCCATAATTAAAAAGAAAAAAATTTAAATAAAAAGAATTTTTTAAGTACCTTTTTGTAGCCCTGTAGGTAACATGGTATCTGATGCAGCCCAAACTCACTGACATTGAATGAATAAATGAATATTAATGGAATAAACTTAATGACAAAACAAGTGAAGGACGAGATAGTTTAAAGAGTTGAAATATTTGTGTAAATGGAATCAAGTATCAAGATTTATTATGAGGATGAGAAGACAGACTACATAGTAAAAAAAGTAAAAGGCATGGGATCTATAGATACTGGTTCCAGTCTTGATTCATTAATTCATTTATTTTTCTCGTTCATAAAATAATTACTGAGCACCTACTGCTTGCCAGCCACAGGCGTTGTTCATGTGCATCAGCGAACAAGACTATCCTGCCATGTCTTATTTCTTATTTCTAGTGGAAGAGGACAGCAACATTGAACTTCTGGTTCAAGCTGGATGGGTGACAATAGACAAGTCCCACAAGTTTTCTGGGTCCTAATTTCCTCATCTGTACAATGAAATGCATGTGACAGGGGGGCCAAAGTGATACTTTTCCTTCTTTCGTTCCAAAGGATTTGAAAATTACATATAAATATGGAACAAGGACATAAGAAACCACTAGGGGGCAAAATGAGCATGGCATAAACATTCTACTGATGTAAAATTCAAGAAACAAAAACATATGATTTCACTCATACGTGGAATTCAAGAAACAAAACAAATGAGCAAAGGGAAACAAAGAGAGAGAAAGGCAAGCCAAGAAACAGATTCTTAAGTATAGAGAACAAATTGTTGGTTCCCAGAGGGGAGGGGGGGGGTTCGGGGAAATAGGTGATGGGGATTAAGGAGGGCACTTGTCCTCATGGTGCTCATGAGGAAGTGTTGAATCACTATATTGTACACCTGAAACCAATATTATACTGTATATTAACTGAAATTAAAATAAAAAAATTTTAAAAAGAAATTAAAAAAGGAGTCATCCTTGTTGCATGAAAAAATAAGCAAACAGTAAATGTTGTATATTATTGTAGGTAGGGAAAAAGCACTACAGAATAGTTATCCCAATAACTATTTGAATAGCTATGCTCTATTCTATGAATAAAGTACTTGATTTAGAGATCATGTTTGTCTGAGGAATAATAGCAGGTAAGAAGCAGAATGCTTGATTAGTAATTGAACAGCATCATAAGACCACGTCTACAGAACCACAAAATACTGACCAACATATTCAGTCTTGATGTAGCACTCTACCCTTTATTAGATGTGAGGATCTGATATATAATCAGAATTCTTTCACTTCATTTCTTCATTGCTACTAATGTGTATTGGCCTCTCTGATTACAAAAGAAAATGTATGTTCTTTTTTTCCCCCTTGTATCCCACTGGGAAGTGGTAGTTTTAAAATGTAAAAAATCTTTTTGACAGTCTTCTGTCAAAAGCTGGAGTTTAATTCCCTATTCCTTGGATATAGGTCATCTTTAGTGATTTGTTTCTCACCAATAGCATGTGTTAAAAGTGACACTGTGGGATTTTTGAGGAAGGTGCCAAAGGCGTAAGTAACACAGCTTCTGGTGGACTCCATCTTTCAGGACACAGCCACCATAATTTGAAAAGGCCCATGTTATGGGAGAGGCCACATGTAGGTATCGTGGCTGAGAGCTCCATCAAAGGTCCCAATCTGCAACTAGCATCAGAAGTCAGAGCTGTAGGGGCGCCTGGGTGGCTCAGATGGTTAGGCATCTGCCTTCGGCTCAGGTCATGATTCCAGGGTCCTGGGATCGAGCCCCGCATCGGGCTCCTGGCTCAGCAGGGAGCCTGCTTCTCCCTCTCTCTCTGCCTCTCTCCCTGCTCATGCTCTCTCTCTCTGTATCTCTGTGTCTCAAATGAATAAATAAAATCTTTAAAAAAAAAAAAAAAAAAGAAGTCAGAGCTGTAAATGAACGAGCTCTCAGATGATTGCCGTCCCCAGCGTTCAAGTCCCCCAGCTGAAGCCATGTGGAACAGAGATGAATTCTCCTTGCCAAGCACTGCCCAAATTACAGATTTGTGAGGAAAATTAATGTTAGTATTGTTTTAAGCCATAAAGTTTCGAGGTGTTACTTTCACAAAGCAATAGAGGAGTGGACCAGGGGCTAGTTGTCTTCGGGAATATGGCACAATAGTTTCAGAAAATAAATTATCAGAGGATTAGATCAGTGCTTCTGTGGATTCCAGTTGGCATGGACCCACTCACACCTGCCCTGAAAACAACAAAAACATGCTCAGGATATGCTATCACTCAGTGTCAAATCTCATGTGCACTGACGCTCAGGATTAGAGTCTTGGAGACAGATCAAGCCTTGTTGTTTATGGGCATCATTATCACTGCCATTATCATTGGCAGGTTGCTATACACGTTCTCCCAAGCAGCAGATCTGCAAAGGAGAGCCTTTTCTTAGTCTGGACCTTCTAGTTCACAAACAAGGAATGGCAAGGCTGGCTGGATAGAAACTTGGTGATGACTTCATCAAGCAGGAAGCCCTGAGGAACAGGAGCATTTCTCCAGGTGGGTGACTGAAGATGGCTGGCTTGCAGCCAGTCTGCAAGGCAGCTGGGAATATTGGGCTTCTTCAACCTTAAAACAGCAAGAGGCAGAAGCAGAGTCCATTTGTCTTTTATCGTGCCTGGCACATGGTAGATTCTCAATAAATATTTGTTAAATAAGTATCACAAACACAGCATTATTTAATGCCTTAGCGTTGAACACTAAATATTACGTGACTATCCTAATAGAGCATCTGATATAATAAGATGGTTACAATGACTCACTTATTCACCATCTCATCTTCATTCATCACCTACCATCTGAAAGTCACGGAAAGGATACAATGATGGATCTGACACTAACCATATTAGTAAAATTGATCATATCCTTTGTTCTGATCACCTACTCACTCTATCATTGAAGGAGGGATTGGCAGAAGCTTTTTAATCACATTTACTCACAGCCCTTATGAGGAGGACACCGAAGGCCACGCGGAGCCATGAGGGGTTTGCACACAGGAATAAAGTGAACCAGCAGGGGCTGTGGGAGACAAACTGTAGTGTCAAGAGGGTGGGGTGATCCCAGCTTTCCATGGGGGTATATGATTCGTTTGTAGGAAACTCATAGGAAGGTAAAATCGGTTAGGCTGGGGACCATGTTGGGTGGAGCTGGTGTGGCTGATCGGGGAGGTAGCAGGTGTGGAGGCTTTCCCAATGGGTAGGGGACACATCTGGCAAGAGACAAGGAAGGCACTGCTAGGCTTTTGGGGCGCCGTGAGGGTCAGAAATGTCAAGACAGCACTTGAAATTTAGGTCTTATAATATATCTCTTGGCCTCTGATCCTCCCTTGTAAGACCAGATGGTGGGAAACAAATGATCTCAAGTTCCCGTCAGTTTTAATTCCCTTTAATTCTCATTATGTGAGGCCACTCCAATGAGAGGTCACTCTCGGAGGCACTTGCTGTCCTGATTTGTCTGTGAGACTAGTCTATTTTTATTCATGTTGGAGATATCTCACTGAATTCAGGCTAATCTCCTAGGGCCCTCTGAAAATTTTAATGTGATGCTGAAGAATTTTATTTCCAATGAGTAGGAAGGGGAGTACGTTACAACATTTAGCACAGAAGTCCATTTTGGCATTAACAGGAAGAGCTTTTAGAGAGTACAAGAAAGAAATGATATTTATAAGCCTAAAATCAACTATTCTTTTAAATAATATTAAACTTTTAAAGTAAAATCTTAGCGAGAGTTAAGAAATGTTTATATTTTCTTCCAGAGGTAAAAATTCATTATCTCAGACAGTAGGGGATTTGTGATTCTTATTAGATGCTGCAAATTTAGGACTGCAGGGGAAGAGTCAAAAACATCTTGCCTGCTTAATCTCCATCAAAAGGCAAAAAAATGTATTTGCCTTTGACTTCCATACCTAAATTTACAGAATGTAATAAAGATTGAAAGTTTGATTTCACATGCCTTTGTTTTTTGTTTTTTTGTTTTTTTGTTTTTTAAAGATTTTATTTATTTGACAGAGAGACACAGCGAGAGAGGGAACAAAAGCAGGGGGAATGGGAGAGGGAGAAGCAGGCTTCCCGCCGAGCAGGGAGCCTGATGTGGGGCTCGATCCCAGGACCCCGGGATCATGACCTGAGCCGAAGGCAGACGCTTAACGACTGAGCCACCCAGGCGCCCTCACATGCCTCTGTTTTAACATAAAATTATCCTCATCTCAGGAAAAGAATTTAAGTTAATGTTATCAATAGTCTTAGTAACAAAACTTCTAAGTATGTAAAGAGCATTATGGTTAAGATTGAGTTTACCTGCACTCTCTAATAGTCATAATAGTAACCATTCTCTGCTCAGAGAACATGTGTTCTCCAACATTTAAGAAATAATTGAAGAAAGTAGGAATAATAATGAAAAGGGTATGCTGCTGCCCATGGGCTTCAAGCTAGGATGCTCTCCTACACAGGCCCCTGTCTCAAGCCCAGTTACCTATTTCTTATTCTGGCAAGACACTGTTATTATCGAGACATTAATATGAAATCAAATAAAAATAAAAAATTAGAATTCTGTAGCTTGGGCATGTGTCCTCCAAAGAATGTTCCAAATTTATATTTAAATTTATCTGTCTTAAAGCTCCTGGCCCAGCAATATCTTGTGGTGGAAATACTGTCTTCTAACAAAATACAGTTTAATATGGTAGTCTTTACAACAACAAAGAGTTAAACTGTAATGAAAAGCAGTGGTAGCTTGCAATGTCTAACTGAGGGCATCATGAAGCATTCTAACAGAAAAATATAAAAAATGAATTGCCTAAAGGAAGTGTCATGTTTTAAACTTAGTCATTTCTAGGCTGCTCTCTTACTGAGGATAATAAAACCTGATCCCTCCATCATTTTAAGAAGCATTATATTAAATTTTTTATGGCAATTGGTTTACTTGGCTAGGACACTGCCATTTTCATTGTTTGCAAATAAACATATTTTCCACAACCTAAGTCACCTTACGCAATGGGTCCTGACAAATTCTGTGGGCTGTGAGAATAGGAGAGAAAGGGAGATAAAGCAGACAGATGAGCACATTTTCTTTAATGTTTGAAATAACGTGAAACACACCAAGAAAATCAAATATGGGTAGCACTGTTCAAAATTTTCAAGTATAACTGCTCTAACGTATTAAACCAATAGCGCCTGACATCAAAAGGTATGTGTGAGACTAAAATGCACAACACAGACAAGCCCAATTTGAAAAATATAGGACAGGGGCGCCCGGGTGGCTCAGTCGTTAAGCGTCTGCCTTCGGCTCAGGTCATGGTCCCAGGGTACTGGGATAGAGCCCCGCATCGGGCTCCCTGCTCTGTGGGAAGCCTGCCTCTCCCTCTCCCACTCCCCCTGCTTGTGTTCCCTCTCTCCCTGTGTCTCTCTCTGTCAAATAAATAAATAAAATCTTAAAAAATATATGTATATATATATATAGGACAGAAGACGACAAAAGCATACTTCTAATACATTCCATAGGATCGAAAGACAAATTATAAAATAATACAGAATCTGCATCAGAGTGAATGTATGTAATTGATTTCGGAAAGAGATAGTTTGTTTAAGCCCGGCGATGGGTATTAAGGAGGGCACGTACTGCATGGAGCACTGGGTGTTATACGAAAACAATGAATTGTGGATCACTACATCAAAAACTAATGATGTAATATATGGTGATTAACATGACATAATAAAATAAAATTTTAAAAATGCGTACAAGTTTTTGATAATTTTTTATTAAAGTAAAACAATTTTTAGGAATCCTATGAAGTTTGCAGCTTAATTAATTTTTGCAATATAATCACAAGTATGTAACCATGATCCAATTTTCCAATATTTTGTAAATAAAACTATACCACCACCACCAAAAAAAAATAATAATATATGGCTTCTACAGCTATATAGATGCAGCAATGGCCATAAGTTCAAAGATTCACTGAGTACCTAGTATTTAGGCATTGATATTTGCATGCATTATCTCACGCAATCCTGTAGAAAGCACGTAAGATGAATACTGTTGTCATCTTGCTCTTATCCAGGAGAAAAGTCAGGCACAGAGACTTTGCTAACTTCATGGCTAGTAAGTGGGAGAGGATATAGATCCAGGCGGTCTGGCTCCAGACATGCTCCCTTAACCACTATACATTATTCATTCAATTACATGATGAATATAAGGTAAACTTGAACATGAGGTGATTTGTCATGTGCCCAATGAGAAGTTTACAAAAAATATTTTTTATTAATTTGAATATATACACATTTGGGAATGTAGATACAATTATCAACTAACTGCAATTTTAGTATGTATATATACCCATATACATATATATATATAAAATCACGTTAGGTAAATTGGCATATTTATTAGAAATATTGCCCTTTTTATATTCATGTTATGTAACACAACAGTATAGTTTAGTGGTTTAGCACAAGGACTCTGAAGCCAGACTGGGTTCAAATCTCAGGTCTAGCATTTCCTACCCTATGATGTTTGACAAGTTATTTAACCTCTCTGTTCTCAGTTTCATCATATGTCAAGTATATAGTACCTACCTTGTCAGGCTGTTAGGAAAAGTAATTGAGTAGAAAGGTGTGAAGGGCTTAGAGCAGCGTGAGGTACATAGTAACTATATACTGGTATTAGCTCATACCTTTTTTTCCCCCCCAAATGCTTCACTGCACCGTTGGCAGGAGGAGTTCTGCCATCACCAGAGCCCAGCCCTCTGATGCTGTTTTACAGTATTTCCCCTTCTAAGTTTGAGACACAGAACTTCCACTACTGTCACTGAAATTCTTATCCCAAACCACAATACCCATTCACCTAATATTAGAAATGTTTGATTTGCTATTTAAGAGGTTGTCTGAGCTCTACAATAAAAATACAGCATTGCTTTAAAAATTATCTTTAAAAGCCTTTTTTTTTTTTTTTTTACAGCACGAGGCACTTGGAATATTCAAGTCAAAATCCCAAGAATAAATGTTAAGCTAGGGTTAAATTTCTTTGCCTTTTAAAAACCCACTTTGTCTAAAAGCATCCGGTGTTGTTCCAGGCAAATCTGACTTCCCAAGACAGTAATTTATTGTTCCAAGTAAAATAATTGAAATGACAGAAGCAGAATTTGAGGAGGAAACTCTTTTCTAAGGGATAAAGGATAATTTGGAGGGGATATAATTTGGGAAATGGAGTTATATCTTTAATATTCAGGGATAGTGAAAACAGATCTTGGGCATTTACATTGGTTTTCACCATAATCATCAGGTTTCATTGTGAAACTTGACATGATAAGTACACAGCTGCCAAATCCTCACCTTATTTGGTGCTTGTGGATATAACTGAAAGTAGGGGAAACTACCCATGTTCAAGCCAGAATTTTCTGGCCAAATTCCCCATGACATATTTACTATAAAACAGAGGGGAAAGAAGGCAACTCTAAAATCTAAGCACAATTTTGGGGTGCCTGGATGGTTCAGTCTTTAAGCATCTGCCTTCAGCTCAGGTCATGATCCCAGCGTCCTGGGATCGAGCCCCGCATCGGGCTCCCTGCTCCTTGTCCGAAAGCCTGCTTCTCCCTCTCCCACTCTCCCTGCTTGTGTTCCCTCTCTCGCTGTCTCTCTCTGTCAGATAAATAAATAAAAATCTTTAAAATCTAAGCACAATTTCACTGGTGCCCCCCAAAAACGAAGTTTTCTGCGTGTGTTTGTGAAGTATGTAAAAGTGTTAGTGTGTATTCTAGCATGATTGTCAAACTAATTAGAAGATACCACTCGTGATCAGAGTGTTTTTTTTTTTGGTCACAAGTTTGGTAACTGACATACTAAGTCCCAGAGATGACTGGGCCACTGTTACAAGTCCACTTCATGTTCTATTAACTCTTGACCCGGTTAAGACTTCCTACTCTTAATGAATACAATTCAGTGACTTTAACAGAGGCCAGCACATTTACCAAGTACTGCAGTTTGCTTAAATATAACTCTCTGGAGACTATCCTGAGGTGGGGGATGCAACACCAAAAGAAAAAAAAACGTTTTTTCCCCAAAACGAGAGGTCTACCTGACTAACCACAAAATTGACTGTTATTCTCTAAGGGTTTTCTGCAGGATACCTTGGTTTATACTTCAAAGTCAAACAATGTGGAAGATTTAATCATGTAACTTAATGTTTTTGCTTGTCTTATTGAGTAAGGGACAGGTACGGCTAGGAGGGAGAGACAGGTAGGGGGGAGACTCGAATTTTCTTTCAACCATAAGATCACTAAGTAGATGAAGTAATAGATTATTGCATGTTGTCGATAACCAGAAATTCAGCTTCATAGGTAATACAGCTTAGAGAGCATAACTGTATAATTTATCAACCAAACTGGGATATTTTTGATAGCAAAAAAGGGAAAATATTAATAATTATGCTGGAAAAAAACAGGCATAAAATGGGACAATGTGGCTGGCTCCAGCAAATCTGGCCACATGGTCATTTCCCAAGAGTTGTGCAGATGGTACCTACATCAATAAATCCTAAAATGATTTACAAAAGTTGGTAAATTGAATAATTTAATGAGCTTTTCCAGAAATTTTCTGATGAAATTAGCTACCCATTCATCTCAAGAGTATACTCCTTGGTTTTTCAGTTTGTTATGTCCTTTTCCTATTATTATTTTTGTTTGGAGGGGAGTGTGGAGTTTTTTTTGTTTGGTTGTTTTACTTGTTTGTTTCATACAGAGTGTATGTTGAAAAAAACCTTTTAACCAGTGAAATTTTATTATTCCTTTGGAAACCAGTCCCAGAGCAGTGGCCTGGTTTCTTTTGTAAAGACCATGGGTTTTGGGGGCCAGCATATAATGCAAGGGCTAAATTTTAATACTATAAGCTCTGAAGACAGTTCTGCTCAATGGTTAATACCATGGCATTTGGAGTTAGGATTCCTGCGCTTTCAAAAAGTGATTTAACACTCTGTGATTTAACACGCAGCCAGAGCAATCAAAAGGAAAGAATCTACTTATGACACTCTTCAGTTCATAACCTTCAGTGGTTCTCCTGTCTTTTAGAACCAAAACCAGAATCCCACAAGACACTCTACTCTATTCCTGGCCCTTGCCTGTAGCTCCAGCCTCAACTCCTACATGGCTGTCCTCCATCGCCTCTCTAACCATCCCCGCTGCATTTAAACCAGTGATTTCCAAACTGATTTTATCCAAGAGACATTTTTAAGTTGTCACAAGGTGGCAGTGGGGATGGGGGCTGTGCTACTGGCATCTAGCTGGTAGAGGTCAGGGATGTTGCTAAACATCCTACAGCACACAAGGCAACTTCATTCGTCCCCCTCCCCTCCCCGCCCGCAAGAATCATTTAGATCAAAATGTTAATAGTGCAAAGATTGAAGAACCCTTATTTACACCTTTTCTGACACCATGTTTTCCCTAATCCTAGGCCTTGCACACACTATTCTCACTTCCTGAAATATTGATGCTCTTCCCCTTCCCTCATTTCCCTTTTCTTTAAAAACTCCTTTTCACCCTTTTTATCATCACCTTTTCACAGTGGCTTTCCCAATTTTCCGTCCCAGATGAATATTACACCCTTTCAAAGAATTACGTAGCACTTAAGAATATTAGTAACAGTTTTACATATACTTATATGTGTTTGATAACCCCACCCCAACGAATCCCAGGTGAGCGGTACCATTTAGCTTGTATTCATCATAGTAGCCCCAACAGCTAGTACAGCGAGGTGAGTTGTCCTGCAACACTGCACTCAATGTTACTAAATGAACACTTAACAGCCTCACTTACAAAAGGAAAGTAATAGAGTCATCATCTCATTAGGTCGTAAGGACTAAATAATACACATAAACTCTATAGCACTGTTTCTGGATCACAGTAATGCCAGAAAGACCGAGCTCTGTGGTTTGTGGACAGGAGAGAGGCTCTATCCGCTCAGTATCAGCCAGCACATCCTCTCCCAGGACTCGCGTCTGCTAAAGACTTCTCCCCCCTCCAAATAGTAACTAACAATTGCTGCGCCTGCGCTTTTCAGCCTCGATCGCTCACCAGGCTACCGGAAGTATTTTCCTTCTTCTCATTGGTCCACCACTGGTCTAACTTCTTCGGTACTGCGCATGTTCCACAGCAGGTTTCCTCCTCCCCGGCCCCGCCCCGTATCTGCCCTAGAGGGGCACATATCTGCCAACACGCCTGCGCGAGCGGGCGTGCCCCGGAAGCAGTTCTTTGGCCCTGTGACACGTAGCAACGGAGTGAGTTCAGGGTCTTAAGCGTTTTTGGGGGGTTTTGGGGGGCTGCTGGAGCTGCTGACGCCGCTACCGCCGCTTCCGCGTTTGGTGAGTGTCCCAGGCTTGTGGCACACTGTTCGGCTTCTCTTCAGTCTTGTGTGGCGCGGCTTGTTGCCTCCGTTCGGCGCCGCGTTCCGGTCATTTCGCTCAGACCCTCACTCTCTTTCAGGCGCTTGCTTTGACGCGGCCCCTGTACCTCATTCGCGGCCTTCCAGGAGTCTGCCCTTTCCCGGAAGGCCCAGGCCTTATTTTGCAAAGAGACAGTCGCCTTGTCAGCAGCAGAGTCCGCCCTGAGGTGAGGAATCGTCTTTGTTGTTGTTATTTTAGACCTCCGTGGAACCATTCTCCCACGCCCTTTGCCCTAACCAGGGCATATCAGCTCCGTGAAGTGCAGGTGTCTTCCCGGCTCTTAGAGACTAGACGTTTCCTGTGCAACTCCCACCTGGACCTATCCTTCAAATGCCGTTCCCCCAATTCCAGAAAAAATAATTTACTGCCTCCTGAGGCTTTTTGCTTTGTATCGAAATGAAATCAGTAGGACCTTGGGTATAAACGCTATTTGCCATTTTTCTTCTCTTACAGATAATTTGCAATGGCAGGGTTTGATAACTTAAACACGGATTTCTACCAGACAAGTTACAGCATCGATGACCAGTCACAGCAGTCCTATGATTATGGAGGAAGTGGAGGACCCTATAGCAAGTAAGTTGTCAACTTTGTTTAGTCCAGACTGAAGTGAAAGCCTGTATCCTCATTGTTTGGTTCTGCCTAAAACTGAACGTGTCACCGTGTGCCTTGTTAGGAATGTGATTTTTCATAATCTTCCTTCCTCTGGAAGGATCTGTGACACTGGTTTGGGTTTGAAGGCATTGCCCTATTTAGAGTTTGGTGTCTTCTGCGAAATCTCCAGGTGTGCCGTGGCTGCAAAAGTAGATTGTTAAGAACTGTTTCCTCGTAATAGTATTTCTACATCATTTAGGATATGGCTATTAGCTTCAAGTATCTAGAAGATACCTAGGCTATTTCATCTACAGAACCAGTTAAAAATTTAAAATCTTGTGACGGCTAGTTTAAGAAGTTAGATCAGTCCAAATTTCAGACCTTATCAACGTTAATTCAAAGGGCTTAGTGACACTATTTAGCAGTGTAAGCTCTCTGTTATGAATCATCAGGTGATTTTTTTAATAGCAAGTGATAATCATCTTTATTAGTGCTCATATCGAAACCTTACGGTCAGTACACACAGGTTGCCAGTTGCCGATTGAAGAGGGGGACTCAAACCCTTTCAGCCCTGAACTCTTAAGAACAAAACCAAACCCTGACTTTTTAATAGTCCCTGGTGTTAGTGGCAGAAATACATTAGTTGAGGCTTTCCACCATTCTCCTCTAGGACATCATATTCTTAGTTTCTTAAAGATAATCTCATCAGTCATTTGTGATACCAGGGTGGCTTAACCTTTTTTAGATGATCCAGGAGCCCTTCAAGAATCTTACAGAAATGATGGGCCTCTTTCTGAGATATAAATCATACACTCAAATGCCCACACAAATATGCATAATACTGCACAGTTATGTGCCGTCTGATGTTCATCTGTGAACCCTGAATTAAAAACCTCATGAAGGGTCTCCCAGAATGAGGGCAAGGGAAGGTTGTGTATTGAATCAATCTGAGAGAAACATGTAGTAGTAGAACATGTTTGAATTAATATGTCTGAATGAAAGTGCCCAAGAATTTAAAAAGCAAAGCATAACTCAAATTCAGCCCTCAGTGTGGTCTGTCTTATATAAGCTGTACTTTTTACGCCTTTTGCCCCCTTAAGTCTGCTTAATTTGATATATTCCAAAGCTTTCTTCCCCCTAAAACCTAACACATTGAACAGTGGGAGTGAGCATGTGAAAAATACTATCTGTGAATCAGTTTTTTTTTTTCAGTGACATTCTCTTATATTCCATCAGGGATTTATCTTTTTTGAACAATTAATTGGCCAGAATTGGAAAAATCATGTTGAGAAATCTCCATTTGTTTATTTACTTAAAAATGTTTTTTGTTTGTTTGTTTTAATCTGTGTATGAGAGGAAAATGAATGAAGGATTGGGTAGAGTGCAGCCAAAGGGCTTTGGAAAACCTGTGCTGTATGCAGGCCTGTTTTTTAACTAAATGATATTTGGACTCCGCAGAACTATTACATTTAGATCATAGCCTCCTAGGTTTATTTATCACTGCCTTTGTTTCCTGTCCTGTCTGTGTTTGCATCACCTAAACGTGTGACTTATCTTTTCATTCCAGATATCATCCTCTCATTTCAGTTTTCCATAGGGAGGTTGTTTAGATACTCTTTTGCTAAATATTCTCACAATCCCATTGCAACCAGATCATGTGCCAGTAACCATTGCTTCAGTATAATTAAGTTTTATTGCAGCTGCTTATATACCCATTATTGCCAATTAATAAATATGAGTTGATATATGAAGCCTAGGAAAACAGGAAGCTTAATGTATTAGCAGTAATAATTGGGTTTCTTTTATAAGTATCATTTATATATTCATATAACAACAACAACAAAAAGTAAAAGGCCTTTTGATCTTAATCTTTTGAGTTTTATGATTGTCCCATCGGACAAGTCCCACATTGTATGCTAGATATGCCTGTAAAATGCCAACTACATATTTTTAAAGTATTTCAAGCTAGTATTTTTTCATCTTTGACTTAACTGATAAATACCTATATGGAATACAAGGTTGACTTAGTCTCTAAAGATCATGTCTACACATGCTATGTTCTAATTTAAACCCAACAGGAGCAAGCCATGAATTTTCCTGACCAGGTCCTTACAGAAAAGGAAAACAGGAAAATTCCATGGTGTTTCTTTCTCACCTTGCATCTTAAAGAAGGAATGATGGTAACACTTTTAAAGCTGTCATTTGCTTGTAGTAATTCTCTTCCTTACATGACATTTATAAGTCTATATGAGCAGTTCTAAAATGTGGACTGCAGACCCCAGAGGATCCTTGAGACCGTTCAGGGAGTCTTTAAGGTTAAAACTATTATTATAACAATACTAAGACACTATCTACCTTTTTAGGTGTGTTGACATTTGTACTGATGTTGTAAAAACTGATTGACAAAACTGCTAGTACCTGAATATGAATCAAGACAAGGGCATCAGATTGTTCTAGTAATCATGGTATTCTTCATTGCCACACACTTGCTGGGGTGTGGAGGGAACCATTTTCATTCAAGGATACCCTTGATGAAGCAGTAAAAATTATGATGCTATTAAGTCCTGACCCTTCAGTACACACACATTAAAAATATTCTGTGTGACAAAATGGGAAACAGTCATAAAACACCTCTGCTTCATACTGAAGTACAATGATTATCTCGAGGAAGAGCCCCCGTGCAATATCAATCGCAGGCTGTATCAGCTGCTTTTCATGAAAACCATTTTTATTGGAAGGAACATCCCGACAGATATAGTTATTTAGACTTGAGTACTGGGCAGATACTTTCTCAAAGATGAAATAATTGAGCTTCTTACTTCAAGAAAGAGAATTGACAGTATGTGTAGCCAGTGGTTAAATTCAAGTTTTCAGGTAAAAATGAGGATTTGGGAAAACTGTGTCCATTACTGTGAACTTGTCAGCTTTCCAGTAATTAACCACTTTTCTGAGGAAATCATTGGTGATACTAACAAATGTGATTTTCCTATATTTATACTTCATATATGTTTTTATATTAAATATGTCAATGTTTGGAAGAGCTATATTGCCCTAACATTTTCTAAATCAGCAGTGAATGTTACAAAATAATACATGAGTAAAGAAAGGATCCATTCAAGTGCAAGACAGATCGGTGTATTCTAATGTAACAGTATAAAAAGTTTATTAGTATTGTTCTGTTTTCTATGTTGCAAGTTTAAAAAACTACCACTTTGAGTTTTGATGTAGTATGAAAAGAATATTTATGATAATCCGAAAAGGTTGTTAAATAATTTTCCAACTATTTGTCTGCAACACTAGATTTTCTTCAGCTATTTCAACTAAAACAATACATCACTACAAATTGAATGCAAAAACAGATCTAAGAATTTGTAGCTATCTATTATTAAACCAGATGTTAATGAGATTGTCAAAAATATAATACGGTGCCACTTAGTAATTTTTTAAAGTAATTTTTCATAAAAATTTATGCTGATATGTAACAGGTTCATTGTTACTTTGAATTAATAAATATTTTAAACATTTCTGTTTTAATTTGTAATGTGATAAATATTAACAGATATAGTCCACATAAATAAAAAAACCTTTGGGGTTCCCAATAATAAATTTTAAGGGTATAAGGGGATCCTAAGAGCAGAGAGCCTGTACCATTCTTTTTGGTTTTTCTGTTGCATACACATTCATATTCTCTCTGTCTCTTTCTGTGTGAGAGCGAGAGAATAAAATGCAATCTGTTTATGCAGATTGTAGAAGCCTCCATATGGAGCTTTTCTAGCTGTTTCATAAACTCGGAGGTAGATCTGTGATACATTCTAACAGATCAACACAATAGCATACTAGATCATTAGTTCTTGTCCTAGTTCATTTCAACCATCTAGTCCTGTGGTGTGTGTGTGTGTGTGTGTGTGTGTATTTAAATAAATGGAAATCAACATATTTGCATATAAAAACAACAGGGGAAAGGTATATATGGAAAAAAGATACTATAGCTCTCTCCATAAGGTAGGATTTGGGGATGATTTTTATTATGATTGTTACGAGTTGGCCACTGGAGTCAAAAAGTTTAGTTTTGAATCCTGGCCCCACCATAGGCAAAATCATTTTCACCCAAATATCAGTTTCTACATCTCTATAATGGGAAGGATGATAAAACCAACCTCCTAAAGTTGTAGGGAGGTAATAGGATATAATTTACATTAAACACTTGACACAGTAACATTCAAGTAGGTTATATATATTTTTGGAAATTTTTAGTAGTTAATATATATCTATACGTTACATATAACATTTTAGAATGAATTAATTTTATTTTTTATTTTATTTTCTTAAAGATTTTATTTATTTATTTGACAGATAGAGAGCACAAGTAGGAGGAGCAGCAGAGGGAGAGGGAGAAGCAAGCTTCTCGCTGAGCAGGGAGCCCGATGCGGGGCTCGATCCCAGGACCCTGGGATCATGACCTGAGCCGAAGGCAGACGCTTAACCAACTGAGCCACCCAGGCGTCCCTAGAATGAATTAATTTTAACAAATAGTAAATGTACAACACTTTTAAAGGTGCAGAAGTTTTTAATATGAAAATAAGTCTTCCACTTCCCCGTTTCCAGGTCCTTTTACCTATTTAATTATATGTGTTATACTACGTTATGTTATACCTAAACCTGTGTAATTGTACGTATTATACGTAATGTACATATATATAAAATACATGTACAAATATATACATACTACAGATACATTCTAAAAAGTACCATCACAGTGGGTACATATGATATATACTGTTCTGAACATTGGGTGTTTTTAATTCTGCCTACTGAGTGTTTTTTGATTATCGTTCCTTATTAGTACACATAAAAGTACCTCATCCCTTTTAACAGGTGCATAGTAGCCTATGCTCCTATTATAGTATATTTACTTGTAACTGTTCGTATTGTTTTGTTTTTTATTTTTTGCTATTAAAGTAGTGTTTCATCAAATTCTATATTAGTATATAGCCAGAAAAATAAATAACATTTTTTTAAGCTTGGATTGGACTAGCGTGATAAGTAAATCTTGAGAGTCTCATTGAGCTCTCCAAAGGGCTACGTGTAGTTGAAATTTTGCCATTACTTGGATTTGCTTTTAATCGAGATGTTCAGTTAATTTAAAAATCAGATTTAATTTTAAAATCTCTATATTCCTGGCAGTCTTTAGATTTTATACTTGTCAGGAGGGAACTATAAAATTTTTAAGGGTGATTAAAGGATCTTTAAGGCTTCTCAGTTCTTTTTAAAAATATCTTTTAGGGGCACCTGGGTGGCTCAGTTGGTTAAGTGTCTGCCTTCAGCTCAGCTCATGATCCCAGGGTCGTGGGATCAGGCTCCCTGCTCAGTGGGGAGTCTGCTTCTCTCTCTACCCCTCCCCCTGCTTGTGCTCTTGTACCCTCTCTCAAAAATAAATAAGTAAAATCTTAAAAAATCTTTTAAAATAACCTAACATACTAAAATAAAATTAAATAAAAAAAATAAAATAAAATAATTATTTTACTCTGTATTTCTTACTGTGTAATGAGATTAGTCCTGTTGATAGGTAAGCCATATTTTTTCCCAGAACATGGTAAAACAGGTTTTTAAAGATACTGCTTCAGCATCCTTCTGTTCCCTGTTGTTTTCATCATTAAAATAGCCTTAGTAAAGTCTCTTTTTCTACAATGCAGGATTTACTATAGCGCATATCAAATGAGACAATAGTTGTATACCTACTTTGAAAACTTAAAAGTGCTCTTCAAATGCAAGATGTACTAATAATGTGTTGTTATATTCGGAAAGCTTTCACAGAAAGAGGCTTGAATTTTTCCACTCTGTATTTGAAATTGGTGCTCGTTCTTAAAAAGATTTACCCACTTGCAAAAAATAACATACTACAAAGAGTAAAGAAGAATGATTACATTCAGTGGAGATCCAGACCACAGTGGAAAATTACATAGCATGTAGTACAAAGTCTGTCATGTTACGTTTTCATGCGTAGTCTTAGGCATCAATTGTATTTCACAGCTATCTTCATATTACATGTACTTACTGGAGGGGGAGAAATAGATAAAATTCTTTACTTACTGGAGGGGGAGAAATAGATAAAATTCTTAAGTTTTCATTTGTTGACCACCTAATGTTTAAAAGTTTCGTAGTTTGTAAAATGCTTAAGCTCAGTGTGAGTGTTGGCATCATCAGGAAGGTTCTCTAAAAAACACAACTTACCATTGTAGATAATCAGATCGGTCTTAGTTATCATTTCAACACCATTTACGAAAACTGGCAAAGTAGCTGTTCTAGGAATTGCATGACTGTGACTCTCTAGCTCTCAGAGATATCCACTGTTGACATAATTCTAAGAAATGTAACTTTGATTTACAGACAGTATCCTGGCTATGACTACTCGCAGCAAGGCCGATTTGTCCCTCCCGACATGATGCAGCCACAACAGCCGTACACCGGGCAGATTTTTCAGCCAACTCAGGCGTACACTCCAACGACACCTCAGCCATTCTATGGAAACAACTTTGAGGATGAGCCACCTTTATTAGAAGGTAGGATTGGTTGCAACAGTTCATAGTATTCTGTAGTGTCCACCTGGTCAGTGAAAATATATCTTAGTTTGGAGAACTTGTCCTTTCCTTTAAAAGAATAATGTTATAGAAAAAAAGAGATATGAATCCCCATTGAGCTGTAGGGGACCAGATTTTTTAATAGATCTTTATAAAGTGAAATTATGTCAGCGTGTGAGCCTTGACTTTGACTTCACATTACTGATTAAATTCTGTCAGTGGAAGAAATAAAAGGAAAAAGCATGGTATTGTGATTATTTTACATGGAAGAAGCTGGCAAAACTAGTAACATCACTGAAAAGTATGATGTTTTTCAAATTGTATTCTCATAAAAAAAAATGTAAACCCATTAAGCAGTAGTACTGTGTATTTTTTTGAGGGGGTTGGATATAGTTTCAAAGTCTAATGAAAACTATGGATACTCTTCTCAGAAGAATGCACACCTGTGCATAGAAACAGTTTCATACACAATTTCATAGCATCTCCAGGTATTCCGAAGCCCCAGGTAAAGAACCCCTTACTGTTAATGAAGACTGGTATTGAGGACTAACCAAAATGTCTCATATTGCTAGATTCTCTTTTGATGCTCAGTGTTTCATTTTGTCTCCTATTGCAGCATAGATTCTGGTAAACTAAAGGTGTGTCACAAATCGTAATTGACTGTCTTATTTTCTTTTCTTTTAGAATTAGGTATCAATTTTGACCACATCTGGCAAAAAACACTAACAGTGTTACATCCATTAAAAGTAGCAGACGGCAGCATCATGAATGAGACTGATTTGGCAGGACCGATGGTTTTTTGCCTTGCTTTTGGAGCCACATTGTTACTGGTAAGATTTTAGTTTGAATTCTCAGTGTGGGGTTAGAGAACAATCTTCCAGTGTTCCACCAGGAGCCAAGTTTGAGACTGTTTATTTATCAGATCTTGCATGTGTTTTGAATGGTATTAAGTTGCTGGAATATATACACATTCATCACTTCTCCATTGCTAAAAAATGTCATATATTTAGAAATAATTTTTTGTTCCAAGAAAATGTCTAATTATTAGGGGAAAAAAACAAATAGTTACGTGTGGCTTCAGTCCCTCATCAAAATTCCTTCTTTTTAGAAATTGACAACATTTTTTAGCCTGTTGCTCTTTTATTTATTTATATATTTTAATGATAGCTTTTTTTTTTTTTTAATCTGACTTTGGTGTTTTGTTATTATAGTGGTGCTGGTTGTTACTTTCCTTTATATTATTTTAACTTTTAATGAATTGGAACATTAAAGGACAAGACGTTTTACTGCCTATCTCCTACCTCCCTACAAATGTTAAAGTATATTGAAAATGAGTAGTTGTAAAGATAATTTGTTAATATTTGTTGTATTTTATCTTATCTCTCTGAATTAGAAGAGATAAATGATGTAATGGATAAAAGATGGGATTTTTAGTCAGAAAAGCTGGGCATCAGTTCAGTGCTCCTGCTCTGTCCTGGAGCAAGCCGTTTCATCCTTCAGCTCCCTCTGATAGATAATCCTATGGTTCCCACCTCACAAGATTGTTTACAGATTATAACCAAGACAGGTTATATGAGAACACTGAAAAATTTTAAAGCGCTGTACATGTATGAGGTTTTATTATTATTACCTTAGTGAATCCATTGGTGAACTCAGCTGAACCTTTTGAAACTTCTACACTCTCACATATTTATAAATAAATACTGAGTCTAACAAAAATGACAAGAATTTTTCCATGTAACGTAATCTTTAGAGGCAGTCTCATGATTGAGTTTTATATGTCTAGAATCTGACAAACCAGGAAGTTTTTAAAATCTCTGGACTGATTTTCGTCACAGTATGACCTGAATACAATGTTTGTTTATATATCTTGACTGAGAGTACTGTGACAGCAATTTACCTAACTTACACTGTCTTAAGTCTGTTCTTTAATATCTTTTACAACAGCATAATTAAGTTTTCTTTTGTTTTTTTGTTTGTCAAAAGACTGTATAAATCCACCAACAATTTGGAAAAATAATGAAAGAAAAATATATCTTCCATTATATTTCTCTTGCTTGTTAATCAGTTTTCTTTTCTCCTCCCCTCCCCCACAGAACCACAGTGTCCTGCTTATCCTGCCTTCCTTTCTCTTAGCTCCTTTAACAGCCTTATAAAGTGAATGATGAAATTGTTTCTGCTGTTATAAAGATTGCAACTACGACTACCAATGAGAATAAATTGCTTTGGGGCAATTTTGGTGGTATTAGCTGCTTTCAAGTGATATTAGATATTGTCCAAACATTCTGCAGGGCTTTCTGTCTTGTCTCTGTAGTTTATTTGCTTAAAATCAGCTAGATTTCTTTTTAGAAATCTACTCCTTAAAGGTGATTGTACCATGATTTTGTATCTTTATTTGCTGAATTGCTCAAATACAAACTGGAAAATGAAAAACCAAATATCTGTGTATTGGGAAGTAGATACTTCAGATTTCTTGAGAGAGATATAAAAGACAATCTGTTTTACTCTTCTGCATAAGGAATAGATGCCTCTACAGATTTTGATGCTCACAAATTGAATATTTTCTTACATGCACCATTTTAGGTGAAATAAGACCAAAAAGAACTTACTTTCTTCCCCTTAACCTATAATCTTTTCTTTACCCATAGGCTGGCAAAATCCAGTTTGGCTATGTATATGGGATCAGTGCAATTGGATGTCTAGGAATGTTTTGTTTACTAAACTTAATGAGTATGACAGGTGTTTCATTTGGGTGTGTGGCAAGTGTCCTTGGATATTGTCTTCTTCCCATGATCCTGCTTTCCAGCTTTGCAGTGATATTTTCTTTGCAGTAAGTACGATCTTTATTTTGGGTATTGATTGACCAATTCTCTGTAATAGGATTTATCTCACCATCAGTTTAAGATTAATCACTGTGATTCAGCAAACATGAGCTATAGTGCCTGTTGTGAATGAGGACTATACTACATGCTTTTCAGTGGTGAACAGTGGAACTGGGAATAAATTTTAAAATCTTTTATACCATCTCTGCTTTTATCTGTGATAAAGAATTTCACTACTTTTGTGTTTACTTACCAGTGTCAGTAAACCGAACAGTGGTGATTGTTAACTAAAATATTGCATGAAAAAATCAAGTTGTTAAAATTATACTTACCGTCTTTGATATTTTTTAGACTGTATCTGGTTTCTTAAAGATGTTGGGCATATGCTAAGTGAATGAATAATAAACACATACTCTTATGTTTGGCAGCTTTTTAGCTGAAAGCAAAACATTCTTTTTATGGGAAGAGGCTCTTACTAGCCTGCCATGTTCTCAGCTGTACTTACAAGCAGTTTTAAGTATGTAATTGTTAAATAATATTTTAGGTAAGGTTAAAAAGAAAGGTGTAAATTCCTGTTGATAAATTCTCTCCTCTTGGCCAGTGTGCAGATTCTCTCTCAACAGTTCAGGCTCCTCCTTGTGGCTAGTGCCAGGCACAACCAGTGATGGCCCTTGGTTGCACTTAAAAAAGTTAAAGGAGAGGTTGAGGGGAAGAGCATGCATCAGCTGTTTGATGCCAGACATTTGGCAAGATGATGGCTTCACAGTGTTCTTGCTTTGCGTAAAAATGCTTCAGATTTTGTGTAGAAACTGTTGCACTCTTTTCATTTGTGGAGATTGGTACATAGATATTTGAATTTTACAAAAGAGACTTTTCTACCAATAACCAGGGCAATTTTGCTCTCAGGGGACCTCAGGCAGTGTCTGGAGATAATTTTGGTTGTCGTAGCTGTGGGGCGTGCACAGGTGCTACCGGTACCTTACAGCTAAAGGCCAGGGCTTCTGCTCAACAACCTAACAGTGCACCGAACACCCCTTCACAGCAAAAGTGCGTTCATCCCAGGTGTCAGTAATGCCAAAGTTGAAAAACCTAGCTCCTATGCTAACAGGAGCAAAATGTAATTATAAATGAGCTTTTTCTCACGTCATTGAATGTGGATGTGAATAATTGAGCGTCATTGAATTCACTGTGAGGTACATTATTTTAACATTTGAAAAAAAAATCTTGATCTTTTCTGCAGATGTGTACAATGTGGATTTAAAATGCCTTTCTTTAGAATTGGTTGTTGTTATATTCTTACATAACTAATCTCATCTACTGCCTTTCTCCCCCTCCCCTTTTTCCTTGTCGGTTACAGAGGAATGGTAGGAATCATTCTCACTGCTGGAATTATTGGATGGTGTAGTTTTTCTGCGTCCAAAATTTTTATTTCTGCATTAGCCATGGAAGGACAGCAACTTCTAGTAGCATATCCTTGTGCTTTGTTATATGGAGTCTTTGCCCTAATTTCCGTTTTTTGAACTGACTTTATCTGGCATGTGGACATCATTGGGCCAAAAAGGACTTTGAACCCTTAAATTGGACCAGCGAACTGCTACAGTGCAACTCTCATGCAGACCTAACATTTGACTGTTGGAGCAATGGAAGTAAACATGTATCTTTTGTTCATTTTTATAGAACTTTTGAATACCGTGTTGGATTTGTCTGCAGTATGACTAGCTTTAAGTGTTTGTGCTTATACATATAAGAATAAGAAGTGCTATTTCTCTCCTGTTCCTGCAGCCTTTGAAAAACAAATTTTTTCCTGGCAAAAATTACATTAAGATGTTTTTAATAGATTTTTATCAACTGTGGGAAACTAACCACAGAGCTAAAAATCTTTCTTAGAAACAGCCCAGTCTTAGTTAAGAAGACACGAGACTTATTGCAGAAATATTTTTCCAAGGGATTAGGAAAGAAAAATTGCCTGTATTCTCGAGTTAGATGCACTTGAAGCAAAAAGTGATCCCAAAGTAGAATTTACGAGTTTGCACTTCCAAAATTTGACATTCCTTTAAATTATGGAGTTTTTGCTAAAATTCAACGAGACAAGAAGTTCGTAGTCTACTTTATTGTAGACGGGAAATGTGAACACCTGTTAAGATTAGCATTAACTAAACCATAGTGACCCAGACTGGCCACATTAATGTTCATAGTTGGATCTCCATATATCCTACCTTTTTTTGAGAAAAATATTTAAAATGTCACAATTTCAGTACTGCAGTTATCAATGTAAAATGCATTTGATGCTTAGTAATTAAAATTTTCCCAGTTTTAACTGCTGTTGAGTTGACTTTTGCTGTTTTCGGTATCACATTTTCTTTAACTAGATTCTGGTTTTAACTTGTATTCCTGATTTATCCTAAGTTTTAAGAACAGAAATCATTTAGTATAAAAATCAGAAAAAAAAAAAAAAAGGATTAAGTGAAAGGCAATTTGAGTTACAACATTATTTCCTTGTGTTAAATTTATTTGGTTAATGTCATGCTCTCTTGCCAGAGAATCTGTAGGAAAATGCTGTATCGTGTATTTTGATCATTGGCTTTTTCTGAAAAAACTGCCTCTGATTTTGGACAAGCTCAGTTACACTTATGAAAAAGGTGCCCTGTGGGGAGGAAAATGTTGCCTTTTTTAAAAAAGGAGAATTTTAGACTAAGAAAACACCAAACTGATGTTAATTGTTGTTTTTAAAAGGTAGTGTTCAATCAAAAAGGAGGTTAAGTTAATAAAACATATTTCTTATAAGATCATGATTTCTAATCTCCGGAATCATGTAAATTTGTTTTTCTTCATTAATACTTAATCTTCTGGAGGAATACTCTCAGTAATAATTCATTTCTGGCTGGGTTTTCAAACTTACCCCAAAGTGTTTTAGAATATTTTTTATTGTAATCCGTGGGTAGTATCTTTTTTGCCTCTTTCAGTTTAGTTTTATAAATACACTAATCTTGTTAAGGCAGATATGAGTGCCTTCTGTTAATATCCAGTTTTTCCTAATGAACAGGATAGGTGATGCTTTGGGAATTAAATTTTCTCACTGTTGATTAATTTCAGACCATTAATCTTCAGCCAGATTCCCCAAATTGTTTTCTTATTTTTTGCCTCTCCCATCCCCAAGATAATAATTTTTAATTTAAATCAATGTTGAGAGATTTTTGTTGTTAGTTGTCTTATTTAACTCCAAAGTGATTAGGTACAAAACGATCTTATATAAGCAGTTTCTCTGTCAAAACAGCTATACAGTGGAGTTGTGTTTAATGCAAGAGCTTAGTTTTAGAGTTTGGTACCTGAAGAGTCATGTATAGCCAAAGTTTCCCTTCTAAAAAAAAAATTTCTTTAAAATACAATGTATGTAGCTGTATTTATGCATACTTTAAAAGCTGAAAAACTATTTCAAAAAGTTATGTGTGGTGATTTTTTTCTGTGGCATTGTAGTAGATTTTTGTTTCCACAATGAAGTTCCAGGAAGAGCATCTAATCTAGCTTGCTTTTAGGGCCCATTTTGTACCAAAAACATACATATACCATTAAATACTAGAGATAACGGAGTATAGCTACAAGCTCTCTTAGTGATTGCTCCTGAGTAACACACTCACTGTGAATGGATTTTCAGGCTCTCTCACTCAAGCTAGAGTGTTGTTTATTTATGCATGCCTTTATGCCAAGGACAGACGGTTGCTTTTTTGTATGGTATAAATGTATATTTTATGACTTTTAATACCATGTTATATTTCCATGTTTACCAGTGGGTGCTTTCAAGAGCTATATAACTAGGCTTGTAGGAATAGGCATTCTTTCTCCAGATACTGTTATAAAGATAGTGCAAAATTCTATAAATCGTAAAATGCTACCTATTGTCACATACTACGCATCCAATCAAAGAGAATTTTAAGAAATGTATCTAATGACATATTTTGGGTGGAATTTAAGTAGTGCGCATTTGACATTTTGCAAGTTTATTTGTAACCTTAATGGGCATTGCTCAACTCAAATATACTCCAAATCTAGGAAGGACAGTTATCTCTGAAGCTCAAATTATACAATTATTTTTATAGTATTTGTTACCTACAAAAGAGCCTTTCCTTTCTGAGATTAGACACTTTTTTCCTTGTAAATGGAAGAATTTAGAACTTTGGGCAAAAGGAGAACTATAGAAATTGAAATCTTACCCAATAGGGTATTCTGACCTAGTTGTGGAAAATTGTGGGAAGTCAGAACCACATTTGGAGATCTGCCTATTGTCATATAGAGCAGAGCTAATGTAATGACTCAGACAATTTGCTTAACTTGCCCTGTAGCAGAAATTTTATTTTTATTGATATATATATATATGTATATTTATGTATATTTATGTATATACATATATGTATGTATATATATGACAAGGTGTTTAGCCTTTCATAAAGTATTTCCAAAAGTTTTCCAAGAAATATAGAATGGTATAGATCATAGCATGAAGAATAGCACTGGGTTTTCAAAACTCTAGTGAGAGCAGGCTTCTACCCAAATAATGCTCCAAGTTAAATCTATCCTCACAAACTATTCACTGATTCATTTTGTGATGTCATGTCAAATTCTAACTACTGGTTACCAAGTGATCTCAATTTTTCTAAATTCCAATTTATTTGGAAATGAAAGCTTAAAGGATTTCTTAAGCAATTTCATCTAATGATATGCTTGTTTCAAAATAGGAACTGTAAGAATGAAACATTTAGAATTTGGCAAAAACAAAGTACTTTTTCAGAGAGTTACAATGATTAATGGGAGATTCTTTTTTCTTCTTACGATGTATTTAGGATTTGGGGGAAGGAATGGCAATAACAAGATACCAAGGTTTATTGTGAATCCCGTAAGGAAACATTGGATCATGTGCTTTTATGAATAGATAAGAATGATCTATCATTAGCTTGTCAAGAATACGGAGTTTACTTTCAAACAGCCTGAGTAAAGCCTGTCCTAATCACCACTCTCTACAATCTGTGCTATTACTATTTTATACCACCAATGAAGAAATAATTGATTTTTAACTCTACTCTGCCACCATCCAAATTATTGAAGTTTGAATTTTAATATAGCTATTACTTGAATTTCATTAAGCTGCTTTTGTTCATTAATAACTAAATATTCATAACTGGGCAGTAGGTAATATAAAACATTAAATATTAAATTATCGATTTCTAGGGATTGGCAGAGTACTTAGTTAAAAGTGTTTTATATTACCAAATGTATATCTCAGAACTGTGACTATGCAAACTGAAGAAGGAAATCTAGTAGTGTGCAGTTAGGATTTTTGCATCAAGATAGGAATACTTCTACCCTTGTGCACCAAGTTCCTACTTTAGTTAATGAAGAACATTATCTGCTGATGGAGCACAGTGTCCTGTGTTTGTGCAAATAAATTAAAATGATTACATACTCAAATGAGGACTAATTAAATACAGAGCTGTTCTCCTAATTTAAAAGCACAAATACTTTCTTGAGCACATTAGGTTCTGAAAATCGGATATTACGTTTTGTGTGAGCCTAACTGATTAGGCTTACCTTGCATATATAAATTTGGTTTATTTCTGAAACTACCACTAAATCTGATAGCATGTGGGGTGATTAATTATGCATTAAGTTGTTTAAAATAGCTTTTCAACACTAGCAGCACAAAAAGAATTTTAAAAATGAGAAGACAATGAAATGCTCAGTAGGTACATTTAAGATACTTAAAAATTTATATACCTACTTGGCTTACTCTGATTATCTTAAAAGTAGAGAAAGCAATATGGTTATTTCATTTTTTTCTTCAGGTAAATATAGTTCAAAAGTCCTTATAAAATTTCATGTTAAATTTGCTTACAGTTTTCAGTTTTGTGATCTTTGATAATGCTATAGGTCTTGATAGTCCTTTGGCAGCCAATGGTCCTAAAAGTCCTACTATGTTATATGTTTTTTTTTGAAATAGGAATATCTTTATTTCCTTTTCCTGTTACATGCCATCATTACGATGAAGAGTAATACCTCTATACGGCAATAGAAAGGAACAGCGGTTTATTGATAAGATGTTTTAATAGGAATGACCCTCAGAAACATTATGCTAAGAAAAAAAAGCCCTATTATAGGAAAGACCACATATCCATTTATATGAATTTCTAGAAATCTGTAGGGACAACAAATTAGTAGTTGTCTAGGGGTAGAAGTGGGAATTGATTGCTCAGGAGCAGGAGGGAGCTTTTTGAGTGATCCTGGTTGCACAACTGTATGTTTATTAAAATCATTAAAGGGTACCCTTAAAACGTGTTAGATTTTATGATACGTTATTAGTATGGCGGGTGAGAATGGGAGGTAGAGGAAACTGCTAGAATGTCTGTATATTTAGAGTTCAAGAGAAAAGAAGGAAGAAGAATCCTAAGATAGATATTCACAGAGGAAAAAACAATAAAGAACTTTTGACCAGAGGAAAAAACATTGAGATACCAAGGAAGAGAGATTGCCACCCGCTCCAAATTTCCCTCCCCACCTAACTCCCTTCAGATTGATTGGTTTGCGTTTTAGCAGACCACACACACAGGTGTCCTCTTCTCCCCACCTTGTACCCCCAGTGGCTTGTTCCACGTGAATACACATGTGCACACTCCTCTTTTTTAAAATTTTTATTAAAATCCTATAATGAAATCCATTTTATTAATTTGGTGGTTTTACTGTATTCACAATGTGCAACCATCATCACTCTCTAATTTCAAAATATTTCCATCACCTCACAAAGAATCCCCACACTTCTCACTTTCCCACCTTCCATACTCTGGCAACCAGTAGTTATTTTCTGTCTCTGGGTTTGCATATTCTGGACATTTCCTAAGAAGAGAAGCATAAAATGTGGCCTTTTGTTTCTGGCTTCTTTCACTTGGCATAATGTTTTCAAGGTCATTTTTTTTTTAACTTAGCAATCTATTGTGGGCATCATACATGTTGAACATTGAAATTTTCTTCATTCTTTTTCCTGACTGGATACCATTTTATTAAATGACCAGAATTTAATTTACTTCAGCAGTCCCCTGTTGTCAGACAGCTGGGATCTTTGTACGGTTTTTAACCATTTTAAATAGTGCTGCATTGGTACCGGCTTCTTCCGTTATTACAGTGCCATATTTGCTTTTTATAGTGCTCAGGTTAATAATTACTTACATGCAGAATTTAAATTCTGAAAATTTCAATAATTTTATTCCCTAGTAGTTCTGTTTAATATGAGTCTAGTTTTTGATTTGTTGAAGCATGCAAGTCACATCTATGTTTGTACAAGCATTGCTCTGTGATTCTCTATTACCTCAGCATTTTTATACTACTCTTAAGGAGTGGAATGTGAACACTGGTAAAAGTATCATGTCACGCCCACACTTCAAATTATTCCTACATTAGAAGGGAAGACTTCATTCAAAATGAGCTGCCTTTTTTTTTCTTGCCCCTTTAGAAGAGTCAGTCTGACAGTGTCATTTTAAGGTCACTGTTTTTACATAGCTTTTTTTTTTTTTTAAGTTCTGAAATGTGCCCATTTTACTTTCTCCTTCAGTGGATCTTCGTGCTCATCTAATTTACTCATTTCAGAACATCCCTACCATTTAACTCAATTGTGCTTTAATTATATCAGTACTCATCTTTAGAGACAATATCAAATATATGGTATGATCTGACAGTGATTCTGCTCAAACGAGGCCTTGTCACCCAATTTGTTCCTGTTTCAATTCCCAGGAGTTGAATTTTATCATGATAGCAGTTATAAAGACTAAAATCAACATCTCTACTTCAGACATCTGCAGAAATCAGTTTGTTATATCAATTTTTATTGAGCTTTAAGAGTTGAATTACTTAATAAAATGATTTAAAATGCTTTCCTTTTGCTTGTTTTTTGTTTGCATGGAGTTGTTTGTTTAGAGGGTATTTTTTGCTTTGGTGTTGTATTTATAGTATTTTATAGCTTGCTTTTTTTTTTAAGATTTTATTTATTTGACAGAAAGAGTGTGAGCACAAGCAGGGGGAGCGACAGGGAGAGGGAGAAGCAGGCTTCCCGCTGAGCAGGGAGCCCGATGCAGGGCTCCATCCCAGGACCCTGGGATCATGACCTGAGCCAAAGGCAGATGCTTAATTGACTGAGCCACCCAGGTGCCCTATGCCTTGCTTTTTTAATGCACTTTTTTAAAAAAAACACTGTTTCTGAACTGTTTAAGTGTGGTACGTATTTATCACTGCATGAGCAGTCCTATTGAACAGCATCTTCCAGCTTAAATGCCAATTCAGATACTCCTTGCATGTCTAGGTCTGTCACAAGGTCATGCTTAACCCAGGCTCAGTTTTTACCATCTCTTCAGACTGTATTTTATTCTGACTGGTTTAGGTCACAATCTTCCTGGGATAACATGGCTTTGGCTTTTTTTTTTTTTTTTTTTTTTTTTTGGTTTTGGCTTTTTCTATAAAAAATTGAATCACTTATATGGTTTAATAAAAGATTAAACTGCATCTACAATGAGAGGCATGTTGTTTAAATATGGCTCTCCTTGATCATCTACTGTGAACCAAAATTAGAATTTAATATCTGACATGAGTTGTACTGACTTTGTTTTTATTCATATCACAAAAATAAGAGAGAATCATTTATGAACAAACCATGGAACCTCTGTCTTAACCTGGATCCCCCATAGAGGCAGAACCAGAGCTCAGCTGAGAGCATGAAAGTCAAGACTGAATTGAAGGTGATAGCAGGGAATCTGAGGCCCTAAGAGAATCAGCAGGGGGAAGGTTGGAGAGATTGTGCTGACATGTACTAGGAAATTTTTCTACTTATGTTATATGAACAATGATATAAAATTTTTAGTGTATCAGAATACAGCCTATTTACATTATTGGTGTAAAAGCCATGAGTACTAAAAGTAAATCAAACAGCAGCAAGGTATGTTAATTTTGTAAATCAATTTTATCAAGAAAGTCATACGTAAAGCAGTTTTTCAACATCCAGACTACATAAGGCAATTCTTGCTGATACAATCATGTTTGCAGAACCTCTCACAAATTCATTTTAGCCCTAGGGTTGGGAAATTTCTCTTCCTCACTAATTTAAATTGCTCATGCTGCAATTAGAGCTTCAGTCTTCTTGCTCTTTCTTTATTGGAGATGGGCTCAGGTCACCATCCTCTAAGACTGGGGCAGGGAACCTGTGGTCCCTGGCCAAGATCTGGAAGACAGTATCCATTCAATACCATCCTAATGCTCTTCATTTCATCTGCCCCTTTCCTCTGCCACGCTGGGTGTGCTCTGGCTGCTGGTACTGCTCCAAACATAATTTTTTCCACATTGGCAATTATAAAATTGAGATTCAGAGCAGATCTGATGAAATAGTTTCAGAGCTATAAAAAATAGGCAGTTTATCAAGTTTTTAAGAGAAACGTATCTACTGCCCAGGGTGTGGCTTCTATCCTTGCCTTTCTGTCTCTATGCTTTTGGTGTCGAGTTCATTCCAGTTCTAGTTGACCCTGATAGAGAAATGAGATGTATTTGTAGCATTTGTTGTGCATGTCAAAGTTTTATGTTGCCTATTCTCAGTTCTTTAACAAAAAAAGTAATATTGCCTCTCTAAGTGATGGGGAAAATACTCTTGATCTCTTTTTGCAAGTGATACAGGGAAGAAATAAGGCCCTTGCTTGAAGTTTTCCTGGTTTCCTGGTTCATTGGGGAAATGCTTCCCTGCCTTGCTCAATGAGCTTGTCCCATTGAATGCAGCTCCAAACTATTAAGTTCCTACTGTGAACAAAGTCCTATTTTTGGCTTCCTTCTTACAAGCTTAAATATTCTCTGCTTTAATGCTTTTACTCACAACTTAACTTTCTTTTCTGATTCCCCTTGGACTCTTCTCTAGATCCTTCCCAAATTCTTTAATTGTGTAACCCAGCCCAGGACTTGCATGTTTCATGCACCTAGTGACAAGTGTCTAAACAGTCACCTGGCACTTCTTTTTGTGTGGCTAGGAATGACATGTTTCATGTGTGCTTTTTTATGGGGTATTTTATTGTGTTATGACATATGCAGAAAATTTCCCAGAATATAAGTGTCCAGCTAGTGAATTTTTTTTTTAAGATTTTATTTATTTATTTGACAGAGACACAGCGAGAGAGGGAACACAAGCAGGGAGAGTGTGAGAGGGAGAAGCAGGCTTCCCGCTGAGCAGGGAGCCTGATGTAGGGCTCGATCCCAGGACCCTGGGATCATGACCTGGGCTGAAGGCAGATGCTTAACGACAGCCACCCAGGTGCCCCAGCCAGCTAGTAAATTTTCACAAAATGAGCATAGTCACATGACTGGATCAAGAAACAGACCTCAGAGCGTCTCAGCAGCCCCTCACATGTCCCCATCCACGTTCTTCCTGTCCTCCCCTGCTGAGTCCGATTTATGACCACTGATGGAGCATCACAATCCTGGCACTTTTTTGTGTATGCTTTTGAACTGTGAGCTGAGAGTGGAAAATACATACCTTACCACTAGCCCTGCTAATAATTGGCGAGGCCTTGATTATGTCATTTTGTACTTTAATTTTCTCTCTATAAAATGAAGAACTTGTATGAGATTTAAGGCCTTTCACTTCTAAAATACAGTGTATAATATATATTGTTATATATGTTATATATTTATATATATAATACATAATATGCATATAACTTTTGAGTTGGTAATAAAATTTCAGTCATATTCAAAAAATATATTGGCATGGGAAAGTGTTCCATATATATGTGTGTATATATATATTTTTTAATATATATATTTTATAATTTTATTAACTATGAAATTATATATAGAAGTATGTATAGAATATCTTTTAAAAAAAAAACCACATTTTTCACCTGGCACAGGTATTTTATTAAGTGAGGGAATTAATGACTAGATGCTCTTTTTTTCAGAGCTCTTGAATTGATCGGAAGAAGTTTTAACTATACCTTAGGAGGAAAACATGATTTTGCCCTAATAAGTCCTAATGTAATTTTTAGCTTTTAAATATTTTGTCCTTCTAATTTAATTGCATTAAAAAATATCAAACAGGCACATCACTCTTAGGCCAGAGTTTGCTACTCTACCATTAGAGTGATCCCTTTTTTGGGGGGTTTATCAGTGCCCCTCTCAATCTTAAAATAATCTAATTCCCTCTAAGGTACCAAGGACTTGCATCTATTTTAGCACTGGCCTCCTGTGGTATAGCATTACTCTTCTCGAAAAATCCAGTAGCCATTTCCTTAGTTCAATCACTAAAATGTCTTGGACAAAATAAAAGCTGTGCTACTCTTGAGGGCAGCAATTACGTCCATTTCAGCAACATGGGAAGTACAGGAAAAACCAGCGTGGCTCTCAAAAGTCAAAGCCAGTAAAGGAACAGGAGGGCTTTTTTTTTTTTTTTTTTTTGGTTCTTTATTAATAAAATTGATTTTTATACTTTGAGTATGTAACATAGAATAAGATAAAAAGTATAATATAATAAATACCCGTGTACTCTACCTGTAGATTGAGATGTAAAAACATTAAGTACAGTTGAAATACCCTGTGTATATTCTAATTGCAGCCCATCTCTTCCCAGGAGAATTACTAATATTTTGAATTTTAGGCTTATTATTTTCAGCTTTCCTTTACATTTTTACTATGCATGTGTTGTGTCTGTCCTTAAACAATGTAGGATTATCTAGCAGATTTTTTTACTTTTACATAAATGACATCACCCTGTTTTTCCTCTGTAACCTGCTTTTTTCACTCCTGAGTTTGTGAGATACAGCTATGTGCAGACTTCATGAAACTCCATTTACTAGTATGTAGTATTTCATTAACATATTTCAGTATACTGATCCATTTTCCTGCTATGAACGTTAGGCTTGTCTCCAGTTGCTTGCTTTTACAAACTGGTGTATGAACAGTCCTATGCCTGTCTTGTGTACATGTGCGCGAAGTTTTGCCTAGGGACCTCTGTAGGGCTCAGGGGCTCCATGTTTGCCCTCATGGCTTGCGTCTGTCTTATCCCAAAGCCTTAAGACCAGCCTCAGTATTTTCTTCTAAGCATGTTAAAGTTTTGCTTTTCACATTTAATTTTTTTTTTAGTCCACCGGTATATGAAGTAAGGATCCAATTTTGTTTTTTCCCATATATGATACCAGTTGTTTCATAACCATTTCCCCAACAGTCTGTCCAGAAAAGGGACACTGAAGCTAACCATAAGGCACTTTCTAGGTTAGCGCGAAAAAGAATGGAAGGAAAAAAGGAGCACCCCCTCCCCTGCCTTTAAAGACAGGAATCTTTCTTTAAAATGTGTCTACCTTTTCCTCCCTCCTCTAGCCAGTCTCTCTGCTCTCACCTACGTGGAATTGGCTTCATTAGTATGAGATACATGAGTTAGAGGAAGCTCTACCTTGGGATACTGTTACTTCTGATCCCCTAAACCAAAGCTCTCCAGACTTCTCCTGTAAAAGGCCAGATAATAAATACTTTAGACTCTCGGGCGCCTGGGTGGCTCAGATGGTTAAGCGTCTGCCTTCGGCTCAGGTCATCATCTCAGGGTCCTGGGATCAAGTCCCCCATCGGGCTCCCTGCTCAGCGGGGAGCCTGCTTCTCCCTCTGCCTCTCTCTCTCTCTCTGTCTCTTATGAATAAGTAAAATCTTTAAAAAATAAAAATAATAAAAAATAATAAAAATAAATACTTTAGACTCTCTAGGCCAAGAGGCAAAATCAAGGGTAGTATGTATACTGTGTGTGTGTGTAACACATATATATAATATATGGCATATGTATTGCTGGATAAGTATCAAAAAAGAAAAATTTCCACAGAATTTTTGACAAAATAAAAACTATAATAATAATTGAGTACAATTTTTGATAACACAGGTCTACGATTGTGTGGAATGGAATTCTTCCTGATGATCTAATTTAGTTTATTCCTCCTAACAACCCTGATCAGGTAGATATTCCTACCAATGTTTCATCCATAAGGAAAATGAAGTTCACATAAGGTTACCCTGAGACATCATTCGAGCCTAACTCCAGAGCTTGTGCTCTTAACCCTCATAGAGTTTTCATAGGGGGATTGATGTTAAGTTTTGTTTTAAACAGGAAGAAATGGAAGCACAGGGGTTCAGTAGCTTGGACAAGGTAATACAGATTGTGGTAGGGCTATTGGTGTGTAATTTCAAAGCCATGTTGTTTCTCTTCTGACTATTCTGCTGCTTTAAAATTTCCTGTAATCTCAGGGATAATGGCTGCAATTAACAAATCAGGTCCCAAGTTATGGTACCATTTTAATTGAAATGTTTTCATACAGAAATCATCAACTCTCTACATTTTTTTTAATTATATAAATTGTAAATGGACATATTAAAAAAAAACCCATATAATACTGAAGGGTATTCTATGAAAGGTAAAAAGTGAAATTTACTAATTCATTTTTTTGTCCTCTTCCATTTGTTCTCTCCTTATTTCTCTCTTTATTTTTCTCTGATTTTATCTCCCTCCCTTTGGTGTGTGTGTGTGTTGTAAGAGCTGTTCAGAATAGAATAAAGCAGTACATGCTCAAGAGTAGAATTTAAATCCTAGAGACATAAAGGTGCTGTTATTGACCCAATGCAGTAGGAATCTCAAAACTGTTATGCATTCTTTTAATGGGTAAATGGGTTTTAGTTTCCTGGCATCAAATCGGTGTTCAACAGGTGTTTACTGAATGGCTAGTATGTGGTAGATTCTGAGAGTTACAAATGAAAACACCTACCTCTGCCTTCAAGGAGCTCACAAGCTAAGGAGATTCTAACAAAGCGAACTTGAAAGTAAAGGGAAAGCCTGAGTAAATTCATCCGGGGAGAGATTGTGTCATCATGGGTCTGGCACCTTAGATCCTTTATTAAGAAAGATACAAGTTAATTGATGATATCAGTTCCCATTTGAGTGATGCATTTGATAGGCAATAAATCCGATTAACTTCAACTTTAATATAAAACAAATCAACAAAAGCATAATCACTATATGCGTACTTGGCGTCAAGTGTGTATTTAAAAATGTGTTTTGGTGTGAAATCAACAGCTAAAAGGTACTTGTCGCATACCATGTGCAGACCCCCTGCCAGACGTGTCACTTTCGTGTCTCCTTTAAAGATCACATCCAATGAGGTCGGTATTATTATTATCACTGCTTTAGATTATTTTAAAGATTCAAAGTATTTGCCCATTTGTTGCACAGCTAAAAATGAGTATAGCCACAAATTTGACCTAGAGAGTAGTTATGTAATCTTGAAAGGATGGTGACATTTGAAAAGAATTCATGCTGCCTTATAATTTATTTGCAATCCTAAAGGGAAACTAGAAAAAATAAATCATATGCATGACACTGAGCTGATAGATGAATTAAAATTTTGCCTCGTCTCCCAAAGGGCTTTTTTTTAAGGGCAACAAATCAGAAGCTGAGCTATCTCTGAGGTTTGGGTTAGGGAATTTGGGTTCAGTTCTGAAATGAACTAGAGATGTGTGCTTCTAGTTCTAAATTCTAGATTATGTGAGAACATGAAGCTCTGACCCTCCCAGGTGTTATTACTTTGTTGAGCAGCCTCCTGGAGAATTCCTTTGGGCGCTGTGGTTATGTTGTATATGCAGTTATGTGTCTGCTTTGTATGTGTTCCTGCACATGGAAGGGCCAGGCAAAAGTGGATAGTGTTTGGGAGAAGGGAAGAAAGAGAGAGAGAGAGAAAGAAAGAAAAGAAAGAAAGAGAAAGAAAGAAAGGAGAAAGGAAAGAAGGGAGGAAGGAAGGGAGGAGGGGGAGGAGGGAAGGAGGAAGGAAGGAAGAAAGGAAGGAAGGGAGGAAGGGGAAAGGAAGGAAGGAAAGAAAGAAAAGAAAGAAAAAGAAAAGGAAGGTAAGAAAGAAAAGAAAAGAAAAAGAGAAGGAAGGAAGGAAACAGATTCTACCTCTGGCTCTGCCCCTAACCCATCATATAGCTTTCAGTAAAGTTAAATTTTATGCTCCCTATGAAATGAAGATAAAAATGATGTCTCTGCCCACTTCACTGAACTCGAGGATCCAAAAAGACCATTTATGTGAGATGGTTTTACAAAACCCAAAGAGCTACACACAGTCAGGGCACTATTTTTAAAATAACAAGCCTGGCTATATGCTCATGCACTGGCTATGTTAACCTGTGGTTGGGGGAAAGCCAGGGCTCAAGCCAGATGCCCTGAAGCAGAGAGCTGGCCTGTTCACACCAAGACCAAGAGCAGGCTAGTTCAACTGTTTCCGAAAGTCTCTCCACGTTTAAAATTCGTCTTTGTCAGGAGAAAATACAGTGGTTAAGAGCCCAGGCTTTCTAATTCAACCAGTTAGAGCTCAGAAGCTAGCTACCCACCCCCCCAACCCTGGAGTCTTGTGGGAATGTCCTCTCTCAGGTTCATTTGTCTCATCTGCGGGACAGGGGTAACTAGCAGCTGCATCCGATGCTCTGTGGATTAATCGGGCAAAAGAATGCTTAGGACTTAATATGGTGCCTTGTAAAATGAAAGCTGGTGGTGGTAGTATGTAGAATATATTATTACGGACAGTAGTAGTCTCAGCAATAGTAATAGTGTCCCAATGTCACGAGGAAACTTGGACGATTTTTTTCTTACAATTATGAGTATAATTCTTGGGACCTAATTTGCACATATTGTGCTAAACAGTGGACCAGTGTTCTTGCACACAATTTTCACTTGCTTTTGCTGACTGAGGGACCTTGACCATGGCTTTCATTCTGTGGAATTGATTCATAGAGTCACATCGTGTTTGCGCCTCACTGCAGAGACTTTTCTTAAAATGCACTCAGCATTTGCATATTAGTTAACATTTCCTTAATGAGATTTATCCATTTTGTCTCAAAACAAGTGCCTGGTCACTCAACTTGGTATGCACCTCTGAAAATAAGTTTGATGAAATCCACTATTAGCATTTTCTTTGTTTCCTGGAGGTTAATACAGTTGAAGAATAACATGAATAGTTAAAAGTCCTAAAGCATAATTTGAAGGAGTGTCAACAAACCTGTAGTTATCATAGTAGTACTTGGGCAATATCTCATTTCCACTTAGCTTCAGAGCTATAAATAGTTGTAATTTGTTTTCTTTGTACACTTAGTGGATTAATTACAGGAAAACAAGCCAAGTGATATTATTGTAGCAGTTGGCTAAACTTGACATAAACACGATAATTAAAATGATTGCTTTTTAATTTATCCCCTTTTCAGGAGTTTAATGAGCTGAATCTACAGTGTTATAAGAGTTAAAGAATTTGATTTGAGAATCACTGGGCTCTTCTATCAATGTGTTCTCATTGTTAACAGTGGATTTCAGTGCTGCCCAATATTGTTGGGAGTTTCCTTCAGAAAGGAAACACCTGGGTCCTGCTTCCATGAGATATCTGCTTAGTAAAAAGTGTATTGTTTCCATCACACCTACATCACCATGTAATAATTACGTGTTTCCATTTACCTATCCAAATTGATGCTAGTAACACATACATGAGAATGCACACACACACACACACACACACATCCTTGAAAAAGGATGAAAACGAGAAACAGTTTTCTCTGCCATCAGTAAAAGTCACATGTTTATTTCAACATGTCTTCCAACAAGCTATATGGTGCCTCAGCATTACCCAAAGCAACGATCGGGCTCACCTGCTCCCCTAGTCTGTCCCTTGTTCCTAGATGTCTGATTACATCTGGAAAGATACTGCTTTTGTTAATGTACAAAAGGAGGGCCACTGGGAAGCAAGGAAGTGAAAAATGGTAACTGCCAAAGGTCTAGTCCTTTCATCCTAAAAAGGTTGCCTGAGCCGCTCTTGGCCCTCCCATTATGTTCCTTCATGGTTTGCCAATTAACTTTTCCCAGTGCTCAAGGGTCACTGATCTGGGCAGCATCCTTTGGTTTCCCCTCCCACTGATTCCCAGCAAAGCTGTTATAAATGCACTATACTTCCTTTTTGATTTTCCCTTAGTGGCTGGGTTGCTTTGTGAGAATTTGATGCACAGGTTTAAACAACCTCTTTACAAAGCAGAGACAAAGCAAAAATAGAACGAGAGAAGTACACTCAAATGGGCTAGAATGAAAGCAAACTTCAGCTGCAAACTTTTTAATTGAAGTACCTGGATTTTTGTTGCTTTTAAGAATTTTAAAACAGAGCACACCTGAAAGATGGGGATATTTTATTCCCTCTGTGTATCTCAGAAGGATTTTCCACTTCATATCTGACTTTGAACAACTCTCCATATAGTCTGCATTTAAAATGTCAAGTAATTTCACCTGACCTTTAGTAAAGACGGGTTCAACCGGCAATTGGAGAAGCTTATGCCCTGCAAGTTTCTCCAGTGTTCCCAACACTTTTTGAAATAGGGACTGCTCCTCAGAACTCAATTCTGGGCCCTCAGTTGTCTGTCATTGCATCCTGCTCTCCAAGGCAGTTTATTTGCTCTTACAGATCGAACTCTTGCTTCCCTGTTAGAGATAACCAAAACTATATCCAAAACACTAGCCCCTCACCCATGCTCAAATCCCTATCATTAACTGCCTGCTGGACATTTCTTTAAGATGTACCCTTGTCAATAAACTCGAACCCAACATAGGCACAGTGATGGGAACTCATCTTCTCCCTTCCTCTCTCCTTGACTCTAACAGGCTGCCTCTGCACAATCCACAGTTCCCCCCCCCCCGTTCTTCTCCATCTCCATCTTTCTCTCACAGCCGTTCCAGTGATGAATAAGCTGTAGAGTCAGCTTCATTTGATGTCCTCTCTCCCCAGCTTCTTACATCCATGCACGAGGGAAGTCGTCTGTATTCTTTCATGTCTCTGCTGTGCCTCCTTCCTCTACTGTACTGCGAATAATCATCCAGGTTTACGTAAACATTTATTCAACCAAAGCATATTAGTCTACAGGCTTTGTGATAGGCACGTGGAAGAGCTGATGTTGGCAAAGAAATTGCCATGGCAATGATCATAGCAATTGCCCTGAATTCTTACAATACTTCCCTAATTGGTATCTTGGGAGCCAATATCTTTCCATCTCCTATCCATCGGGCCACAGAACAACCCCTCTAAATACAACTTTGATAATATTTTTTCTAAATATCATGTATTTAACTAACTCTGTTATAGATATACTATGATCTAAAACCTTTAGGACTCTTCATGTAGAATATCATAGGTCACCCAGCTGCGTTTTGAATCATGGTTGTGTGTCCACATGGCTGTGGAATACCATGTCACCTTCATCTGCCAGATGCATTTCCTCCCAAAACCTCAGCAGACCAACTCCCTTGGGATGCGGGGACAGGGGCTTAGTCTTATACGGCCAGAAACAAGAATCTCTGTGGAATATTGGAGTATCCAAATCAGTGAGGTCCATGGATTAACTAACTTCCCAGTTGAACAAGTTCAGCACCATTTAGTGCCAAAGCCACTGCCCGTGCCCATCATGCCATCTGTTTACCAAAAAAATATGTGTGGGCTATTCATCAGTCGGTTAGTGCAGGTTGGCCACACTCTGGTCTCCGAATATCAGGGAAAACCTCCCTGATCAAATGACATCTATTTCTATATGTTTAAAATATGACCTCTTTTTTATGATCACAGAAGCAACACACATGTATTATAAATCAAACAACACAAAAATAAGAAGTAGAAATTGAAGGTCCCTCATATGACCTCCATGCCCACAGATTGCCAGATGGAAGGAGAGCATGTTGCACTGGCATTCTCACTAAAATTCTCAGTCTCCTCGGCCATTTCAATATCCCTCCCTTCTCAACAATTCTGTAACAAAAGTAGAAATGAAAAACCATTCTTGCAGACTCATTTTATCCCAAATTTCTGCTCGCAGTGGCAGCTCCAAAGGTAGGAGAAAAAGCAGGAGTCGCTGAGGGCACACGGACCCTTCAGCGACCACCGTTCGCCAGAGTCCTGGGATGACAATGGTTATGCCCCTGACACGCCAAGCAAGGCCTGCGCTCTGCTAGCGTGGCCCCTCTTTGACCACTAGGTGGTTCTGTAACCTATCTGATGCGCTCCCCACTTGCTGGCCGAGGTGAAGAGCAGAAACATTTAGGGTAGGATTCGTGTCCGCACACCGTCCCCATTTGTTTCTATCTTAATTTTCACCCACTCCTCTGTGTCTAGATAGAATTTGGTCACGGAGCCAATATGCCCCATCTCACCAAGGCTGTTGTATGTTCCCTGCTGGGGAAGAGAAGAGGGCGATCTCTTGCAGCAGGCCGGGCTCAGGCTGTGAGGCTGCAAGCTGTTTTCTAACTGTGGGCATGAGGGGAACTCACAAGTACTCCATCCTGTTGCAGCAGGAGAGGAAATCTCATGCTTCAGGGATGATTCCACGTCTACTGCATTCACTCATTCAACACACACTCACTGGTGCCTATTCTTATATTCAGGGAAACCTGCTGGGTCCAGAAAGGATAGAATGAGACTGGGGTAGCTCGTCTTTGAGAGCTTAACAGTCATATCAGAGCAACAAACAAGTTGCTTGCCCAAGACCCATCCTCCCTTTTGGATCTCGATTCTCATCTCCCTCCCTCCGTCCATGGGTACAGGTGATGGACTCTCCCTCTGGCTTCCTGGTGCACCATGTGACTCCACCACGGCCTGAGCATTGCGTCTCTGCTTACACTGATTGGTGTGGAGATGAGTATGTGGTCTGATCCGAGGAGATGCTACCAGAGGGGTTTTGCTGGAACTACTGAGAAACAAGCTTTTTCTTCTGTTTTGCTGATCTTGAACCTGGGATTATATAAGCCTGAATCTGTTGGCAGCCATCTTGCCATCACATGAAGTCTGAGAATGAAGCTAGTGTGGAGGAAAGTGGTGTTAAGAGATAAAAATAGGATGGGTTCTGATGATGTCATTTGAGTCCTTAAATCAAAACATGCCTGAAGCTACATCTACTCCTGAAGTGTCGGTAGATTTCCACTTCGCTTGATCTTTTTTTTTTTAAAGATTTTATTTATTTATTTGACAGAGAGAGACACAGCGAGAGAGGGAACACAAGCAGGGGCAGTGGGAGAGGGAGAAGCAGGCCTCCCGCGGAACAGGGAGCCCGATGCGGGGCTCCATCCCAGGACCCCAGGATCATGACCTGAGCCGAAGGCAGACGCTTAACGACTGAGCCACCCAGGCGCCCCTCTACTTTGCTTGATCTTATGTGGATCAGATTTTCTGTCACTTGCATCAGATGTAATTAATGCTATGTAATATGCATAGTAATAAATAATTAAAAGATGATAATGCAGTGTGATAGATAAGTGATATGATAGAGGTTAGTACAAGCTGTTATGCAATAAATAGAAGAGGGGCAGGGATAGCTTTACTAAAAAGTCCCTTTATTTAAGAACTAAATATGGAGCACTGTATTAGTTTACCAGAGCTGCCATAACAAAGCACCACAGATTTTGGCTTAAGTAACAAATTTATTTTTTGCTTGTCTGTTTATTTTCTGGCAGTCCAGAGGCTAAAAGTCTGAGATCAAGGTATTGGCAGGGTTGGTTTCTTCGGAGGCCTCTCCCCTTGGCTTGTGAATGGTCATCTTCTCCCTCTGTCTTCACATGGTCTCCCCTCTGTGCCTATCTGTGTCCGGTTTTCTTTTTATAAGGGTATCAGTCATATTGGAGTAGGACCCACGCTAATGATCACATAATTACCTCTCCCCCCACCCCACATAACTACCTCTTTATAAAACACTACCTCCAAATACAGTCACATTCTGAGGTACTGGGAGTTAGGACCTCAATGTAGGAATTTGGAAGGGATACAATTCAGCACATACCAATCATCTAATTTGGATACGAAGACAAGTAAAAATGGGTTATTGCTCATTTTTAAGTTATTTATTTATTTAATCTCTATGCCCAACGTGGGGTTTGAACTCAGGACCCCGAGATCAAGAGTTGCATGCTCTACCTACTGAACCAGCCAGGTGCTCCTATTGTTCTTAAATCTACATACGACTGACAAAAGCAATCATAATACAAAGCTAAACAAATGAAACATGCATTTATTGAGCACATTGCTAGAAGCTGTGGATTTACCATTGAAAATAAGACAGTCGGCCTGTGAGCTCACTACTATCGAAATGCTATGTTAACGTGGGTGGTATACATTTCTGAGCTTTGAGGAAGAGGTCACTTCCAGGTAGTGGGCTATTTGGAAAGCCCTCTCTGAACGGTGGGTAGAATTTTAGTAGAGGCAGCCAGGAGGGATAGATGTGGAGGGCTCTGGCAGTGTGACACATTTACCGAAACCACCCAGATAAACTGAGTAAGTCACTGTTGACCATCTCTTTCCATTTTCTTTCCTGTGTCAGTGCATCAAACCTTTTTCAGACTTTGGTAAATGCTTTTATTTTAAAGGCAGCTGTTAACATAATGTTTGCTGGTTCCCTTGATTTAGATTGCTCTTCCTCATCTTCATTCCATTTCCGTCACTGTTAAAAGTTGTAAAATGTTTGGGAGTTTTCCCTATGTACAAGTTAAGAAGTAAACCTGCCAGAGGTTCATGGATGATGACAGATGACATAAGACTCCAGGGTAAGAAATGAAGGGCTGTTTATTACGCCTGGCCTTTTCTGGCATCATGAAGAAGGTCAGTTGATACTTGCACATGAAATGATGTGTGTCATAGGAGAAGAGCCTAGAGTTTAGGGAACCCAGATCTTTTTTAGTAGGCAGTAATGTGCCTGCATTTTGCTCCTGAGGGCGACAAGGCTGTTCACTATACAAATATCCCTCGAAAGATAGTCTGGAACAAATGGGCAGTGAGTGCCTTCCTTGCAATATGTGAAGAAACCCAAGAAGCCCATGGGGATTTACCTTCTAATAGTCATAAACAGCTTTGGCCAAACAAATTTCCTGCTGCTTTTACAACAGATAAGTCCCAAGACATCTATGTGTGAAAAGAATGTTTCATTAAGTCTTGGATTTAGACTCTGGTTTTTCTTGCTTCCATTTTTCTGTGGTTTTGACCAGGAGTCTAACAGCCCATTCTGAAATGACCTCTCTCCCTTACCTGCAATTATTTAATGCTCTAAACTTTAAGTTTAGCTACTCATTAAATCCTTCTTCAAATTTCTCTGAAATACAGTAATTGATTTTACCAGGTGTTAGCAAATCTTGGCCAGTGGACCAGAAGATGGCTTTTCACATTTTTAAAGAATTGTAAGAAACAGAAGAAAAACAAAAACATGAACAGAGCCTGTATGTGGTCTGTAAAGCCTAAAATATTTGTGTGGTGGCCCTTCAGAGAATAGGTTTGCCCACCCATGTTCTAAACCTGTGGAAATGCTACAGTAATTGAGCAATGTCCTCTTCCCTCCCCACCATTCCTTAACTTTTTAGGTAAAATCATGGAAGGATTAGCTCTAGAGTAGTTATTGAATCAGTCAAAATTTCTGACAATAATACATTGCATTGCATTTCCTTCATAATAAATGAGATTTTATTTTTCTTCTCTTTTATGTCTGTCTTACCATCGCCTGTCCTGTACATCAAATGCAACAACCCATTATAACAACAACTAGTTTTTATTGCCAGTTATATGTTTCAAGCAGAGTCCCAAGCACTTTATATGTCCACGTTCTTGCCCAACCCTCAAAATTACCCTTTGAGGTAGCCATTGGTATCTCCAGCAAATAGATAAAAAACGAAGGCACAGTTCAGTTAATAACCTCTCCAAGGTCATGCAGCTACTAAATAGCAGATTAAGAAGTGTGTTTTACTGCTTCTGTCTGTCAGTAGTGTCTTCCTTCTTGGGAGCAGTGATCTTTTTTTGTGGAAGCCGTTGGTCATCACCAGGAGGGTGGGTGAGGAGCTGAGAAGGTACAGGAGAAAAGATAAGAAGGACTCTTTATTGACCGTTCTTTATATGTCAGGATCCTGTTATGCCATTAAAAAAAAAAATTCACTTTGCTTTATCCTTGACGACAAAGATAAAAAGGCTTTTTCCATTTTTATACATGAAGAAAATGGAACTCAGAGAGCTCAAGAAATTTGCCTTACGAGAGCTAGAATTTGAACGGCTATTTGTCTGAGTCAAAATTGGTCTGCGAAATTATTGCCACGTCACTCGGAGGAATAGCCCCAAGGGCCAGTATGTATCTCCTTAACCAGTATGATTAATGGCGTAGGCTGGGCTTAAGCTAATGTTTATAAAGCACCCACTGAGAGGCAAGTAGCATGGTAGATGTTAGTGATACAGAGCACAAAGAGGACCAAAATGCTTTCTTTTTACAAATTCTTGGTAAAAGGTAAGACATCCTAGCTTTGGGAGGGAAACTAGTGAGTGTTTTTCAGATGCTGTACATTGCACTTAAAGCTGGTTTTCTTACATTTTTGAGTCTTCTGTTTGTTTTCTGACAGTCAATGACCTAGAGTTAATTAAAAACCGGATGCCCCACCTTGCCTTGGAAGATAAGTGGATTATTCAGGGTGGCTAATTTTCTTTGGAAGCCATTTATAAGTATTTTCTCTAGAAAAACTTTGTATTGCTGTAAATATGTACATACACATCATCAGGTAGATGCGTGTAAATTCTGTCTCAAATCATTGACAAAGTATTTCATTTATTTTCTCTGCTTTATTTTATTTCACTGTCTCTGTATTCCAGGTACTGTTCTAGATGCTGATGAAACATCAGTGATCAAAATAAAATTTAAAAAATGCATTCATCACCTCAATTCATAACCTCTCAGTTCAATCATGAGAAAATGCCAGACAAACTCAAAGTGAGGGACATTCTACAAAATATCTGACCAGTATCCTTCAAACTTACTAGGGTCATGAGAAACAAGGAAAGACAGACAAACTCTCACAGATGGGGGGAGATTAAGAACCAGGATGACTAAATGCATCGTGGATCCTAAAACAGAAAAGGCACATTAATGGAAAAGTTGGAGAAATCTAAACAAAGTCTGCAGTTAATGGTCTTGTGCTGATGTTAATTTCTTTTTTTTTTATTATGTTCAGTTAGCCAGCATACAGTACATCGTAAGTTTTTGACGTAGTGTTCAATGATTCATTAGTTGCGTGTAACCCCCGGTGCTCATCACCACACGTAATTTCTTGGTTTTGATCAGTGTTCCGCGGTTATAAGGCGTTCAGGTTAGGGGAATCCGTATACGTCAGTTCTTCATACTGGCTCTGCAGCTTTTCTGTAAATCTAAAATTATCCCAACATAAAAAGTATTTAGAAAAACCATGCCTTTACAGAGACCAAATTCTTGTAAGAGAAGTAAAACAGACCAACGACAATAAGTAAACTGTATGTCAGTATCGAAACTGGATGATTCTGAAAATTCTCAGGCTCTCTCAATGGCGAAAGGTTCACTAGGAAGTCAGAAATGGTACCAGAGCAGTGACGTGGAGAAAAGGCTGAGTGTGGGACTGTGCCACCTTTCGTTACAGCCCCAGAAAAAGTTCAGAATATTCAGTCATAGAAAGAGCTTTTGTGCTGTTTCACTCATTGTGCATTTTTAGCCTTAAATTTGAATTTTTAAGGAAATATCACATGAAAATATTTATCTCTCTTACTTCCAACTCCCCTTCCATTTTGCCTAAGACGAGTGCCTCCTTCGTCTGCCCCCCAGACCTGGCCCGGCTGGGCACGGACCTCGGGGTTATTATCCCTATTTTCCAGAAGGCAGCTCGAGTCCGGACAGGGCCCCACCGCAATGAAGCAGTCAAGCGGGAATCCAAAATCTATGGACAACGCTGTACTGTACCATTCTTTCCGTATACAAATATGCCTTAGAGACTGTTGCAGTTGGCCCCAGACAGCAGAATTTGGGGATTCTGTCACTGCCGCTGTCACTACATGATCTGAATATGCAGCTTTTCCCTCCCGCGGTCTCCAGCAGACCCTCCCGACCGATGGCTCAGCGGCAGACCTCCATGGGGAAGCCCATCATCTCACACGCTGGGCTTGTTGCTCCCGGCTGTGAGGATCCCACTTCCCTAACCCCACAGCCCTTCTCTGAATTAAGGGCCTAGACTTTATACCACCTGTTTTAATTGCAGTCTCTTTCGTGTGAATGGCTTGGTTGGCTGTGAATCAAATGGTTAAAAGAACAGTGTGATGACAGTTAATGCCTCATTACTATGTTGATGATGCGCCTTAAAGCTATCCTAGAGAAAAGTAAAAGTTCAGGTCTAAAAATTGGGTCAGTTTGTTATGTTCGGTTCTAAAGAACATACATAGTATTATTTATTGTATTTTGAAAAGATTGCATTTTTTAAATTTTTTTATTTTTATTTCATTTTTTTTAAGATTTTATTTATTTGTCAGAGAGAGCAGAAGCAGGGAGAGTGGCAGGCAGAGGGAGAAGCAGGCTCCCCACTGATCAAGGAGCCCGATGTGGGGCTCGATCCCAGGACCCCGGGATCACGACCTGAGCCGAAGGCAGATGCCCAACTGACTGAGCCACCCAGCTGTCCCTGCATTTTTTTAAATATGGAAAAAATGACATAATCTTTTTTTTAAGGTAGAATTTTAAAAAAATCTCCTAAAATACTTGTTAGGGAATTACTGTGACAGCCAGTTTCCAAATGGCTTCTACGTTCTTCATGGTTAGAGTGACACGTGGCTGCAGTGTTACACAGGCACACTTCAGAAGATTCTCAACCCAACCTTCCATCCCCCAAACAGCCATCATTTCTTCCCCACCTACTGACTGATTTCTGAGAGTCTTTTTGAGTACAAAGTCTTTCAGCCTATAATGGAAGTTAAATCTAGAATGCTAGTGCCCCTGAGAGAGAGAGAGAGAGAGAGCGCACATGATTTAAATTCACCTCAAATTCTTTTTTTTTTTTTAAAGATTTTATTTATTCATTTGAGACACAGAGATACAGAGAGAGAGAGAGAGAGAGCATGAGCAGGGAGAGAGGCAGAGGGAGAGGGAGAAGCAGGCTCCTCGCTGAGCCAGGAGCCCGATGCGGGGCTCGATCCCAGGACCCTGGGATCATGACCTGAGCTGAAGGCAGATGCTTAACCATCTGAGCCACCCAGGCACCCCCACCTCAAATTCTAAGTGGAAGTTATTAGATCCTTTACGAAGAAAAGAAGAGAAATAGGGAAAGTGAGATTTATGGAGTCCAAATAGCAAGCTGGGTGCAGCCTTCACTTTAAAGTATTGTCTGTGTCTGCTCTTACAAAAGGTGATATTGCCTAAGAGCATCTGGGTGGTAACACCACTGGTGAGAGTTGGCAGAAGTTTCTGGCAGCATGTTCTTTGCTAAAATATTGCAATAATGTGCAAAGAAAGCTTTTCCAAGGGTCCATGAGCCCATGTGGAATTAGTCAAGAACTCTAGAGAAGCCTCAGATGACAATATTGCTTTTGTAATTATTAATCCAGAAGAATCTGTGAAGCTTAAAAATAAAACTGCCTGTTATTTCGCTAGCAAAAATGGGTCTATTCGGCAATAGCGGAGAAGTGCAATCTGGGACAAGCAAGACATGGCAAAACCATAGGCTACTCCACCAAACAAAGGAGAAGAACATTATTTTATGGGGAAGAAGGTGGAAGATGGGAGAAGTTGTTCTGAACAAAAGTCCGTTGGGGTTCAGGGTGATGATAGTTTCCCATTGGCTGGGTCACAGCGGTAGTCAACGACCTGTGGGAGATGTGGTGCACATTTTCCCCGGTGGGGCCTGTCATTGGTGACTTTTCCTATCGAGATTCTCCTGTGAGGGGTCTGTAATTGACAATTCTTCTGTAATGGACACTGAGTGGTTCAGCTCACGCTTGGAGGCTTCCTTTTTAGTATCCGGAGTCCACTTTAGTGAGGTTTCCCCTTTAGTAATTTTCACAGATTTAACTTAAGATCTTGCCAGTGAGGGCCCATCACAACTCGGAGATAAGGATGGAGAAGAGAAATGTCTCCTAATCAGAGTTACTGTGAGTCTTTTACCTCCAATTATACCCCCTCCCCCTTGCTGGCTTCCCTTGGCCACTGAAGAAAGCTAAACTTCCCGTGGCCTACAGTGTTCTGCATGAACTGACTGCATCTCATATGATGGTCCAGCCCCTCACTAGTTACTCCTAGTTCCTCAGTCACTTGGCTTCTTTCCTCTGCTTGGGCCAGTCTTTCCCTTGTTCTTCCCCTGGACTACTCCCACTCATCCTGCAGGTATCAGCTATCAAATATCACTTCCTCAGGGAAGCCTTTCCAGACCTCTGGGACTATCCTCAGGCCTTCCAGTCATGTATGCTCACACTACCCTGCCCTTCTTCATCACTCTTAGTGTAACCACCCTTAAGTCATTACTTACATAATCGTACGTAATCATTTGTTTAATATTTACCTCTATCACCAGACTAAAAATTCCAGTGGAACAGGGACATTGTCTACCTTGCTAATTATTGCCTATAAAGATCCAGGACAGTGTCTAGTGCATAGTAGGTACTCAATAAATGCTTATCATTGTAGGTACTTAATAAATACTTATGCTAGGAAGCCTCTAGGAGTGCCTAGTCCAAACTCTGAATTTATAGAGGAAGAAACTAACATCTAAGTAGGTTCATTGCCTTGCCCGAGGCCCTACCCAAGAGTGGAATTGGAGAGATAGACTCCACATCTGTTCACCACCAGAGCCCCCCCCCCGCCCCCCCCCGCCCCGCCAGTATACTTTTCTGTCCTGATGTGAAGTTCATAGTCTAGTGATTCATCACACTAGAGGGAATAGCAATTCCTGGCAAGTTCTTCAGGACCTTAATGAATTTGCAGGTTTGGGTTTTATTTAATACCCACTTTAGTTAAAATGAGTTCATAGTCTATTTGTTTCTCCATTCCTCCAGTTGCTGGATCAAATGTTAATTGTCAAGAAGAAGACATAATGTGGCAGTTTGGCAAGGTTCTGCTGAACCAACGAATGTTTAACAGGATCACAGATGGAATCATTTGCATATGGGAGGGATTTTTTTTTTTTCCCAGGGTTTTGTCCCAATTAAAAGTTGCAAGTTCAAACCAGGTTACCAGTTCCAAAGAATAGAAGTTTGCATATTCTAGAGCTTGAACACATGTTACTCTTTCTTCAGTATATTCACCTCTTGCCTTTCCCACATTTGACAAGCTGAAAACTATTTAGTAGTCACTAGGGTCTTGAGTAAAACAGAATAGCTAGGAAGCTCTTTCCTGACTGCCCCTGTGCATTGGACAAGCAGTCAGTTTCGAGGGGCCAAGAAGAAGAAACATTGTTTTTATTTCTTTTGCAGCCTGTAGTCATAGCTCATTTCAGACAAACATTGAGTGCCTCCCTTATGCCAAGCACCCTGTTTGGGGCTGGGAATGCAAAGATGAAGAACGTATGGTCCCTGCCCTTGAGAAGCTCCAGAAACGTAGAGGAAAGAGGCACATGATCCTTTATTTCCTGGACAAAGGCCTAAGTGCAGGGATGGAGTTAGAAGGAGGATGCTTGGCGAGGCTGGAGGAAAGGTGACAGAGAGTCCTTCTTTTCTGACGAGACCCATAGATAATCCAAAATTTAAAGGACGAGTGGGAGTTATCCAAGTAAAGAGAGTGGGAAAGGGTTTCTAAGCCAGAGTTAGAGCAAAAACAGAGGCAGGGATGGTATGTGTAAAATACAGGCTGACTGAGCTATCTAAGAAGAGAGCACACTGGTAAAATAAAAAGACTACTGCTATTAATAAATAAAACTATTCTGAACCACCAACAAGCCCAGTCATCTTTGGGGCATGTTAAATCAGTGCTTCCCAAAGTGCATTTGCATCCCATCTTCATACTTCTTGTAAGGCATGCTGCCATTTCTAGTCTCCACTTAATATTCTTCATCCTAAGCAAGATTATCCATTACATCAGTGGTTTTATCTTTTAGTTGTATTTTTCTAATCCTTATTAAAATGAGTGCATAACTATTAAAATATAAAAATGGGTGCCATCTGGAATCATCTTAAATACAACTGGGAGCGTGCACACACTCCTCACTTTGGTTAAAAGATTGGAGTTGCAATAAAAAAAGGCTGACTGCTCCATCATATGTTTTGCCAGGTCACTGGATTGATTTGACTAGGGAGGGTGATAGGGAATTCAACACAGTGCTGAGTTCAAGGCATGACCCCTACCATCAAGGTGTTCAGTGATAGTTCAGTTTAGTTTTTCTGTTAATAAATTAATAACATTGATATGATCTGAATGTTTGTGTCCTCTCAAAATTCATATGTTGAAATCGCAATGCCCAGTGTGATGTATTAGAAGGTGGGGCCTTCGGGAGATGCTTAGGTCCTGCATGGGATGAATACTCTTATAGAAGAGACCCCAGAGAGCTCACCAGCCCCTTCCACCACATGAGAATAGAGCAAAAAGTCTGCAACCCAGAAGAGAGCCCTTACGTGATCATGCTGGCACCCTCATCTTGGATTTCTAGCTTCCAGAACTGTGAGAAATAAATTTCCATTGTTTATAAACCACCGAGTCTGTGCCATGTTCTTGTAGCATTCCAAATAGACAGAGACAAATGACCACAGCAGTGATGATAGTGGAAACCGCCATCGGTCAGTCCTTGGCATGTGTTAAGCACTGCACTTGGTGCTCTACATTCACTGGCTTAGGTAACCCTTACCACCCTCTATGAGATAAATTCTACAGTTATGCCCATTTTAACAGGCGCACAGGGGCTAAATGCCTTGTCAGAGTTCTGATCACAAAAACACTGCCCTCTGAAATTGAAAGAAAGTTCCTTCCAGACTCCAGAGGCCATTGCTTCGGTCTGAATTCAGTCACTGGTTGACTGTGGACTTCAGAAGAGTTTCTTACACTCCAGACCCTAAGTCCCTTCAGTAAAATGTTGACACTGGGTGATCTTTAATTTGTAATCTGGAGACTCTTTCTAGGTCTGTTTCCTTATCGGTAAAGCAGGGCTAATAATTCTAACTTCATAGGACTATTGTGAAGATTAAATGTAGGCAAAGTCCTGAGGCCAAGGACTACATATGGTAAAAATATCATAAATGGGATTATAAATAAAAAGACTGTTAATTGCAAGAATCCCGATCTTCTTGATAATCACTTTGACAATCTTCAAAGTGGATAGTTCATCCACAATCAAATAAGAGTGAATTAACTCTACCACCACATTGAAATGAGTACGCTAGCTGATTATCGTTTTAGGCAGGTCAGTTTGCTTCCTCTAAGCTTCCGTATGTTTAAGTCAGACACCAAAAACATGCCCTTCACTGGTGTGATAGTTGACCTCCAAGATGACCTCCATGAGTCTACATGCCCTTGGTGGTCCCCTTCCCCACTGAAAAGGGCTAACTTGTGTAAATAAGATATTGTGGAAATGATGCTATATGACTTCTGAGGCTAGATCCTAACAGACACTGGGGCTTCTGACATGCTCTTTTGGATGGCTCATGAGGACACTCACACAGCCCTATGGAGAGGTCCACATGATGAAGAACTGACATCTCCTGTCAGCCAGCAAGGAACTGGTGCTTTTTCCAACAGCCATGTGGGTCCGCCATCTTGGATCTACCAGCCACAGTCAAGCCTTCCGATGACTGCAGTCCCAGCCAACGACTGCAACCTCATGAAAGATCCTGAGACACAACCACCCAGATGAGCTGCTACCAAATTCCTGACACAAATTCCACAGTAACTCTGAGATAGTAAATATTTGTCGTTCTAAGCCACTCCGTTTCAGGGTAATTTACAATGCAACAACAGATAGTTAATACAAAAGAATCACTGCAAAGATTAAAGAAAATACTTTAATTGAAAGTATATAGCCACATTATTATGATCTAATTCTGGCCATCAAGGAGCTGTGAATGTTCAAAGGGAAGGAAGACGGAAGGACAGGGAAGAGAGGCATAAAGAGAGAGGAGACTCCACAGTACAGAGATCTCTCAAAGAACATCAGCAAAAGATTTCATGAGGTATTACTCACCAAGTTTAGGGGCTCACTCAGAAGCAGCGAGGATGGAAGCAAGGGACATGCATCTGCAAATACATCAAATCCACCAAAAAGCCTTTTTCACGGTCAGAAAATCCAAGGCAATAGTTTGGAATGGGTCTCATTTGGGAAGCCAAAGCTTCATCTCACCAGCGATTTAGTCCTGATGACTTTCAAACAATATAAGTTGTTAGAATAATTTTCCATTTAGCAGTGATCATTCATGAATGGGCAATGTTACTATTCATGCTTCCCTGTCAAAAATTGGCTTATTTTCTTGCTTTTAAAAAGCACATTGTATACTGGTGGGCCTGAATTTGGAACTGCAAAACCTGGTTAATTCTGTATCACTTTATATTGTGCCAGTTTGTAATAATGCCTCTTTGGAAAGGGCTCAAGGATCTCATGCAAAAGATAGTTTGCATGGGGTGGGGAGGAAGGCATTGCAATTTCCCTTACCCTTCTGCTCTGGTCCCTGCGGGGACTGCCTGGTTGGCCCTTGTCTATTTTGTCCATGTAAATACCAGCCTTGGTTTCCTGGTCTGGGAATTACCATAACCTGTCGCTGCATTTGTTTATGAACCCTAGAAGCACACTCCATGGGTTCTAATCCCACCCTCATGATTTACTGGCTAAGGGGCCTTGGGCAAGTTATTTCACTTGGTTATTTGCAAAAAAACTTTGCATCTGTACTAAAGGAGCTCATAGGATTGCTATGAGGAACTACCACGTGTGGGGTATTGACGACAGTGCTTGGCACGTAGTAAGTGCTATATAAATCCAAGTCGTTATTCCAAACCCCTCCTCAGAACATAAAGTCTGCAGAAACAGAGCTCTTGTCTCTCTTTTTCATATTTTCATATTATTGCCCTAACCGCAAGCACACGGCCTGGCCCATGTAAGGTATTTTGTTACCAGCAGTTAACATGGAAACTTAGATACAGCTTTTCTCAAGAATTTCCAAAATCCCCATCATGGGAGATTTCTCAGTGGTCATTTTTCTTTTTGGGTTCCCCCTGCGGCCGCTCTCCTCAGGCCCCTCCCTCCCCGGATGCAAGTGCAGACTCATATATATTGTTGTTTTCTCATGCATGGCGATTTTAGCTTTCAACTCGGCCTGAAACTATGCTCCAGTTCAGTCTTTGCATATTCAAAAGCAGGACTTTGGGGGCTAGAGATACAGAGAGAAATATACATAACCATTAGTCACCGAAAGCGTAGGAATGTGGTTCATGCCCTAAAAGGAGGTGGCAGGACGATTTGAAACAGCATTCTTGTCTTCCCTTTATAAATAACTTCTCTCAATCTAAAAAAATTTATTATGTTAATGAAAGTTACCTGAAAATCAGAAGTTACGGAAATACGTATTAAATATTAGAAAAATATAGATTAAATTCACCCACAGACCCATCACCTAATACATATAATCACTGCCAACATTTTGGTGTTTCCCCTGTTTTGCTTTGCTTTTTTTTCTCTATGGCTTTGGCGTGTGTGTGTGTGTGTGTGTGTGTGTGCCTTCCCATGCATAGTGGGTGGGCAGCGCAGGGAGGGGGAGAGAAAGAGAGGGAGGGAGAGAGGGAGAGAGAAACAGCAGAGGGGTGTAACTAGCCATACTGCATCATGCCCTTCTCCCTCAAAATTCTGCTTTCCAGAGCGTGCAATATTCACTTTTCGATCCCACAGATACAACAAGCACCTCCTGAGTGAGCATCAGACTGAGGTCGCGGCTGTAAAAAGAGGAGACCTATCAGATCCCAAAGTTTGACTCTTACCCACTTACCTACACAGCCTCCATCTATTCAGACTAGCGATTTGTGCAGGGTTTAAAGCGGGGCCTCAGGGGCAGGTTAGTGTATAAATTCCACACAGGGGCCTCACATTAAAACTGCAGAGCTTGCCCGTCCCAAGGCGCTCTGGTTGTTGCAAAGCCGGAAGGAGGTTTACACGGATAAAGTGTTGCCCTTCCTCTCATAATGACTGTGCAAGCTAAGAATGGATTTTACAGCTCAGGCTAATTACGTGGCATTAACACAGTGCTGCCAGGGGAATAGTCTGCTGCCTGCCAGTGCTAATAACCCTTGGACACCTCCCAACCTCAGCCTGGCGGTTCTGAGTTTGCATCCCCACCTTCACGCACACTGCACCAGGCCTCGGGAGCTCTCAAGGAAACACACTTAGCCTTCTTGGGTCACCATCCTACTGGCTTCTTTCGGCTTCTTGAACATCCAGTTCTTTCCTACCTCAGCTTCGCTTGAGGCTTTTCTTCCATTCAGCTGCTCTGCCAGATCAATGGCCCCAAAGACTACCTACCCCAGGTCACATTGAAAATGAAAATATCACTACGTCCGTCAGAGAGGCCTTCCCTGACCTGTGGACTCCATGCAAAGTCGATCTCTCGTTAGTCTTTCTCTTGGCACTTGTGTTTGCTTGCTTGTTTGTTTTTTCCTTCATTGCGCTTATCAACATTATCCAATATTTATTTGTTTGCTTTTTTGCTCCAAGTCCATAGGAGCAGGGATCCTCTTTGGGCAGTCATTTTAATTATATGAATATGTTGTTTCAAAATATATATTGTTTTGTGTGCAGGTATTTTTAATTTATGCAATAGTACTTTTTTCTGTTTTCTCCTTTTCTTATTTCCTTTTCTCATATGTGTGTGTGTGTATATATATACACACACACACATATAAATACAAATATATATATATATATATTTGTGTTTTTTTTCCTGACTGCTCCATAACAATCTATGGTGTGGTTGTATCACATTTCCTCACTCCTCCTCCCAGTGATGGGCACCTCCACCTGCCTGCCATTGTAGACAGGATTTCTATGAAAACCCAAAATGTGTCTTTTTGTGGACCTGGGAGTGAAACCCACTGGTATGTAGACCCTATAACAGCATTGCTGCGTCACTGGGTTTAGGGTTTGTGTAGAACTAAATTAACCAAGTTGGGTCAAATTGCACCCAAAGAGTTGCAGAGGTCAAACCACTGCCCTCCCAACCCCCAACAATATATGGATGTTCCTGTATCCTATATATCTCCAAGATACTCTCTTTGGCAATATCCAGCTTCCTGATTTCTGCCAACTTATTGGATATAAACTTACGTGTAGTTATTTTAATTTGAATTTCTCTTGTCACCACGATTTTGAGCAGTCATCATAGGCTTGTTAGTTTTTGGAGCTTCCTTTTCTGTAAATTTCCTATTCACGTGCCCATTTGCAACCTTTTTCTCCTTGATTTCAGGAGTTTCTTGTCTCTTCTAGATATTTCCACCTCCCCCCCACACACACACACTATAAATGCCTTCTCACGTTCTGGCAGCCTTCTATTAAATGCATCCACGGTGTCATTCACTGACAGAAATTCAATCTTAAATAAAATTCATCGTTGTTTAAAACTTGGTAGTTTGTGCTTTTACGGGTTTATTTATGATGTCTGTCTCCTATGTGTTGGTCTCCTTTTTTCTACCCTGCATCTTCCCTGCCATCAGAGAAGAGGGCTGCCAACAGGTCAAAATGACAGTGCCCAGCTTTGGAACCAAGCTATCAAAAATGCTGAGACTCAGTCTCATTTTCCTCTCCTGAATCCTAGGCCTACTCTGTTTGCTCAAGCAAGGATAAGCCCTGCTTACTCCTGAAGTCAGGAGGAGGGTGGGCTCAACACCACCCAAAACATGGATGAAGAATTGGAAAGGAAGTGGTTTCTAAGAGGAACATCAAATATCATTTTCAAAAGAAGGGAAATGAAATTGAGCAGGCAAAAGCAATAGATGTCCACTATACAGGTCACTGCCTTTCTTAATGCCCATCAGATCAGTTAGTATTCTCATGTTCTCTAAATATCTTCCCTAGTCTCCATCCCTAAACACCTCTTAAGCATTCCATAGTACCCTAAACCCATCTGCTAATACTCAGGGATTTAATCCCTGAAATGGGTCATCCAGTCAGGAAAGGACCAATGAAATGACCTAGACTAGTGTTTCCTCAACGAGGCTGAGCATTAGAATCATATGAGCTTTTAAAATACGGACTCTAGGGGGTGCCTGGGTGGCTCAGTCGGTTAAGCATCTGCCTTAGGTTCAGGTCATGATCCCAGGGTCCTGGGCTCGAGCCAGCATTGGGCTCCTTGCTCAGTGGGGAGCTTGCTTCTCCCTTTCCCTCTGCCTGCCCTCCCCCTACCTCTCTGTCAAATAAATAAATAAAATCTTTAAAAAGAAAAAATACAGACTCCTGGACTTGGCCTCAGAACTGCTGAAATAAAAATTCTGTTGAGCAGAAACCTGAAAATTGTGTTTGAAAACCTCAGTTACCAGTCCAGAGATGGAGAATCACAATGAGAACCACAAGCCCCCTGTACAGATGAGGAAACCAGAGCCTGAGGACCGTCCCCAGGGAAATGCAGTGAACTTGGGGTGCCCGCTCTATTCAGATGGTGGTGTACTATGTGTGGGTTTTCTTGCTGCTGCACATTGAGCTCTATGTGGACTCTGGAAAAGAAGCTGGTGAATACAAATATAACTATCTCAGGGTTTATCATTTGACAGAAAACCTCAGGCTCCCACCTATGTGCTTGGTGGTACTCAGAAATCCTGCCAGGCCCTGCAACCATGGAAACACAAATCCTAGAGTCCGTACCAACTCTGGCTACAGCTGCTCTGGACCTGGAGAGAACAACCTCCTGATGCCTGCTGGGGTTGCTGAAGGTTTTCTCCTCAGCCTCAGGTGTCAGCCACTCCTGACGCAAATCCGCGCCCTGTCACTCACCAGGTGTGTGACTTGAGGTGACGTGTTTGTTCTTTCTCACGTGCTGTGTGTACCTCAGAGGGTCTTCAGGAGGATGAAATAGAATAAGCCTTTCCAGCATAAGCCCAGAACCATGCACAGAAGAAGTGCTCAGTAAACATTGAGGAGTAGATATTACCGAGCATGTCCTATGTGCTATTCCCCGTGAGGAGTGATGGTGCATGGAATTGAGTAAAGCATGGTTTCTGCCCTCTAGGAGCTTCATCACATGAGGTTGAAAGATTAACAGATAATAAAGTATTAAATTGTAGAGTCCTTGGCTGCTTAGCCCGTGGAAAATGCAGACTTGACTTGGAAGCCATAATCCCAACATGGCCCCTCATGTCTCCAGCAGGGACATCGGGACACTGGTCCTGGGGCAGACACCGTACCTCATGTTGACTCAGACCCAGGGTTGACCCAGTGTACAAGCCCAGATGGAAGCAGCCAATCAATACCACAAGGGCTTGGCTTGCCTCCCACCCCACAGACAGACTGGTTTGTTATCTTTTGCATTAGAAGAAGCCCCCCCATTTCCCCTCTCTCAGAGCCCAGGTTCTGCTTGGCTTGATCTTCCTCATTGCTCATTCCTTAGTGCCTTCTTCTGTAGAGTTTTCCCAGAGTTAAGATAGATGTTTACCCAGGGTATTGTAGAAACACGGGCGAGGCAAACTCATACAACCTGGGGGCTTAGACAGAACTTCTTACAAGATGACAGGGAACAACTTTTATTTTATAGAGCCACTATTTTTTTCCCCCATAACATGAGAACACTCCTCACAGAAGCAAATGATTTGGCTACTGACTGAGCCTCTCCAAACACCCAGCATCCATGTCTTCACACACCTTTTTTAGTTTCTACTTATTTATGGAATTTCTCATTGACAGTGAGAATGGATTCATTTCTTTCAACTATAGTTCATGTATTTGATAGGTGAATATGTGTGTTTCTATGGTGGAAGAATACTGGAAATTACCTGATGTGTTGTCCCTCGTGCTTCCGGGGAACCCCTTCATTCTCCCCTAAGTTGGCCACCAAGCTAAGAGATTGCTTCTGGGAGAAGCAGACACAGAACAAAGGCTTTTGCATTTTTAACACTATGCTTTTGCATTTCAGATTGTAGGATTTGAGGGTGAAATCAAGCATAGGGAAGGTAGGAGCAAAGCTTCCTAGCCTCCCAGTTAGAAAGTTGTTCAAATTAAGAGTAAGTGAGGAGGAGCAGGGGAGTAAGGAAGCTTAGATTCAAGTAGATATCTGAGAAAATGGCTCTGCCCTCACCCCCTCCCTCTCCCCCACTACTGCCCAGGTGGATGAAATTCTGAAGTGGGGGTGACAAAAGGCTAGAAGGTTTGGGGGATCTGAGAGTAGAGAGTCACCCAGCTTTTGGCTGTGCCCTGGGAAAAGGTGAGACCGCAGGGTAGAAACGCTATGTGGTACTTTCAGGAAAATGGACCTAATACAGAAAAGGACAGAGCTCTAGGCATGGCTTGGGATGAGCAGGCTGTTTCTTCCCCACACACCTGGCAGGGCTCAGCAATCAGGGACCACACCAAAGGAGCCCTGGGCCAGGAATAAGTGCCACCCAGAAGCCTCCTGCAACACAAGGGGCTGAGATCCGTCAGAACTGAAGGCATCAAAGAAGAGGGGAACGTGGGCACATGGAGCCGGCTCCACGTGACCGGGTGCCACACGCCGCCTGGAAACCAGATACCACCCTCGAAAAGATACGCCCTGAACTAAATGATGCTAGAACTCTGCCCTCCTGATGGAAAGAGGCTCATGCCAGAAATTAAGTAATGGGAAAATAGTTTAACTTCTTGCACACCCGAGTTTGTGTATGGAGATTCCTACCTGCTGCACTTGGTGGCACTTAATGAATTTAGGTAATCATGATAGTATTAAAGTATCTCTTTGGTAGACACCAACTGTCTGGTATCTCTCTGTATTGCATAGCATCTCTCATGGGGCTGAGAGTAAAGAAAGTGTCATATATGCAGATGTTTAATGTTGGCGTGTGTGTGTGTGTGTGCCGGAGCCTAAGGAACCCCTTCTTAAAATAATGTCTTTAAATGCATAAAAAAAATTCAGGATTACAAAGGAAACCAATTATATGGAAATACAGTTATTAAAATATTTATTTATTTATTTATTTATTTATTTATTTATGAGAGAGCAGTTGGGGAGGGGGAGAGGGAGAAAGAGAATCTTAAGCAGACTCCACATCCAGCAGAGAGCCTGTCACAGGGCTCGATCTCACAACCCTGAGATCATGACCTGAGCCGAAATCAAGAGTTGGATGTTTAACCAACTGAGGGACCCAGGAACCCCCAGTTATCAAAATATTTAAAACACAGATTTGTGATGTAGCAATGTATTATTCATGCATTAAATAACAAGATCTAGCTGCAAGTATGATAAACATAATATTGAAGTGGTAATAAGGACAAAAGATATTAAGAGATACCTACAGGGGCACCTGGGTGGCTTAGTTGGTCTGCCTTCAGCTCAGGTCATGATCTCAGGGTCCTGGGATCCAGGCCCGTGGCAGGCTCCCTGCTCAGTGGGGAGTCTGCTTCTCCCAATCCCTCTGCTCCTGCCCCACTCGTGCTCTCACTCTCTCAAAAAAAAAAAAAAAAAAGAGAGATACCTGCAAGAAGTAATATGGTACGAAAATATCTGGACTGACGACCAAGTCACTGATTTCAAAAATACTATTATGGCTTATTACTTATATGTGTAATTGAAGGGAAGAGTAATTTCTTTTAGAGGTTAATGAAAATACAGATTCAGTTTTTCCCATCTAAATTGAAAGACTCCTGGATTGTATCCATGAACCCTTGGGATCTGCAGACCCCTGTACCATGTAACTTCTTTACTGACAAAAGACTTAATCTGAACCTCCATTTGACAGAGAAACGTTGGGGTTTGCAGAGATTGGTAGGACATCAGTTTCCTCTAACAAAGAGTCCAGGAGATCTATGAGGCAGTCAGTTTGACGGGTCCCTCTGTGATGATTATCATCTAAGGTCATGAATTTGGGAGATCATAATCCTAGGCAAATGCTGGAGTATAGTCAAAAGTACCCATATTGGCCAGGGCCTGATTACTGGATAAAAAGTAATTCCTAGCCTTGTAAGCATGATAAGCTTCTTAATGATGAGATACTATGTTCTCTGGTATCCCTAAGGCAATAACTAGAACATGATAGAATTTTGACAAATGCCGTTTGAATGAGTTAATGAACTGATGGGTCATGTAAGAACACTAAATTTCAGTGTGAGGCAAGGGGATGGGCACCAAGTGTAAATTCCTTAGTAGTGACCTTGGCAAAGAGAAAGAGCTTGATTAAGATCAGCTGTTGTTATTTTTACTTTCGAAGGCGTTCTTTTTGTATTCTAGTATCTAGCCCAGTAACCTTAAAAAACTAATGTAGCTTTGCAAGGGATCTCTTTATCTCTAGGGTTTGGAGAGGGATTAGGTAAGATTAATGGCACAATGTATATGAAGTGCATTTAGCATAGGGGCTGATTAATCAGTAAGAACTCAATAGCTTTATTACTATGATCTAATGTAATAAATGTAATGGTTTCAGTATTAATATTATTATTATTAGCCAAGGCACAGTGAGTCAAATTTAACAATGTATTAGAATCACATGAAGAATGTTAAAAAAAATACTTATTCCTCAAGATGCCACTGAATCAGAATCTCTGGGGAGAGGCCCCAAATCTACCTTTGGAAAAAGCTGGCAAGGGATTTGAAAAGGAAGCCAGGCATGGAAAATTGGAGCCCTGAGGGAAACTGAGTCATTATTGTTAACATGTTAAAACATTATTTTTGTACGAACAGTGATCACTTGTCAAGGTTTCATGTATTCATGAGAGAATACATAAATACATTTAATGTATTCATGAAAGCACTACAGGAATGACAAAGCAAATCTCAAAGATGGTAGGAGTAGCTGGGATCTTGTAGGGAATGTAAAACTAAGTAGTGCTGAGATAAGACTGTTCAGTTGGATACAAAACTGGTGAATGTCCTTTAGGATAATAAAACCATCAATTTCTGGATTATTTTTTTCTATGAGACAGAAGAGAAAATCATTGTACTTGATCATTTTTCTGTAACTTAACAGAGTTATAAAATGTCTGGTTCCCAATCGACAGTAAAAAGAAACTCAAGAAAAAAAATCTTATTCCCTGAGTAAAAGCTCATTGTGGGCTCCTTAACTGCATCTGCAAAATGAACCCATCTACCAGACTGATATCCTTCATCTTAAAAGTCTGAAGTGCTGGGTGCCTGGGTGACTAAGGCAGTTAATCGTCTGCCCTCGGGCCAGGTCATGATCCCAGGGTCCTGGGATCGAGCCCCACATCAGGCTCCCTGCTCAGCGGGGAGCCTGCTTCTCCCTCTCCCACTCCCCCCTGCTTGTGTTCCCTCTCTCGCTGTGTCTCTCTCTGTCAAATAAATACATAAAATCTTTTTTAAAAACATCTGAAGTGCTTACATGTGCTCAGCTACAAAATACAGGCCACAATTTGTATTTGATGTGACGTTTTAGTACTGAGAGGTAGAGTAACAATTAATCCTACTGTGCCAACATCCACCCCCAAAAGAGGTTACTGTGAAATATTCCACTAGTCTTCTTGTTCCAGAGCCATCTCCCTTTAGTTTTCCTGTCCCACTGTGATTTGAGGCGTGACTGGAGAGTTCCATCCTTTACTTGTCACCACCACCTGCCTGTTGATGATGCCTGAAATCCTCCCATTTAACGTTTATTTTCTTAAGCCTGTACTCTCTCTCTAAAGTCCTCCTTTTTTCCTTTCATGGAAAATACCCCAAAAGGGAATGTTTGGGGGAATACAACAGCAGTTGTTGAAAATATAGCTCCTGTCTGTTGATGATTCCAGCAGAGAGCTGGCTTCTTTTATTTCCTTATAGTTAGCAATATCTATCCTCCAGAGGTGTAGAGAAAGCAGGGGAGAAGAAAGAATCAGCCGGAATTCTCTGGGTGTTATGAATCTAATACCATGAGCCAGCTTTAATCAGGTGGGGAAAGAAGCTCAGAATCCGGGTGCTTCACACAGATGCCTTTGATGTATATCATCATGTATATCATGATGTCTGTCATATCATGCAGGGTCTGACTCCCCTCATTTCACTTTGTCAATATGTTATCTCTAGTGTAGGAATGGTAGAGGTGATAAGGACCATGGCAGACACTTAAAAGAAGAGGAGTATGTGAATACATTGGCTAGACATGTTGTTTTGTCTGCCCATCACTGCCATACTACATCCTTGCCTACTGTTCACCGTATTTTACCTGTCACATTTGATTGGTCTGGGAGTGCCACATGACCTAAGTTGGCCAATCAGGACACTGCTCTGGGAATTTTGGACTAGAGCTTTAGATAATACAGCCATCCTACTGGAGGTGGGTAAAGCTGCAAGTGATGAAGCTTGGGGAATGTCAACAACCATGCTTCTGCTATGTGGAAAAGCCTGTAGGTGGTAAGAAAAACAAAAGGTATAAAGAAAGAGCAGAAATGGGAATTGGAGAGAAAACATTCAACTGTGTATATAACCCCAGTTTTAACTGAGTCCCACATTCATCCACTCCTTAGGTTCCACAGTGGCCTAGCAAGGTCACACAAGTGCCATGAGTTACTCCAACCCCAGGCTAAGTCAGTGGCGAAGGCTTGTCACATGGTTGTTAGTCAAAAATCTATTGAAAAGAAGTTTGGAGATTTTATCAAGTAACAAGAAGACAGCATTTCTAATTCTTCCCATGGCCCAGAAGGGGCCAAAAGAAGAAAACACGCCAATTTCATGAGTGAGAGCCCAACAATAGACCCATTGTATTTCTCCATGACTCTGCCTTGCTTCCTGAAGAAACAACTGGAGGAGTGTGTGTGGTATGAAGATGAACCTTGAGTGACAAATTATTTTAATATTGCCCTTCAATTGGGAAAAAGGTGACTACAGGTTTGCAAGCTCACCTTCATCTAGTTCCTGTTTAGAGGCACCTGAATCATAGTGCCTTTTGCTACACCAAACATTACAGTCTTATCCTAGAATTTATCATTTGTATAAACATGGATGGGCTCGTTTCTCCTATCACAGTAAGCTTCCCTGTGAGTGTACCATTGATGCACTCTGAGAGGGCTTTGCTAGGAGACTAAGCACTCCAACTTAATATTAGAAGTTTGATAAACATCCAGAACTTGCTGGATTCAAATTTGAGGACATAATTTAGACTGAAGATGGAGGAAATGGTCTCTCCTTTCCTTGAATCCAAAATGGGGTATCATTACTCTTTCTCTGGAAAAGTTTCTCTGGGATTTTTTTACCCTTCCTTTGTTGTTCATATTTATTAGGTGAAGACTGTTTGCCAGGTGCTGTTCTAAGCAATTTGCATGTATGAACAAATTTATTTCTCACAACATACTATGAGAGTAGGTACTTTTATTATGCCCACGTTACAGATGAGGATAGTGAGACTCATCTATTACGTGGTACAGGTGGGATTTGAACTCAGGCAATGCCTCTCCAAAGCTAGAATTTTTAACCATTGTGCAATATTAATTGTGCTATATGATACATTAATATATATCATGTATTATATAGCATATATATCATAATATGTATAATTGCTGTTGTGGCATATATATCATTATATATATATAATGTATATGTATATGTGGCATCTATATCTATATCTATATATCTATATTTATATCTATATATTTGCTGTTGTGGCAAGCAAAACAGCAAAGAGCCTGTCCTCATGGAGAGGTCTCACGGTTTTGGAAAGGTACGACCTGTGCTGTGTTATTTGAATTCAAAATAGAGGAGAAAACTGGAAGTCAGATTGGGAATGGGCTCTCACACCTGTCTTTTGCTCTACAGAGCCAAGAGTGAGGATACAGGTCTGATTTTCAATAACAATACCATAACAAGAACAACAATAATACTAATGATCATTTGTTTTCTGGTTTACAAAATGTTTTCCCATCCATTTTCTTGTGTTCCCCCCCCCCCCCCCCCGCCGCATTTTCTTGTTTTACTACTTTACTCAAGCTCTCAGACAGAGGTAATGTGAGGTGGTCATTATCAGCTCCATCACACAGAGGAGGAGATTAAGAATTAAAGAGATGAAGTGACTCACCCAGGTCTACTTGGCTGGAAAGTGGTACTCCTGGGGTTGAATTCAGACCTTTGACCTAGAATCTTGTGTTTTCTCCAAAACCTTGTGTTGCTAGGAAAAAAGGTATCCACCTAGAAGAAAATGATATTATAGAGGTGCATCAAACAAATTAACTCATCTTTCTGTAGAGCAAGGAGAGTCTCTCCCATGGCACGTAATTGCACCGTGCCAGAGCACAGAGTGCAGACACACACCCTCTCTGAGCCTGTGGGTCCCCACAAAGTATCCTGGGTGTGGCTGAAGTTCACAGGACAACAAAGGACTTAGGAGAGTTTGTGGCATATCATGAGAAAGAAAGAAAGAAAGAAAGAAGAAAGAAAGAAGAAAGAAAGAAAGAAAGAAAGAAAGAAGAAAGAAAGAAAGAAAGAAAGAAAGAAAGAAAGAAAGAAAGAAAAAGAAAGAAAGAAAGAAAGAAGGAAAGAAGACAGAAAGAAAGAAAGAAAGAAAGAAAGAAAGAAAGAAAGAAAGAAAGAAGAAAGAAAGAAAGAAAGAAAGAAAAAGAAAGGAAGAAAGTCTATTAGTCTGTAATCCAGGGATCTTAACCTTAGAGGAATTTGGATGGGCTTCAGAGGATTCATGTAATCCCTGAAATTTGAATAAAATTTTATGTATTATGTGCATTTTCCTGGAAATAGGGTCTGGATTTCATCAGAATCTCAAAGAGATGTCTAAGCCAAAAGGTTAAATATCACTGGTATTAATTATAAAGGAAGAAGCAAATGTCATGGAAGAAAATTCTCCCCTTTGTGACCGAAGTGGTGCATTGCTGATACGTTCTTGGATTGAAGAATCAAGGCCCATCATGTTTGATAAGGCTGGGATCAGAAGGCCTTTTTTGGCATCTGAGGGGAAAATCAATGAGATTTATTTAAGACTGTACTGAACAGAGAATGCCTACAAGTTAGGCCATATTTTGAAATGAGATAGTAAGATTTTGATTCCTCAGGATTTGTTTATTTTATTTTTCTAAAATAGGCTTAGGGCCCATCTATTTGGAAGGTTTTGGGCAGTCTATCCCAGAGACACAAGACTGTATGTAATGACTTGTGGAACTGCCCTTCACATTCGTAACATAAAGATTCCTACTAGAGAATGCCCCTTAGGTTGGGTTTCTATACAATGAATTACATCTTGTCGTTATGGTAACTAATTCTCTAAATATAGCGTGAATGAAAAAAGAGTTCCTCTTACAAGGCAACATGTAATTGTTATGACAACAGTAGTTTTAAAAATAAGTAGATTAATGCTTGTGATTTTTCATCTTTTTTTTTTCCATAATGAGTTTTATAAAGTCTTAGGCATGAGTCAGACTTTTATCCTAACTCATAAATACAAAACCAAGCAGAAACAGAGGGAAAGCACTCTGAAAAAGTTTCTCCTTTAAGGGAAGAATAGTTAAATCAATTATGTTGTATATATATGATAGAACACAGACTAACATTAAAATGCATGTTTTGTATGCATGCCTAGAGAAGATTCTGCATGGTACACACAAAAATATTAACATGATTATCTTTAGATGGCAATGGTAATATTAACATGATTATCTCTAGGCAGTAGTGGTATTACCAGTCACACATAAAGTTTTTTTTATTGAGATATACTTCACATACCATAAAATTTACTTATCTAAAGTGTTTGGTTTACCCTACTACCCAGCAATTACGCTACTGAATATTTGCCCCAAAGATACAAATGTAGTGATCCAAAGGGGCACCTGCACCCCAATGTTTATAGCAGCAATGTCCACAAAGCCAAACTATGGAAAGAGTTGCAGATGAATGGATAAAGAAGATGTAGTGTATATATATATATATATATATGTTATATATATATAATGGATACTACTCAGCCATCAACAAACAAAAACATTGCCATTTGCACCCAAAGGGGTTAGTGCAGGTGCCCCTTTGGATCACTACATTTGTATCTTTGGGGCAAATATTCAGTAGCAGTATATTCACAGAGTTGTACAATTATCAGCACAGTCTAATTATAGAAATTTTCACCACCCCAAAATTAAACCTTGTACCCATTGGGGATCATTATTCTTCTTGACTTCTTACACCCAGCCTCTAGGTCTGAACTTCCTAGAATGAGATACAAACATTTCCTTTTTATTTAGTTCTAACTTTTTGTGCTTACTACAAAAAATAATGCTTACATATATATGTGTGTGTTTTAATAAAAAATACATAGGTGTTTTGAAAAAAAGATGAAAAGAAAATTCTTTTAGATTTCTCCTACAGTGTCTCTCGGTGGTACCTGTGTAAGTGTACAGAATATTTGTCTCATCATAAGAAGGTATCATAACCTTCAAATTAATAATTTTTCTTTTTTGTTGTTGTTTTGTTTTGGAGTTTATTACCATTCCTTACTCACCTGAGAAATAATTCTCATGTGTCAAGTGTCAATTCCAAAATCAGGGCTTGGAAGTTGGAAGAATTGTCTTTTTTCCCCCCTGCTCATATAGCAATTTGGTTATATTTCTTATTGACACTGTGGTCGGCATTATTTATTATCAACCCACAGGCCGTCCTATCCTTCTTTCTTGTAACCAGAACTCGCTTCTGTTAATTTTGGGTGACTCTGTGGGTCAGGGGAATCTGATAGCCTCCCTGTCTCCAGGGGGAGAATCTTGATTGGTCCCAACTAACTAGTCATTCATTCTCTGTTATTAAAGATTGAGTTAGAAGTAAGCAGATGATCTAGCTAATGAGAAATAAGGGGAAGTTTTTTCAAGGATTTTTGGGAAAACTTTTTACAGCTTGATCCAAGAAGATTCCCCTTCTGACTTTGGATAGAGCTGTGCAAAGAAGTTATGCTTAGAGCTGCAACAGCTCTTTTGTAACCAAGAGGGAATGAACCAGAAGAGACAACATGCCAGAGCAAAAAGGTGGAAACCAGGTAGTCCTTGACGAAGCTCTTGTGTTGCAGAATTTCTTACCAGTGGACTTCTCATTCTATAAAATATTATTTATGACACATGAGTTCATGCATAATTGTGCAGATTTTGCCCTGTACCAGGGTACCCTGCTACTCTCTGCTTACCACACTGTGTGCTCTGATATAGAGTGTCTTTGCCTAGACAATGAGGCATCTTTGTCTAGTTTTCACAAAAGCATAGAATTAGCTAGTAAAAGTTGCTTTTAGTTGAATGCAGTACTTCCTTGCCATGAAAGTGTCCTAATCTGATAAATCATTCACACATTTTCTTGTCGTTTGCTGTGTAACTTGTATGCCACTAGATAGTGAACTCCATGAGGGACAGGAAAAATGGTATGAATCAATCCATATTATTTGGCTGGCACATATGTAGATGATAGTAAATGCTTACTAACCAAGGGGGGAATGGGAATTGTTACATTATCCAATTAGTGCCATCATAGGCTATGCTTACAAGATGTCAAACATCTGGATACTTGAGAGCTTGTTTGGAGGTTCTAGCAGGGGAGCACTGGATACTTGAGAATATCTGATTGGCTGACTGAATGTTTTTTATCTTAATCTGGATTTTTTGGCATCAAGTAATATAACCCCAAGGTTAGCTTGCAAAAATCGGACGCTCTTATTCTTTTATTCTCAGATGTGGTGAGATGCTGAACTGTCATGCAGATAGATGAGTGATGGCTGTTTAACATGCTGTCATCCTAACTCCCAGGGAATTCCCTCCAGGAGAGCATGAGGCAGCCAAAAGTTCTTTGGGAAATCTTTCCTTATTCCAGATGTTAAGTCTATGACAAGATGTGTTCCAGTGTGTTACTGAAGGCACAGACTCTAAAGAAAATTTGAAAAAAAAAAATTGGTAACTAAAATCCAAGTTCCTTCATGGGATCATAGGCATCTGACAGATGTTTAGGTGTCAGAATAATTGCTGACTTTTTTCTCTTCTATTATCCTTCTAGCATTTTCTCTCCCTACACCTACTCTTCAAATTGGGTGGTGCATAACTGGAAAGTAAAAAGAGAGTTAATCAAAGAAGCTTAAAAGAGAACGGAAAGCATTCTCATCATTCTTCATTGGCTTATCACACAGTCCCAGTCCTCAGGGCATTTTGATTTAAAATTCTAGTTTAGTCATATTTGTAGATATAAACTCATTTTTATCATATTCAAAATGAAATGAATATATATATATAGTTTTAAATATAGTAGATTATCATATTACCTTTCCTCTTTGAGTTTCTATTTTGAGGACTTAAATTCAACCTTTCAACATTTTAGAGTTGAAAACAAGGAGTAGTATCAAATGTTGTCATTATGAGGGCATTTTTTGTTACAAGTTATACTACGCAACTCAAAGTGACTTAAGTAAAATGACAATTATTAGCTCATAGATATTAAGTAATGCAGGGGCAAGGCTGGCTTCAGTTACGGCTTTATCCTGGTCTCCAGCAATGTCACCAGGCTTTCTCCATTGTAGTGACTCAATTCCCAGGTTTTGCATAATGGCAAAAATGGCTACAACTGCTCCAGTTCCTGCTTACTCTCAAGTTCACATCTAGTGAAAAAGAGAAACTGCCTCTACCCAAAGAGTCCCAGCCAAGAGTTCACTGCATCTCACTGGTCTGTTAGGTTCATATGCTCAATGCCTGAATCAATGACCATGATCATGGGCACAAAAGGCATTAAGGGGCTTAACTCATTTATTCCACATTTGAGCTGGAAGAAGGGTGAAGCACATGTCCTGAGGTTAGGGCAGGGGAAATTCCCAAATTCACATTTGGGCCTTTATTCAAAATAAACACACATGGACTTGGGAAAAGAATAAATGTCCATTCAGAATTCACTTCAGTTCCTTTATTTAAATAATGAGATTAAAGGCTTAACAAAACAATGAAGCCCAGAATCTACTACCCAGCACAATGCAGAGCATATGTTAGTTGGCTTTGTAAATATTGGCTGAATGAATGAATAAATGAATAAATGAATTACTAAGACATGTGTCACACTCCAACCCATGTGTCCTCCAAACTGCAGGGAAGTAGCACGTTTTCTGTAGGCTCCCCTCGAAGTCCCCCTCTTTCATTTGTTGTAAGATGAACACCAAGCACACGCCCCTTCCCTTCTACCAATGGTCAAGGGAAGAGGCCGGGAGCACCGTGTTTCCAGGATGTTTCTCCGGCACTTCATTTATACCCTGGAAGGGCTAATTTTCAGGGAACTCCTTTGCCAACCCAGTGGAGCAACTAACACTTAGGCTTTTATTCTGGGCCTTTGGGGCGCTGGCTATGTTGATAGAACATTCTATCAACGTGGTGTTAAATATACTTCAATCCATCCACACATTTAAAGGGAAAAGCACAAATACAGTGGGAAAAAAAAAGATTAAAAAAAGAAAAGATGGCACCTGTCAGCTGGAACGAGGCAGAGGAATGCCTGCAGGAGAAGAGAAGAAACAACAAGCTCCTGCGGGCTTTTGACTAGCTGCAGCTTAGCTGTGTCCCCCCACCTTCCCCCCACCCCCGGAGGTGATCCCGGGACCCTCCTCCCGGGCCATCTTGAACCCGAACGCCTCTGTCTCCCTGTCCTTCTCTTCTTGAGCTGGGAGGTCCATCTTCTCCTGCCCTGGGACGTCGGAGTTCCTGGTTCTCAGGCCTTAGACGCTGGAACCCACACCAGAGGTTCCTCGGTTCGCAGGGCTGGGGACTCAGTTTGAATGATACCGGCCGCTTTCCTGGGCCTCCAGCTTGCACTTGGCAGATTGGGGGTCTTCTCGGCCTCCTTAACTAGGTGAACCCATTCCTGGAATCAGTCTCCTCTTAAACGTACAGTTGGCCCTTGAACGGCACAGGTTCGCTTATACATGGATTCCCCCCCCCCCCCCATAGTAGGTGAATGTATTTTATCTTCCTTTGATGTTTTAATGCGCTCTTTTCTCTACCTTACTGTGAGATACAGTATATAATACTTGTACAAAATATGTATTAATCAACTGTGTTATCAGTAAGGCTTCTGGTCAATAGTAGGCTATTAGTAGTTAAGTTTTAAGAGAGTCAAAGTTTTACGTGGATTTTTGTTTGCCCTCACGCCCGCCCCTGCTGTTCAAGGGTCAACCATATATATCCTATTGTTTCTGTTTCTCTGGAGAACTGTGGCTAGTACACTGATTCAAAACAACATTCATCTATTGTCATTATTTATTATCAAGCAGATCTGGCTGGTTTCTCTGCTTTGAGTCTCAAAAGGCCAGAATCAAGGTGTCAGCTGGGTACCTTCTCTCCCATAGCCTCCAGAGGAGAATCCATTTGCAGGCTCCCTCGTGTTGTTGCCAGAATTTAGTTCCTTAACAGCTGTAGCCCTGGGTCCCTGTGTCCTTGCTGGCTGTCAGCGGGGGCCTGCCTCCCTGAGCTCCGAGGGCCCACTCCTCGTGCTGAGGTGGAGCCTGTTACGTCTCAGAACCAGCAGTGGTGTCAGATCCTTCCCAGGCTGGGGCATCTCTCGGCCTCCTCTTCTGATCTTAAGGGCTCGTGGGATTACATTAGGCCTGTCTGATAATATAGGATAATCCTCCTATCGTAAAGCCAACTGATTAGCAGCCTTTATTCCATTGCAAAGCCCCTTTGTCAGGTTGGAGGGAGAGCCACGGACCCCAAAGTCCTGCCTCCCAGGACTTGGTCCATGTTCCCTTACAGAACGCGTGTAGCGGTTTATGCCGCCTCCAGCATTGTATGAGATTTCCCCTTTCCCCACTCTCCCCAGGCATCGGTCTTATCATTAAACTAATGAACATCACAGTAACAAACTTCACCTTCGATAGGTGAAAAGGCATCTCAGGGTTTCTTGAATTATGTTTCTTAGATTATGAATGAGGTGGGATTTCAGAGGGCATTTGGTGAGATGGTCCATCAATGCAGTGACGCAGAGATCCTTATGGACAGCGGGGCTGTCGTGGTGGCAGCGTAATGCGGCTGTTTCTCTGCCCTGCAGCTTGGCGTGGAGGAGGAGCAGCTGGGGACTGTAGCAGGAAGCCAGAGCAGAAGTGTAGCCACTGACTCAATCAGGAAGTGATCGCGATCCACGGTGAGTTCACCGGGACCATTGCTGGTGTGTGTTTGGACACAAACCGCAGAAACCCCTGTCTTTTTGTTTTAGTATCTTGTGCCAAATGTGCCATAACATACTTCACAGATTATTTATTTCTCACTTAAAAAAAAAAATGGTGCCAGATTCAGGTTGCTTTCAAAACAAAAAATGTGAGAACCAAAAAATTGAAACTGCTCGATGATGGTTGAAGAAAAACATATTGAGAAGCCAGAGCACAGCGGGGCTTCCTGATGGTCTGTCATAAACTTGGTAAGATAAATAAATTCACTGAAGCAAAGTCCTGTCTTTCATACATACAGTTAATTTCGTGAAAAAAAAATTGTGCTAGCATCTTGATAATTCACAGAGACTAGGAAACTACATATGGATTTGGATTTTATCTACATATGTAGTTAGGGAAGCTTTTGGCTCAGATGACCTGGATTAAGTAACATAAAGTGGATGACTAGAAAGCCCTTCCTTTGGCTTTGTTTGTATGGACAAAGGGAGTGGAAAACTTGGCCAAGGCTGTTATATTAAACTGTGCTGATAAATTATCTGAAATATCAGACCAAGGTTCCCCACATGGCAACAATATATATACTTTGCCTTTTAGCAACCCCACAGTCTGCATTATTGTAACTAATTCATGCACAGACTGTATTCATTTGACTCATTAATTTGACTTTACTTAGAAACTTAGAAAAAAGGTAACAGAAAAGTGTATACAACGATGGTTAATCTTGTGGGGGTGGGTAGTGACCATAAGGGGCATCTAGAATGCATGTAATGTTCTTTTTCCAGAACTGAGTACCAGTTATATATATATATATATATATATATATATATATATATATATATATATATTCAGTTTGTGAACCTGTGTACTTAAGCACTTATGATTTATGCACTTTCCTGAACATATAATTAAATAAAATACATTTTTAAAAAGAAGGGTGCATGGCGCTGGTGAGAGATTAAGTTTGAGAACATTTGTAAGGTGTGGCAAAATCTTTAAAATTACAAGTTGTCATAGAAAGCAGTTGCATCAATTCCAGAGGTTATAAAACTGTCGTCTGTGTGCCATATTCAAACCCAAAGATGTTTTGCCTATGGGTTTAGTGAAAAGTGAATTAATTGTGAACCATTAAAAATGGCAGTGATTTACATCAACATTTAGGTTATGGGTTTTCTTTGAAATGTTAGCAGCCCTTGTAACCCTGGGTTGTGTTGTCACATGGCGGTAATCTGCTAGAACAAAGGAAAAGCTGCCTCCTGGACACAAGACCAGAGCTTTCCACTTTGCCACAGTCTCCAGGATTCCCGGTGGTCTCTCTGACAAAATTTCTGACCCCTTTTGCCTGTAGGTCAATCTGGTTGAATGTGCAGTTACTGATATTTTGCCGGAAAATTGTAATGGGCCATATAGACCCGGATATTGTGTAGATTTTTTATGCGGAGGGAGATTTTGTTGACAACACGGTGATGTATGGATTTGGTCATTAAATGGTTAACTGCATCAGGGAGGATAGTGTGAGTGGAGAATCTGAGTCTCTAGATCTGTCTAATTTATGCTTTGTAGACACCGACAAGGCCTCATCACAGCTCACCGTCCCTATGTTCTGAAGACCGCTAGGTGCTGCTTTTGAACTAAAATCATAGGGATGAATTCCAAATGAACCCAATGCATATGTTTGGAACAGCCGTAAAAATAGATTTTCAGGTTGCAGCTGTGGTTCTCTTATTAATCACATCTCCAGTCGTGGGGATGTAAGGCTCACTTAAAAATGAAGTGAGGCAAGGCTTGGAATTGCTGTTTTGTGCGGGAGCAGTCCGGAGCTGCCTGCCCACACAGATGACTTAGAAGGGGCAAAGTGAACCTGGATGACTGTGGAAAGCGGGTCTCGGGGAAACCAGCTGCAGACCCCAGCCTTGCCCGTGGGAAGCAGGGAACCCAGGCACGCAACCTGAAAATACTTAGGGATCCTGCGTGTCAGCAACACCAGAAGAGCAGTTACAACCCCGGGGTGTGAGGATGACCACACACATGTTGGCCATCGCTGTTCTTGCCACGACTAAAGTTCCCCAAACAGTGTTTCTAGCTGATGTGTGAACAGGTTCCAGTTGCTGTCTCATTTACAGAGACGGTGGGTATTAGAATTTAGCAGATCCCCGCAGATGGGACCGGAAAGGTTCTCGAGTCCTGTGCGTCTCAGGATTTGTCTTCACCTGCTAGCTATTTTAGAGCTGGTGACATTTTCAGAAGGCCATCCATGTGGCATTGGTGTTCCTGTCCTGTCCTGCTTTTCAAATTCTGTGCATTTTATAGGTGTTCTTAGTTTTGGAGCATAGCTGGAGTTTTAGTTCTAGATTGGGCCTTCTCTCAGTGGTTCCAGGGATCACAGAATGGAAGCGGCCTGTAATACATGGGTGCAGAATCCCATCTAGCCATTTGGGCCCATTGTCTGAGAGTCCTCACTGAGAAGAACAGAAAAGAGGCTTCACCTAAATAAAACTCTTTTATTTATTTATTTATTTTTAAATTTTTTTTTTTTAAAGATTTTATTTATTTATTTATTTGAGAGAAAGAGAGAGAGACAGAGAAACAGCATGAGAGGGGAGAGGGTCAGAGGGAGAAGCAGGCTCCCCGCTGAGCCGGGAGCCCAATGTGGGACTTGATCCCAGGAATCCGGGATCATGACCTGAGCCGAAGGCAGTTGCTTAACCAACTGAGCCACCCAGGTGTCCCAGTTATCTATTTTTTTTTAAAGATTTTATTTATTCATTTAACATACAGAGAGAGAGTGCGCACAAGCGGGGGGAGTGGCAGAGGGAGAGGGAGAACAGACTCCCCACTGAGGAGGGAGCCCGACATGGGGCTTGATCCCAGGACCCTCGGATCATGACCTGAGCCGAAGGCAGACGCTTAACCAACTGAGCCACCCAGGCGCCCCACCTAAATAAAACTCTTACAACTGGGAGTTTTCACAGTGAGGCACTCACACTTGACACTCCTCAGGTCATTTATACACCAGTACCCAGAGAACCAAGTCACTTGCCTGTGGTCACAGGAGCAGTTATCAGCCGGAAGGAGACTAGAGCTCCAAACCTTGAAGTAAATTGGACTCCCTTTTACCAAGTAGAGTAGAGAACCAGAACAACCATCTAAATACTTTGGTCAAACGACTGACCATTTGGAGCGTGTCAACGAGATGACAAATATTTCTACAAAAAGTGAAGATTTCTATGTATAAAACTACAAATGTTTCCAAATAGCAGCATCTTTGGTGTCAAGTATTCCACAGCAGTTGCTCTTTTTTTCTTTTCTTTCTTTCTGTTTTCATGTCCGGGTTAAATGCCCATTCTTTGCGTTCACCTAGCGCCAAAAACATCCTACCTCCACCCCCAGTTAACAGTACTTCTGGCCTTGTATGAAAATGGTTCCTTTACTTGTCTGTGTCTCCACTAGGTTGTAAGCACCAAGGGCGTGTCGCACAGTGGTGTGCAGAGCTGAGTTGCAGCTACTCACAAAGACCAATTGTCAGGTTCTTGAAACTTTGCAAAAGCCAGTTCATAAGTTGGCAGCTTGAAATCAACCATGGGGAAGTATTTACACCACAGAAATGGGCAGAGGATACAAATCAGGGTTCCCTCCACCTCTGCCGAACCACTTTTCAACTTTTACCAGCCTCCCTCTGGGGTCAGAGACCTTATGCATAAGTGAAAGGGTGAATGAATGAAGTTGTTTCTCAGTTATTTTCCAGGGCTGATTTCCCATAATCCATTGAATGCTAGAAGGGGCATTGCACAGGACTCTCAGCAAAGTTCAAGGGAGAAACCGGAAGTCCTTGGGCTCTTGGGGACAAGGGCACCTGGAGTTAAATCCCCACTCTTTTATCAGCAGTTATGAACTGCAAGCACATTATCTTTATTCTCTGAGCCTCTGGAGTTTTTATCCTGTTCTATAAAAAAAGCATAATAATACAACTTACAGTGGTGTAATGAGGGTTAAAGATAATGTTGTATAAGGCACCAGCAGCTAAATCACCTCCCGAGACTCATAGCTTAATTATCATGCACATTTTCCTGCAGTCCCAAGACATTTCCCATCTCCTTAAAATATTCTAAGCACCTATGATCATCCAAAATTCCTTGTTTGGTTATTTATTATTATTTTTTGTTACTGTTATTGATTGTGAGTCTTTTGTCAAGACGGTAGCTCCAGTGTCTTGAGTGGTTCCTGACATACATAGTAACCCTCAGTAAATATTCCTTAAATGAATAAATGAGTAAACAGATGAATAAACGGTATTCTTATTTATTAGGTGATTGTCTACAGCAGGGGTCAGAAACTGCAGTCCACAGACCAAATTCAGACTGCCACCAGTTTTTGAAAAGTAAGTTTTATCGGGACATAGCCATGATCATTCACTGCTGAATTACTCTGGTGGCTTTTGCACTAAACGGCAAAGTTGATTAATTGCAGCAGAGACTATATGGCCTGTAAAGCCAAAAAGATGTGCTATCTGGCCATTTACAGTCAAAGAAAAAGGCACAACTTTGCTGACCTCTGATCTGTAAGATCATCTCTGAAAGGTACTAATTTAAAGCTCAGAAAATTGAGGAATGTTTCTCAGCATCGCTAAATATATTGGTGGTGACAGGGCGGGGAAATGGGTCTGAGGGCACTGAAGCATAATGTCCTAAGTAAGACCTAAGAGGAGGAAGGCATCAACCATCTCCCTACTCCAAGCAAAATATCTCAGCTCTCCCAAACAGATGCATATCTGTACTGTTTCAGCATATCTCAGTGGAGAGCTCTGAGTCTGGACGATGATTATATTTTTCCATAGGGTTTTTTTTTTTTTTTAATGCTGGTACCAAAGAAAAATACAGAGAACTTCCAAAAGAGAGGGTGAAGTTTGAGATGGCAGCAGCATTGCAAAAACATGCCGGCAGAGCTCCAAACTCTCATCATGACAGCAGTATCTAATTATTACACTACACTTTGAGAAACCTGATATTATGCAAACAAACTCCAGCTGCATTTTATGACAGCGCATACAATTTTTATTAAAAAAAAATTTTAAACCCTTTTTATATGGAAAAAATAATCCTTCTCTTACAGTATTTAGAATTAACCAAAGATACAGTATAATAGAGTCTAATAACTTAATTCAGTACAAATGTTGAAGCACATTGAAAGGCTCTTTGAGATAAAGGAAGAATTCTGTCCTTTGTATGTGTGACACAGAGGGCAGTATTTTCTGCTGCTTGCTGTTTGGTGGCAGTAGGAAGGCTGCGGAATCTGTTGTACTAGGGCGGCGGTGGTGGGGAGGGCCCTGCGTTCAGGGCAGGAATATATGATTTGAAAGTTGAGGCATAAGGAGTTAGCCAGGTAATGAAAGGTTGAAGTGTGTTCCAGGCAGTGGCAGTGGAGACCCACTTTGCTAAGGCTGGAGCACAGAAACAATGTGGAGGGAGGCCTGTGAAAATGCTACAAATAGAGACCAAGGCAGAGAGAGCTCATATTATTGAGCGCTGACTTTGTACCAGGCACTATTGTAAGTACCATGCATGTATTAACTCATTTAATCCACACAACCAACCTCTGAGGTGGGTACTATTATTATCCTTATTTTAGAGGTCAGGAAATTAGAGACAAAAAATAATGAAGAAAAAAACCCACCAAAACCTCGTCCAATGTCAGATAGCTAACGAGTGGCAGAGCTTGAGTTTCAACCCAGGAATCTGGCTTGGGAAATTACACTCTCAACCAATGGGGCTTGCTGAGGTTTGATTGTTGTGGTCCTTGAGAGCTTCCTTGTATATGACTCTCAGACGAATCTATGGACAAACGAGTAGAATTAATAAATAAATTTAGCAATATGACTGGATAAAAGCTCAGTATACATAATTAATTATGTTTTTCTACAGCCAAAAAAAGCAAATCAAAGACAAAAGTTAAAAAAGTAACCGTTGTCTGGGGCACCTGGGTGGCTCAGTCGTTAAGCATCTACCTTCGGCTCAGGTCATGGTCCCAGGATCCTGGGATCGAGCCCCGCATCGGGCTCCCTGCTTGGCTGGAAGCCTGCTTCACCCTCTCCCACTCCCCCTGCTTGTGTTCCCTCTCTTGCTGTGTCTCTCTCTGTCAAATAAATAAATAAAGTCTTTAAGAAAAAAAAACAAGGAAAGCATCCTTGGGAAAAAAAAAAAAAGTAACCATTGCCAAGCGCACTAAAGTTGCTTTCTGAGTTGTCAGGAAAGACAGAAAGAGCTAAGAATATGCTGGGTCCTCCCTGAGTCCATCCGAGCTGTTCCCCACGGGGATAACAGGGGGGATGGACAGAGAATGATTCTGAGATGTGCAGAAAGCTGAAGTGGTGCCTGGAGAGTAAAGAGAACTCGCCAGTGACCCCCGAAGCTAGCACCCTGGCTGTAGGGCACGGTGAGATCTTCCATAGCTTAGAAAATTGGTGGCTCAGCTCTAAAGCATAATGAAATATCTGGCATCTGCTAAGGCCCAGATTCTAGGCCTTGCTGAATGGAAAGCCTCAATTGCTTTCCTAGCACATTTGAACCAGTAGTGAGCTGAATCTAATGAAGATGGGAACAAAGCTAGACCCAAGTTAACTACAGACTGGATTCCTCATTCCCCCTTACTGGGAGCCTCTCAGGAGGGATATGGACTTTTTTAGGAATTGATATTGCTTCTGTTTCTCCTAACTTTTTTTTTTTTTTAAGATTTTATTTATTTATTTGAGAGAGAGAGAATGAGAGAGAGCGAGTACATGAGAGGGGGGAGGGTCAGAGAGAGAAGCAGACTCCCTGCTGAGCAGGGAGCCCGATGCAGGACTCGATCCAGGGACTCCAGGATCATGACCTGAGCCGAAGGCAGTCGCTTAACCAACTGAGCCACCCAGGCGCCCTGTTTCTCCTATCTTTTAAAACATAAAAAATTTGAGACATGTAATAGAACAATACGATTCAATCCATGGTCAAATAGGGAAAAAGGGCAATAGAATTAGACCCAGAAATAGATATAGTGTTGGCATTATCAAACTGGAACTTTAAAATAACTATGATGTATATGTTAAAGGATAAATTGATTAAAAAATAGAGGACCAGACATATTCAATAAGGGGCTATATATCCAAAATATACATAGAACTGATACAACTCAAGACCAGAAAAACCCAAACAATCCAATTTAAAAATTGGCAAAAGACACAAAGACATTTCTCCAAAGGCAACCAGATGGCCAACAGACACATGAAAAGATGCTCAGCATCACTCATCATCAGGGAAATGCAAATCAAAACCATATCACCTCACACCTGTCAGAACGGTTAAAATCAAGAACACAAGAGACAACAGGTTTTGGTGAGGATGCAGAGAAAAAAGAACCCTTGTGCACTGTTGGTAGGAACGCAAAACAGTGCAACCACTGTGGAGAACAGTATGAGGATTCTTCAGAAAATTAAAAATAGAGTTACCATATGAGCTGGTAATTGCACTACTGGGTATTCACCCAAAGAATATGAAAATGCTAATTTGAAAATATATATACACCCCTATGTTTATTGCAGCATTATTTACAATACCCAAATTATGGAAACAGCTCAAGTGTCCATCTGTAGATGAATGGATAAAGAAGATGTGGTATACATATATGTGTGTGTGTGGAGATATATATATATAATGGAATATTACTTTACCATAAAAAAAGAATGAAATCTTGCCATTTGCAATGACATGGATGGAGCTAGAGGGTATTATGCTAAGTGAAATACATCAGTCAGAGAAAGACAAATACCGTATGATTTCACTCATATGTGGAATTTAAGAAACAAAACAAAATAAAAAAGAGACAAACAAAAAACCAGACTCTTAACTATAGAGAACAAACTGATGGTTACCAGAGGGGAGGTAGGTGGGGGGATGGGTGAAATAGGTGAGGGTATTAAGAGCACACTTATTGTGATGAGCACTGAGTGATGTACAGAACTGTTGAATCACTATTTTGTATACCTGAAACTATATAACTGTATGTTAATTATGCTGGAATTAAAATTTTTAAAAATACCCTTAGAAAGAAATTTAGAGAATAAAACTCCATTTTATAAAAAAAAAAAAAAGGAGCAGAATTAAATACAGTGTTCATGAAGTAGATGGCTAAATATTATAAAGATGTAAATTCTCCCCAAATTGTTCTATAGATTCAACACAATAGCAAATCAAAATAGCAGCAGGCACCACAACAGACCAATAGTCCAATAGAATAGCATCCAAAAAAAGACCCACACATATGTAGACATGTAGCTTATGACAAAAAACTCTCAGACACTGATAGAGAAGGTGTAGTTTAGTTCAGCCTTTTAGTAAAACAGTTTAGCATTATCTAGGGAAGCTGAAGTTACATTTATTCTATGAAGTAGCAATTTCTACTTACAGGTTTATTTTTTATATTGCCAGATGTAGCAATATAAAAATACAGGATACAAATTAAATTTGTATTTCAGATAAAGAATAAATCTGTAGTATAGTTATGCTCCATACAATATTTGGGATATACTTACAGTAAAAAAAAAAAAAAAAAATACTGTTTATCTGAAACTTAAATTTACCTAGATGTCCTGCATCTTATCTGACAATTCTAAATGTAGTCCTCAGAAATGTGTGTACAGATACACCAGGAGGTATGGACAGGGATGTTCGTAGCATTTTTTGGAATCCCCAAAGCCTGGAAACAGTCCAATGTCTATCAGCAGTAGAATGGAAAAGTAAGTTGCAGTAGATTCACATGGTGGAATATAATGCCACAATGAAAAGACATGAACACTAGCTAGACACAAAAGTGTAAATGAATCTTATTAACATAATGCACAGCAAAAGAAACCGGAGACCATAAGCATCTGCTCTGTAATTTCATTTACAGACCCTTCAAAAAAAAAGGGGGGGGAAAGACAAAGTGGTGTTTAGGAAGGTATGCTTAGGTGGTAAATTACAAAGAGATTTTCATGGAGGTCAAGATAGTGGTTCCCTTTAAGTGGAAGGAGGTTATCTTTGAGAAGGCCTAATGGGGGTTTCTATAGTGCTGGCAGTATTCTAGTGTTTGTCCTGGATGGTGGGTAGTTCATTTTAGGCAGATTAAAACTAAGGAGCAAGAATGTAAAACCTACCTAGCTACCTCTTTCTGGAATAAGGGCTTTGTAGTCCTGCCCCTTCTCTATCCTGAAATAAAACACATAGGTAGTATAACTTATTTATACACATAATATTAACAATAACAAGAAGTTACAATGTCCTAAGTACAATATAAAGAAGAAATAAATGTAATTTATTATGAAACACTATGTGATGACATAAGGAAATAGTTGGATGCTTACCTTTGTATATTGAATCACCATGCATATGACAGAGAAATTGCAGTGGCGACTCAAATACCATCAGTATCTGCTTGAAAGCCGTTATTTTTCTGAAATGCGAACAGCTCTAGGTAAGTTCTGGAGAAAGTAAAAAAGTAAAAAAAAAAAAAATTGTCCCGATTTCCGTGGTAGTTGCATTGCTAGAAAATTGTTTTATATCAAAACAGTGCAAAAATAAAAACCTTTAAATTTACGTGGAAAAAAGCTTCTGCATTAAGATAATTATAAATGAATTTCTCAGCTATAGGATTATCCTTTGGGAAGATGAGAAACCATGCAGATCTTGGGAGAATTCTTCCGAATGCTGAATGGTTGAAGTTGGCTGGATGTCTAGCATCCCCAGCCTCCCCAGATGCAAGGGGTGACCCCCTATCAGTGTGTAACTGAAACACCCACACAAATTTCCAGACAAGCTGTAAAGAGCTATATCACCTCTGTTCAGAACTACTGGCCCAAGTCTTTGATACCGCGTTGGTGTCAAGGCCACCAGGTTGCTGCAGAATTAGACTCTGAAGTTTCTCTAAACAGCTTTGGTTGATTTCATTTCTGAAAAAAAATCATGAAACAACAGCAAAACACACACAAATACACTATGAAGTAAATAACCATCTGGAGCTTAATCTGGTGGCCTTAGCATTCACGTAGAGAACTCAACCCTCATTATGCATTTCAACTTTTTTAATGCCAAAAAAAGAGGAGAGATGGAGACACAGATTGTACTGAACGGTAGGTAAGGTCAAGACCATTTGTGTAGGGCACTCAAGGAAATGACACAGGCCACCCAGGGCCACCTCGAACCAGCCACTGCCTGGGCAGACTTCTCCTCTTCGACATTCTTGTCAGAGTCTCAGTTGGTTCTCACATTTCTTCTGGAGGCAGCAGTCTTCAGGGTCAACCACCATCCAACTACCAGTGGGTAAGAGGTTCCACCTCCTTATGGGCGTCCTGAAGGCTTCTCACATGAAAGAGAGAGGGGAAGCATGATGGGCTCTAGATCGGGCCTGTAGCCTCCAAGGAGGCCTTTAAAATTTCTCCTAAGAAATGTTATCAGTGTTTAATCCTTTGGAAAGTTTGTTACTTATTTTGCAGACGCTCTGTGTTGGAATTTGCAGCCTCTGACTGTAATAACCAATACACGTGGCCCTTAAACAATGTGGGCGTTAGGGCTCCAATCCCCAGAGCAGTTGAAAATCTACATATAACTTTTTACTCCCCCAAAACTTAATCACTGATAGCTTGTACAGTTGACAAGGCTTGCTGACAACATAAACAGCCAATTAATACATACTTTGTAAGTCGTATGTATTATATACTGTATTCTTACAATAAAGGCAGATGGAGAGAAGAAAATGTTATTTAAGAAAATCGTGAGGAAGAGAAAATACATTTACAGTACTGTACTGTATTTATAAAAAAAAACTTCTGCAAATAAGTGGACCTGCATAGTTCAAACCCATTGTAGAAGGGTCACCTGTAGTTAAAAGTATGCTTGATTTGAGGAGAGTGGGTCCTGAGAGGTTGTGGTATCTGGTGGAGGAGGAGGGTGGGAGGAATGGAGATGGGAAAAGAAATGGAGTTATTTCCTAGCATGTGAGCTTCTGGTTTATTTTTGAGATCCAAGGTTTCTCTGTTGGATTCTAAGTGCTTGGAAGAAATTTTGCTTTTTCTTCCTTTGGATAGAATGAGTTCAGGTCTCAGAGGTTCTGTCTCATATTTCTAAGTAAAACAAAATGTTACCTTTACCAAATGCTTTCTGAAATTTCTTAGATCCTGTACAGGTTGCAATTATATACCGGATTGTCAGCTTGCTGCTTGTGGTGTCTGCTCCATCTTAGCAGCCCCCTTGCTAGCTGTATACAATTTGTTGAATACACAAACTAATAAACAGTATGACCTTCAGGCATTGCAAAGACTGGGAGTACATCCATTTGGCCATTGAAGGCCAAAGTATAATTTCTGAGATTGCCATGTAAGGACAATTAAAAACAGAAATTTGCATTTTATTATTCCTTTTCTAGTCAGTAATGTGAAGAATAACATCATCCTTCCATCCCATAGATTTTTAATGAGCATCTATTATGTGTCAGGTATTGTACCGGGCCCTGAGAATATGAGATGAAAAAGACTGAGTCCCTTTTCTCCCCATGGAGCCTGTAGTCCAGTGAATGTTTGGTGTAGGATGCAAAAACCTGTCTTTATATTTCTTTTGTACAATGATTTTAAAAATGGATGGCCAGTCCCCAGGTCATGTGGACTTCCACCTATTTTGTTGATCTACAAGCTGAGTCTTTTGAGGTAGCCCTTATTAAGAACTAGGAGGAAGTAGATCTATAAGCTGTTTACTGCATGCATCTTTTAACCTGGCTCAACCCCAAATCCAGGTCTCCCTCAGTCTCCCACCTCAGTTTTATATGTGCTGACCTGACAAGTAACATATTTTTCCATTATCGGATGTTCATATCTCAATCTCTCTTTGCCTCTTGTTGCCCACCTTTCACTGGCAAGCATAAACCCACCTAGAAGAAAGGATTTGAAGGGGGATGGCTTTAAAATACAAATAATCCCCAAGGGAGATAACTACTTTCATGATCAATGAGCACTGATATCCTTGTGACCACGTTAGTCCCCAAACCTTGAAATAATGTTTCACTGCTTTGCTGACACCTGGACATTGAATCATGGACCTTTAGAGTTGGGGGAACTTCAGGGTCATAGGGACAACAGAGTGGTCTGAGGACCACCTATATCCCAATCCCTGGGGGAGTTTGTCACAGATAAAGCTATCGGCATCCGATTCCAACAGTCTGCATTTTGTAGACGCCCCCAGGAGATCTTTAGAGAGCTTTCCCTTTATGAGTGGGAGTGCTGAAGTGACTTCTCACACAGCAAGTTAGTTGTAGAGGCTGAACAAGAGTCAGCGTGTCTGAACCCCAGCCTGGGGCTCTTTTTTTAGTGCCAGGGCATGTGGCAGTGAAGTGCCAAAGTAAAACATATCAAGTTCTTCCGCCTTCCCTAAACCCCTTCCTCTCTTTTTGTCTTAAGGTAGAATAAGCAGTGATTATAAAGGATAAGAGGAACTCTATCCTTTTTCCTAGTGTGTGCCAAATACTTTTTCTCTGATGAAGTCCATATGAAATTTGAATTCTACATATTCCTTCCCAGACAAGAGGCCACCCTGTGCTCCACATCTCTTCCGGTCTCTATGCTGGAATCGAAGGATATCTTTGGGTTCCGCCTCTGCCATAATCTGAATAGGGCAGTTACTGGCTGTGGGTTGTTTATGAGTGAAGACTTCCCAGATAGGCTGTGGCCTCTCCTGTCTTCTCTTGCCTCTGTCCACATCAGCCCATGAATGTGACTTGCAGTGGAAATAGATGGCAACCAAGGCTGATACCTTTTCTTCCACAGTCCCATTTCCATGCCTCATAGAGACAGATACTGGCTGGGAACCAAACTATTACAAAAATAGAACCTTACGCCTAAAAGATCAAAAGCTACCAGAACTTGGAGTAATTATAAGAATTCATAGAGCTAAGGCACTTTGACAAAGAGACAAGGTCTACTATAAAAAGAAAAAAAAATGGCCTTGCAGTGAGAATGAGGAGTGCTAAGGTCAACAGAAGCTCTAGTACTCACTAATTCCATGTGTCACTACTGAGACAGTCGAACCCTTCACAGCCCTGCCGCCATGGGATTCATGGAGGTGCTCTCTCAAAGAGCCTGTCTGAAGAGAAATGAACTATCTACTTGCAGGGCTGGGGCTGCTCAGGGCATGAGGAGCTCTCCCTACTGGCAATTGTTATGTGTCCCCAGGGACGGGGATCTAATGGAGGCAGGGGATAAAATACATTGTCGACTTGCTCATGGTTGGGGGATTGGTATAACTTTTGTATAAGGGCATTTATTTTATTCCAGGATGGAACTAGATTCCTATTTTAATACATTTAATAATAAGCCATGCTAGGCTAATTGTATATCTTGTAGAAATGCTGGAAATGGATTCATGTTGCTAAGACATACTGATTATTGTGTTTTTTTTTTCCTTTTGGTAAAGGACAGTAGCCTTTCATGTCTTAATTAGATTAACTACAGTAATCATCATCATTGTTAACATTTATTTAGCACTTACCAGGTGTAAGAAGTACTTTACTTTGATTATCTAATTTGATCCTCATAACCATTGTATGAGGAGAATGGAATAATTATCCTCATTTTACAGAGGAGAAAAGTGAGGCACAAAATTGTTAATTCACCAAATTTACATATCCAGTAAGTGCAAAAGTTGGGAATCCAACTCAGGTAATCAGAGTCTGAGACCCATGTTCTTAATCTACTACTCATTATTGCTTCCCCAAATCTACTGTTAATGTGTGCAAAATAGTGGTGGGTTGAATTTTGTTCACTCGATGTTCTTCATTTGTGCATTCATTCATTCATTCATTCAGTAAGCATTATATAAGTACCAATTCAACGTGAGACCTTGGGCATTGTTACAAAGGTGAATAGAACAGTTTCTGCCCTCAAGGATCTCACTTGGTTTTTTGAGATTTTTTTTTTAAAGATTTTATTTATTTATTTGACAGAGACAGTGAGAGAGAGCACAAGCAGGGTAAGCAGGAGAGGGAGAAGCAGGCTCCCAGCCGAGCAGGGAGCCCGACGTGAGGTTTGATCCCAGGACTCTGGGATCATGACCTGAGCCAGAGGCTGACGCTTAACAACTGAGCTACCCAGGTGTCCCAGGGATCTCACTTTGTGAGAAGAAGACACGCATCAAAATAGATTATTATAAGTGGAATGTGATACTATAATAAACGTACTTATAAGGTGTTTGGTGAGGTTGGAGAGAGAGTCAGGGAAGGCATCCTGAAGGAAGCCATTTTCAATCTAGATTCTGAAGATGAGGAGTTTGCTGAGGAGAGTTGGGGTGGGGGGGGCGGGGAGAAGCAGCCCGGGCAAGGAGAAGGTTCATCAAGCATCATTGTACACAAGTAATGTGTTTCCTACTCTCCAAGAGATAAAAATCAAGGGTGGAAGTTGCATCAGCAAGTAAAGAATAAAAAGTATGTTCACAGGATGACACAAACAAAACTCTCTGGAAGTGTAGGGGGAAGGAGAGCTTATTTCCAACTCTGAGAGAAGGAGAGAGAAGCTGGAGAATTTTCCATGAGGACTGATTTGAATTCAGCTTAGAAAGATGAGAAGTTTTTCTTGAAATACAGGAGTAGAGGAGTGAAAGCAGCTGGGCTATTTAGGGAACAAACAATCTGGTCTAAATGGAGTGGAGGCGCGTGGAGTTTGGTAAGGAGAATAGAGGGGCATGGTGCCGATGCTTGGGAGACCTGCAATGCCACGTGAAGAGTTTTAGAAGAGCATTGATGAAGTGTGGGCCCTTTTTTCAAGCTAGGTACTGCTAGGGAAGCTAGAGTTTATCCTAGATCACTCATTACTAACCCTGCTTTTAGCTACAGAACCTTCCTTTCAAGCAGTCTTAGAGAAAGCCCTAAGTATAGAAGAGTTAAGAATGGGGCCTCTCTGGTTGGCTTGGGCTGAAGGGGCTCAGGCTCCAGATTGCTTCAGCATCCACCTCGGGTTCTATGCAACACAACTGAAAATCGTCCTATAAATGAGAGGTCTGAGCCTGGAGAATAGCCCCATTCCTAGGCCGAAGTCTTAGACCACCTTCAGGCACACTAGTGTCGTTTCTGGCAAAAAGGCAACACCACTCATGGGTTTGGCCATTGGTACTGATCTGATTAGTACAGAAAACAACCACTCACAGCTGATCAGTGATCGGGGAAGCTGGAAGTCCATCCACATAGATATCCACATGGCTGAAATGAGGCACTTGCACACAGCTGTTCGCTGCTTAGAGCATTCCTGTCTTGAGTCTGTCTCTTACTAAATGGAATCCTGGGGGCTTGAAGGAGTTAACACAACTTCAGAATTACCTCTCCCTTTCCCACAGAGTAACTTGTCCACTGGGAGAATCTGGCTGCATGCTGAGGATTCATTGCCAGAAAGTGAAATGACAGACTTCACTGGATCTCTGCACCTGGATACCCTCGGGAGAAAGGAGTGAGGGAAGGGATATTTCATTTTCAGAGTTTCCAAAAGCATATCCCAACAGATCAGGCTGCAAGGAGAAACAATGATCCCTGAAAGAAATAAGCCAGAAGAGGCCCATGACTGTCAAAGAGAAGGACCCCCAAGAGAGTGGGTCAGATAAAATACAGGATACCAAGTTAAACTTGCATTTCTGATAAACAACAAAAAACTTTTTAGTATCAGTGTGTCTCAAATGTTGCATGGGACATACTTATATTAAGATAATCTTTTGTTGGACATTCCAGTTTAGCTGGGTGTTCTATATTTCTGTTTGCTACATCTGTCAACCCTACACTCGAGCTGCCTCCCCCACGGAGATGTTCCTCCCTCTCTATCCATCCTTGAGGAGAACTATAGCCCAGTTTTTGGTCCAGGGGCTCACTCCAAACCCCATAAACATGAGCTCAAGCTTCTCCACACCACAACGGCAGATGGCTCGTCCAGCCAAGGGAAAGGGGCTGCACCCTCCAGAGCCTCCATGCTGCCCCTAGCTTATCCCTTTTGAAGTCCTGGTGGATTGGTCAGAGGCCAGCAAGGGGGGGTTCACAGGGTACGGGATTATAGAGCCTGCTGCCTGATGAATAAATGTTTACAATAACCACATTCCCTCCTTGACTAACTGGGGAGTTTCCATCAGAGCTGCACTGCCATTAGGCAAGCTGTTTGCTTTTTTGTTAGAACTAAGTTATTGGTGCATTGCTGCTGCAAACAGAAAACATCTGTGGAGAGCCCACAAACAGGAAACTTTGGAGGGGAAAAGCTCACACTGCCTGCTGACCCCCTTTATGCATGTTTGAAAAGGAAGAATGTAAGTTAAATCAACAACCTTAAGTGCAAGTATAAGCTAGGATCAGAGCGTGACAAAGACTGAGTGGCATTGAGCAGGGTTTTGTGCCATGATTCCTTTTTTTCTCTAGGCGGGCACATTGGAGAGAGGGTTAGTTCCTTCTGCTAGCTCTAATTCCCCAGGGAAGGTGTTAGCTGCCAAAATAATCTTCCTGTTGTACCTGATATTCCGGTGCAGCTACAGGAGAGGGATGCCATTGTAAATTATAGATGGTCTGTTTCAGTGGAGCTTCCAAACACATATCATTCTGAGTTCACTGCCAACTAGAGTAAAGAAGGAAAAAGAATATGCATGACAAGTTTCCCACGGAGGAAGCCTTTGACCTTCACATGTATAGGTGATGGGGATGACTTTCAGTGTTCTGCTTTCCTCTGTGCTAGAAGGTTGAGAAATTTTTTAAGAATTCCTGTATAGTGGCCTAGAAACAATAAGGTCCAGGAACAGAAGAGATATGGCTAGAGAAGGGGAAGCAGGTAAAAAAATTTACTCTCTATCTTTTCCCTGAGAGAAGAAAGAGGAGGAGGTGGAGGAGGCAGGAGATGGAGCAGGAGGGAAGGGAGAACGGGAAAAGCAGAGAGAGACACACACACACAGCCCCATTCTTTGGTTCAGAGCCAGCTTGCATACTTCTCAGGATTTATGTGCCTAGGGGGCTATATAACTCATCCAGAGGACCTGGCTCTCCGTGATTTCTTTAATGACCTAGATTAAGGAAAAAGCTAATTCAACTTGATTAAAATTACCAATGGAATATAAAGGTTAGAAACAAGAGTAACCCCCAAGTAATCTTAGGAATGTGTCCCAGATAGGTGGTGAGGATAATCTGAGGTTATGGCTTCTGCTTGGCAGTGGAATAGAAAAAAGAAAGAAAAAAATGGAAATGAACAGTTAGCACTGAAACAATAGTAAAACAAGGAACAAATGGCAATGAGTGCTTACTTATCAATAATTACTTTAAGTGTAAATGGATTAAATGCTCCGATAAAGACATAGGGTGACTGAATGGATAAAAAAGCAAGACTCATCTATATGCTGCCTACAAGAGATTGATTTTGGACCTAAAGACACATGCAGACTGAAAATGAAAGGATGGGGCGATGCCTGGGCAGCTCAGTCGGTTAAGCATCCAACTCTTGATTTCAGCTCAGGTCATGATTTCAGGGTCATGAGTTTGAGCCCCATGCTCAGCAGGGAGTCTGCTGGAGATTCTCTCTCTCCCTCTCCCTCTACCCCTACCCCCACTCTCTCTTTCTCTCTCTCTAATAAATAAATTAAAAAAAAAAAAGAAAGTGAAGGGATGGAAAAACATTTACCATGCAAATGGAAGTAAAAAGAAAGCTGGGAAAGCAATACTTATATCAGACATAATAGACTTTAAAACAAAGACCATAGCAAGAGACAAAGAAGGACCCTACATATTGATAAAGGGAACAACCCAATAGGAGGATATACCAATTGTAATTATCTATGCACCCAACATGAGGGCACCTGAATGCATAAAGCAATTATTAACAGACATAAAGGAAGAAATTGACAGTAATACAAAGTAGTAGAGGACTTTAACACTCCACTTACATCAATGATAAATCATTGAGACAGAAAATCAGCAAGGAAAGAGTTGCTCTGAATGACACATCAGACCAGTGGACCTAACAAATATATATAGAATATTCCACCTCAAAACAGCAGAATACACATTATTTTCAAGTGCACATGGAATATTCTCCAGGATAGATCACACGTTAGTCCACAAAACAAGTCTTGGTAAATTAAAAAATATTGAAATTCTGAAATTATATCATGCATTTTTTTTTTTAAAGATTTTAATATTTATTTGACAGTTTTTTTTTTAAAGATTTTAATATTTATTTGACAGAGAGAGACACAGTGAGAGAGGGAACACAAGCAAGGGGGAGTGGGAGAGGGAGAAGCAGGCTTCCCGCGGAGCAGAGAGCCCGATATGGGACTCGATCCCAGGACCCTGGGACCATGACCTGAGCCGAAGGCAGCCGCTTAACAACTGAGCCACCCAGGCGCCCACATTTTTTTTTTTTTACCACAATGGTATGAAACTAGAAATCAATCACAAGAAAAAATCTAGAAAGCACACAAATACATGGAGGCTAAATAACATGCTACTAAACAATGAGTGGGTCAACCAAGAAGTCAAAGAGGAAATAAAAAAATACATGGAGACAAATGAAAATGAAAACACAACAGTCCCACACTGGGCTGCAGCAGAAGCTGTTCTCAGAGGGAGGTTTACAGCAATCCAGGCCTACCTCAAGAAGCAAGAAAATCTCAAATGACCCAACCTTACACCTAGAGGAGCTTAGAAAAAGAAGAACAAACAAAGCCCAAAGCCAGTGGAAGGAAGGAAACCATAAAGATTAGAGCAGAAATAAATGAAGAAGAAGAAGAAGAAAAAAAAAAAAAAGACAGTGGACTGTTAGCAATTCTGGTAGAAGGAACAAAGGGTGAGATTTAGCCAAGGCATATTCCATGTTCCTGCCATATCATTTGATTGATTAACCTGTGATTTGCAAAAGTCAGTTCATTAGAGTCCCCTGAGGAATATGTTAAGAAAAGGAAAGAAAAGAGCAATAATTCAGGGCTCCACTCTCAGGTTGCAGTTGTGAAGGTAAATCTGGTGCAAGCAATCCAGCAGGCCTACTTCAAGAAACCGTATTTACTGTGTGGCTGGCTAATTTTTGTCTCCAGGTTATCACGGAAGGCACTCTTCCTGGCTCCTGGCTCAAAGGAAAAAGAACCAATATGGTGTTTAGAAGTAGGAGTTTGGAGGGTGCCTGGTGGCTCAGTCGGTTAAGTGTCTGACTTCCGCTCAGGTCATGACCTCAGAGTCCTGGGATCCGAGTCCCACACTGGGCTCCCGGCTCAGTGGGAAGTCTGCTTGTCCCTCTGCCCCTCCCCTCAGCTTGTACTCTCTCTCAAATCAATAAATAAAATCTTTGAACAAACCGAAAAGAGTAGGAGCTTGGCAGTCAGCCAAATTTCAGCTCCACTTCCAGAGTCTGACTTGTTCGATGGCATCTCCAGTAGTTACCCTCATCACCCCTCAGTCTGCTCATCTGTAAACTTGGGATATTATTAACATATGCTACAGTACAAGTCTCCTCAGGGGATTACAAGGATAAAATGAGATGCCGCATGAAAGGATTCAGCAGCGTCCTCAGCCAAACAGATGTGAGCTGCTGCCCTCGCTGTTACCACTACTGTTACCATCACCAGGACTGCCACTGTCAGTAATAATTTGTCCTTTGACTACGGGCATGGGGTGTGCCAGGCAGCGAGCTTGCAATTTTTAATTTAATTTAATTTAATAATTTAATTTTATGTTATTCTCATAATCAATGTATGGGGAAGGTTATTCTTCCCATCCTACATATGAATGAACAGAGGTTATATACCCTGATTCACATCATTCAGTAGGACTGAGAAGAGCTGTAACTCCCCTGTTGGTGGGAATGTACAAGGGTGCAGCTGCTGTGGGAAAACAGAAGTTCCTCAAAAAATTAAAAATAGGACTGCCAGGAGTGGGGTTACTGTCATATGATAGATCTATTTCTAATTTTTTGAGGGACCTCCATACTGTTTTCCACAGTGGATGTACTGATAGTGCACAAGAGTTCCCCTTTCTCCACATCCTCGCCAACGTTTGTTATTTCTTGTCTTTTTGCTGATAGCCATTCTACCAGGCATGAGGTGCTATCTCACTGTGGTTTGGATTTGGATCTCCCTGATAGCCAGTGGTGTTGAGCACCCTCTCATGTACCTGTTGGCCATTTGTATGTCTTTGGAAAAATGTCTGTTCACTTCCTTTACCCATTTTTAAATCAAATTCTTTTTTTTTTTTTTGCCATTGAGTTGCATGAACCCATTTTTTTTAGTCTCTTGCCAGAATGATGATGGGTACAACAACATCAGTGTTTTAAATGAAAGAAACTTCCATAATTTCTTATGAGATTTAGCATCATTTCATGTTTTTATTGGTCAGTTGTATTTCTTCTGACTTGGCTGTTCATTTTTTCTTCTATGTTGTTGCCTTTTACTGATTTATATGTATTTTTTTTTATTTTGGTATTTTCTGTATTTCTTCAGGTCTTTCACTGCTTTTAATTTTTATTTTATTTTATTTTATTTATTTTATTTATTTTTTTTTTAAAGGTTTTATTTATTTATTTGACAGAGAGAGAGACACAGCGAGAGAGGGAACACAAGCAGGGGGAATGGGAGAGGGAGACGCAGGCTCCCCGCGGAACAGGGAGCCCGAGGCGGGGCTCGATCCCAGGACCCTGGGATCATGACCCAAGCCGAAGGTAGACACTTAATGACTGAGCCACCCAGGCACCCCTATTTTATTTTAATTAAATTCAATTAGCCAACATATAGTACATCATTATTTTCAGATGTAGAGTTCAATTATTCATCAGTTGCATATAACACCCAGTGCTCATTAGTTCAAGTGCCCTCCTTAATGCCCATCACCCAATTACCCCATCCCCCCACCCCCCTCCCCTCAGGCAACCCTCAGTTTGTTTCCTATAGTTAAGAGTCTCTCATGGTTTGTCTCCCTCTCTGATTTCTTCCCATTCTATTTTCCCTCCCTTCTACTATGATCCTCTGTGCTGTTTCTTATATTCCACATACGAGTTTCACTGCTCTTTAAAGTTCATTTATGATTTACTTTTCATTAAGGAATTTAAATTATCGGCCCATTTAATAGCTACTGAGATTTTATATCTTTCCAACACCTAAATTTAAAGAAATTATCTTTTTTCTATTTCCCTAGCTTTATATTTTAGCTCTTGAATCCATAAAGAATTTGTATTTTTATATAATTATTGATACAGATTTATTTTTATTTTATTTAAAAAACTGATAATTTTCTCAACACCATTTTTAAATAGAATTTCCTTACTCTTGACATGAAATATTACATTTATTTTAATCCAAATTCTTTTATATACATGGATTTCTATTCTGTGCCATTGAGCTTGCCTATTCTTATGCCATTTCTACACTATTTTAATACTTTCAAGTTTAATTTTAAGTTAATTCTAATTTTTAAAAATGTCAGAAAAGGTAGTATTCCCCTCTATTATCCTTTTTTTAAAAGAAAGTTTTCGGGGCACGTGGGTGGCTCAGTTGGTTAAGCGACTGCCTTCAGCTCAGGTCATGATCCCAGGGTCGTGGGATCGAGCCCCACATCGGGCTCCCTGCTCGGTGGGAAGCCTGCTTCTACCTCTCCCACTCCCCCTGCTTCTGTTCCCTCTCTCGCTGTGTCTCTCTCTGTCAAATAAATAAATAAATAAAATCTAATTTAAAAAAAAAAAAAGAAAGTTTTCTCAGATACTCTAATTTATTTTCTTCTCCAGATAAATTTTAGCATTGGCTCATTTAGATTTTTTTTTAACCTTTAAGGTTATTATTGGGACTGAGTTGAATCTGTAATTTTATTTTGGGAAAATTGGTTTCTTAAATCCCACCCAGGAAAATGATATGTTAGTCTACTTAAATTTTCTTTTGTATATTTTGGTTAGGTTTTATAGTTTTCCTACAATAGGTTCTTGTATACTTCTTGTTAGGTTTACTGATAATAGTTTAATAAGGTTTTTCTGCCATTATGATTGAGATTTTTAAAATCTATTATATTTTCTATTATTTTCTGTTGTTAAAAGGAACACTACTAAAATTTAAGTATTGCTATAGTACCTGGTCACCTTTTTGAACTCATTTATTAGTTCTAATACTTAGCTAGTTAACATTTTGTGTTTTATTAGAAAAATAATTATTGAGCACCTGTTCCATGTCACATGTTGGAGATATGGCCAGGGCTGTGCCCACAGAGACTTTGCATTCTAGTGGAGGAAGATGAGCAACAAACAAGGAACCAAATACATAAGCACAGTAATTTTAGTGCTATGCTGGAAATAAAAGAGAACAATGTAACAGTGTCCTCCTCTAAGAAGTATCACCAAGGAAGCCTTCCCTGAGATGATGCTCAAGACCAGAGACTCAGTTTATGAAGAGCTTTCCAGGCAGAGTAAACAATAAACACAAAGTCTTAAAGCTGGAAGAAGCTTGCTAGTCCAAGGAACAGAAAGTGAATCTAAGTGGCTACCGCAAGGTGGATGTGGTGGGAGTTCAGAGGTAGATAGGAGCCAAAATAATAAGAGGATTTTAGGGGCGCCTGGGTGGCTCAGTCGGTTAAGCATTTGCCTTTGGCTCGGTCATGGACCCAGGGTCCTGGGATCGAATCCCACATCAGGCTCCCTGCTCAGGGAGCCTGCTTCTCCCTCTCCCTCTGCCGCTCCCCTTGCTTGTGCCCTCTCTCTCTCCACCCACCCCCCACCCTGTATCAAATAAATAAAATATTTGGGGAAAAAAAAAAAAGAGGATTTTAGGCCAGGGCAAGGAGTTAAATGTTATTCTAAGCGCAAGTTAGACGTTATTAAAACTGAGAGCCATTAAAAGGTCAGAATAGTGAAACAGTCTGATTTATGTTTTAAAACAACTGCTTAGACTATGTGGAAAAGCTCCCAGTGAACAAGAGTAGAAGTAGGAGGAGGTTGTATGTATGAGTTGAGAGATGATGGTGGCTTGACTAGTTTGGCAGCAGTGGATGGAGAGAAATGGACACAGTCAAGATACACTACCAAGTAGAATAAATCAGACTCACTTTGCATTTAATGGATATGATTACTAGGCTTTTGGCTTGAGTACCTGGGTGGATTGTGCCATTTACTGAGATAACAAACACTGGAGAATAGTGGTCTGTACAGAGGAGAGAGAAGATTAAGGGTTCTGTTTGGGAAATGTTTATTTTGAAATACATAGTTGACAGCCAAATGAATATGTCAAGTAGATAGTCACATGGATGAGTCTGGAGCTCAGGGGAAAGTCAGTCCTAGGGTTATCAACTTGGAATTCAGAAGCATGTAGATAGAATTTAAAGCCATAGGACCAGATGAAATAATATAGGGAGAGAATATAATCAGAGAAGAAAACCCACTATCAGACTCTTGGTCATTGTGGCATTTAGTTGTGAGTTACTGGAAAAGGAGATGACAAAGGAGCCTGAGAAGGTGAGAGAGGAGGAATAGCAGCAGAGAGATGTGACAGAGGCCATGAGAGGATGGAATTTTAAGGAGGGATCTCCATCAAGAACTCCATCAAGAGCAGTTAAGGGATGAGACAAGAGGAAGCATAGTTGAAAACCTTAACAAAAAGAGTTTTCAGTGGAATGTCCGGGTGAAAGCCTGGTTGGAGTGCCTTGAATGATAATGGAAGATGAGGAGTGGAGGCAGCTAAAGTAGACACTTAACTCCTCAGGGAAGTTTTGCTGCAGAGGAATAAAGAAATGCAATGGTATTTGAAAGGGCATAGGAAATCAAGGGATGATCTGCTGTTACTCAAAAGATTTTAGATATCAGCTTCTTTGTCTGTTGAAGTAAATAATCCAGTAGAAAGGAAGTAATCAAAGATTCAGGAAAGAGAGAAGAAAAAATGCAAATGAGCAAAATTGATGATACATCATTTGCTTCTGATGTACTTCTCCATTTGAGTTGCTAATATCTTACTTATCTTTAAAAAAAACTATATTCATAAGTGAAATTGGCATGGAGTGTTTTTGTATATATGCTAGCATAGATAGATTTTGGTTTCCTGGCTATGCTAATTCTATAAAATGACTAGAAACTTTTCTGTATTTTTCAAAGCTCCAGAACATTTTTTCAAGAAAGTGAAATTCTTTATTATGGAAAAAAAATGTCAGAATTCTGACTATTGTGTCTGGTGATTTTTTTTTTAGAAGAAGTTATCAGAATACATTTTTAGTTTCTTCTATTATTATTAGTCTGTTCAGGATTTTTACTTCTTTTGTAGCCAGTGATGTGGGAAACAAAGGCAGAAGAAAAATTATTAAATTTCTTTACTACGTACAGCCCATTGACAAGTCCTTGAAACAGGTAGTGACATTCCTCTAGCAACTCAATGGCCTCAATGTTAATACTTTGCTAAGGGCAAAAGGCAATCCTAGCCTGACTGCGCCTCCCCCAGGATCCTGTAAGCCTACTTTAACGTATAAGAATTCCTTTGGAAACTTCCTTTATCTCTAAACCCTCCAAGATACATGTTGGCAATCATCCCCCAAGCATATGGCCCACCGATATACGTCTGAAAGGTCTCATGACTAAGGTTTTATTAGACGGTAATAAATGACCTTTTCCCAACAATAGCTAGCCCCCTCAAGGTCCTGGAGACCTTGCTTCCAAAATTCCTTAGAGACTTACGCTATCCCTAACACCCCCTCCCAACTTGAAAGTATATAATGGGCCATTCCTATTGACCCCGGTGCAGCTCCTTCTGCTCACGGGTCCTGTCCCCGTGCTTTAATAAAACCACCTTTTTGCACCAAAGACATCTCAAGAATTCTTTCTTGGCTGTTGGCTTCAAACCCTAATAACGTCTTTCCTACATCAGCCAGTTTGGATCATTTTCTTTTCCTAAAAAATATTCATTTCATCCCAATTTTTAAATGTGTTTGTAAAGAGTTATACATACTATGATATAATTTTTTAAATCTCTGTATCTGAGGTTATGTTCTCTGTTTCATCTCCACTGTGGTTTATTGGTGTCTTCTTTCATTTTCCCTTGGTGAGATTTGCCAAAATATTACTGTCAAGTAAGTTTTTATTTTGTTGAACAATTCTAACTTTGTATATTTGAGGTTTAAAAAAATCATTTATTTTTGCCTTTGTAACTAGTCTTTTCTTTGAGTTGGTTATGTTCTTTTGCTACTTTCTTGCACTATATTCTAGTTGATGTATTTTCATTCTTTCTAGTTTTCTAGTACATGCATGAAAAGCTATACATTTTCTACCGAATACCAGTCGGACCATAGCCCACAGATCTTGACATCTTGTTTTAAATCAATCATTAAAGCAAAGAGCTTATAATTTTAACTTATATTACCTCTTTGGGACTTATTTTGAAGGTTGATTTTGATTTTCAAGTTGGTATCTTTTATTTTTGTCATTCTTTTGTTATTAATTTCTAATTTTATTGTGTTATATCCAGGGAAGACAGATTTTGATATTTAAAATTTTTTGAGATTGTCATTCAGGTTTAATAGACAATCAGTTTTTTGAAATTTATTTCATCTATATTATAAAACATTATAAATTCATTTTGAATATTCAAACTTAAAATATGTATTTTTAAATTAGTTTATTTCAAATATGTGTTTTCACTTGCATTTCTAAGGATTTTAGAATAACTTTTAAAATTGCAGAATTGGACTCACTGTAGAAAAGTCATTGTGGAAAATTATAAATAAGAAGAAAAAAACCCATCCAGAGCCCTAAGAGCCTAGAGATAAATATTAATATTTTGGCATTTATTTTCAAAACGTTTAGATTTCTTACATAGTAAAGATAATGCTATACATATACAATTGCATCCTGAATTTTTTAGTCTCAGTATTTCTTCATGTCAGATAATTCTTCATAATACCATTTTAATAACTAAATATTCTGTGATATGAATCTACTATGATTATGAAGATGTTTCACATATTTTTTATTATAAATAGTTATGTAGAAAATATCTTTATATATAAATCTGTTCTACTTTCAAGATTATAGGATGAATTTATAAAGGAGAATTAAGTCAAAAAGTATGAACATTTTTAAGGCTCTTGTACAAAAGAAATCTGTGCTTTCCATATAAAGTGAGACCACTAAATATCATCATCTTTGGCTTTCTGCTATCTCTGTCTTCCTCAATCTACCTCCACTGCTTTGACGTCTAGAGAAGAATTCATAGTTTGTATATTCTTCCAGACCTTTCTGCATGTGTTTACATACATGTCCTCATGCCAGCCGAACATTTGTGTGTACGTGTGTGTGAGAATATATGCATACATAAGTGCATAATGCCCATTAATCATACACATTTTTTACATAATTTGGAGATTGTATATATGTGTGTGTATATTTGTGTGTATACATATACACACACATATGCTTTTTTTTTTTTTAAGATTTTAATTATTTATTTGACAGAGACACAGTGAGAGAGGGAACACAAGCAGGGGGAGTGGGAGAGGGAGAAGCAGGCTTCTCAGGGAGCCCGATGCGGAGCTCGATCCCAGGACCTCGGGATTATGACCTGAGCCGAAGGCAGATGCCCAACGACTGAGCCACCCAGGCGCCCCACATATGCTTCTTTTTAAAGTTTAAGAAAAGTTTAAAGTTTAAGAAAAATATGTACTAGTTCAAGCAAAAAACTTTCACATTTTCAGATGCCTAATAATTGAAAATGTACCCTCATGGTATGAACTCTGTCATTTTATCACTCATGTTTTGTAAGAGATTTAACAAAATCATAAATCTCTCTGACCTCTCCTTCATTATCTGGTAAATAAGTGTCAACATCCTAGTTTTTTTTTCTTTATCAAGTTTGAGCACTTGTGAAAAGGCTTGCTAATCTTCTTCAATTGTCCTTTAATTAAGAGGCAGGAGAACTTGTTACAGAAGAGGAATATCTTCTCCTTGTACAATCAGATCACTTAAGAGCTGGGCAGCTTTAAGAGCCTATACCTAGAACACAGGCATTCCTTAGATGTAAAGAAAATGGAAATTAAAATACCACTAGATGACTGATGATGGAATACTAAAAGGTATGTCTACTTTCTCCCTTTGGATTGATTTGTTTTGTTTGGGGATAACCCCCAAAATAACTAAGTAGTAGCTTGAGTAGCAAGGTGACTCAGTCTGCATTAGGCTGCAAGTTACAGAAAACCAACTCAAATTGGCTTGAATACTAAAGAGGATAGATCATGTCCTCTGACAAGAATTTTTGAAGTAGCTAAACTGCAGAGTCGATTAATCCGGTGGTTCATGACGTCATGGAGAGCCCTTCCTTCTGCATGCATCCTCAGCCTGTCCACTGTGTCCTCAACTAGTTTCTTGCCTCTGTATCAGTATGACCCAATATGACTGCCACAGTTTCAGGTGTCTCTTGTATACATTGAAAAGGTCCAGTAAGGCACTCATTCTTACAGAGTTTTCAAGTAACAAAAACCATTTGCCAGAAAGTCCCTTGCTGAGTTTTGCTCTTGGCTTATTGGCCTGCCTCACATGCAGATCTAAATCACATGATTAACATAGACGAATCAGCAGCCATTGTCCCTTCAAGCAAAGTGGTTTAAAGAATGTGGGTATTCAAACAAAATCAAGGTTCTGTAGGCAGGAAGAAGTTGAGAGAAGGGAGTGAATATCAGATAGGCATCCATCTGTGCCTACAAAAATGTGCATATTGCCCTATTAATATTTAAAAATTAAGTAAACTACAGTGATATCCTAATAACCAATTAAATAAATATTAAAATATAAGATATATTATTATTAATTATATAACATATGTAGTCTATCTTAAAATCTATTAAATAAACCTCTTAATTTTAAGCCTAGATGATAAGCAAAGGTATATTATCTTTAGGAAAGTTCATTCTTACCAAATATTTAAATATCTCCATTTAAACAAAAAGGCATGTTCTTCTTTGGTTTTAAAAACTCAAGTCACACTTTAAGTTGTCAGAATTATCCTCCTTACCAGAATTAATCACAGTAACATGAGAATGTGGCCAGGTTAGAAAACAGTTACAATAAATCATGTCTATTTATCTGTAACATTCTCTGCATCTTTAAAGATTGCAGGATGTTCACCTTAATAGCTAGAGATGTATTTTTAAACTTCTTTTGATAAAGTTTTTCTTCCTCTAGTTTTATGTGATAGCACCATAAATTTTTGATGATGACACTATTGTAAGCTACATCATATATAAGGCCATTAAATAACCTAAAACGTTAATGAGTAAGACTTAAAGGCTTACTTGTGGAGAGGAAACAATCTATCTCTAACACAAGGCAGTGGGATGGTACACGGCTTGGAAAAGATTGAAGTGTATAATCCATCAAAATGTTACCTTCTCCCTGAAGGCCTTTTTAAGGGAGAAATGATGAATTAAAACCTGAGGTATCCCAAACATGATAGGACCTGAATATTTGATTTAGTTTCAAATGATAGGAGGGGATGGTGAGTGAGTCATAAATTTGAGAAATTTGACTACCGGGTAAAGGAATTTTGTATGAATTTTTCATATGGCCATGAATCATGATCATAATAATGGTTTTTAGAGAATCAACATTGTGCCATATCTTTATCTACTTATTGGTGGATGGTAGGATAGCTATTCTACTTTGTTTCATACTTAGGGAAACTTCCGCTCATTTCCAACTTTTGACTCATTTTATGTTTTCCTCCTACTCCAAGTGTGGAAAGAAAACAGAGATCCTGATCTTTGGATTCAATAAAATTATGTGCATGCTCTCTGTGTATGCTGAATAGTGTTGTGTAAATATCGTGAATTACACTTACTAAGTTGGCTGGGTGCTTTTCTCAGAGCAAATAATGTAGGGAGTAAAAGGATATAAGAAATCTGTTTTCTCCTTAGCAAAGGAATCTACTATTGAGTACAATAGTAGGAGCACAAGGAGTAGATCCTGTGCTTCTTTATTTCCTTCGTAGTTCAGGCTTCATGCATTAACCGCTCAGTGCATGCTGGTATTGAATGAGGATAGTCTAGGTGGCAAAGAAGGTACCCATTCTGCTCACAGTTTGTGTGGATTTCTAGAAGTGACTACAGATTCACTAAGCCAGGGGTCTGTAAAGGGTCAGATAGTAAATATTTTAATCTTTATGGGGCATATATTCTGTCACAACCACTCAACTCAGCCATAAATAATATGTAAAAAATAGGTGTGGCTATGTTCCAACAAAACTTTATTTCAACAACAACAAGGGGTGGGCAGGATTTGCCCAGGGGCCATGGTTTGCTGATTCCTTTACTAGGATGTAACAACCCAGACCGTTCTTTGGAGATCCTTTCAGATGTTCCTTCATAGCAACACTCTTTAAAGGAAGGTGTTAGAGCAGGTCTCATGGCAGAAATGAGGCAATTTCAAAATCATATAGGGAAAAGCTATAGTAGGACAATATTGCCAATTAGAAAGGAAATTTTAACTATATCTCTAGACAGTGAGGGCTTAAAGGCCAACAATGAAAATATCTGAACATTCTTATGGCATGGGCTTTTCTCAAACTAATGAAATTAACTGGCATAAAATTGGGAAGGGAGAGAGGAGAGGCAAATATCATGGCGGTTGTACCCACTGTCTAAGAGCAGTTACTATCTAGCTGTTGGCAAAAGGGAGAAACATTTCTATCATCATCGAATGGAGAGGTAGATGGATAGACAGAAAGATAGATAGGTAGATAGATATCCAACATTTTTTAAAGGACACATTAGCTAAGGAATATTAATATTTTAAATTTCAATTTGTTTATTTTCTGTAGGAAAATTGAGTTGACTGATGACATGAAAACATGATACAGTAGCTCTTAGTATCGGCAGAGCAAATGGTGGGTTTCTCCATCCCCTGTGTAGTTAATGTACTTAGTGTCATGGGGAGACATGTCTTCCAGACAAAAACAGCACAGAGCAGATGCAATGAATCATACTGTAAATTGGAAGTTTGGAAGTCTATGGGCTCTGGAGTCAGACAAATCTCGATTTGAATCCTGCTGTTCCATTTCTTACTGGATGAGTGGCCTTGGCTGAAATAGCCTCCCACGGCCTGCAGTCCCTCATCTGTGAAGTAGGCATGATAACGGGATCAACATCACAGAGTTGTTAAGATTCCGTGAAATTACTGCATATGAAACTATTAGTACAGGGCCTGGCACAGAGTAAATACTCAGCAACCAGTAGTGATTATGATTACTAATTAGAAAGTCCAAATACTGCTGCTAGATCTATCAGTGATTGCCTTTGTGACCTTGGGTAAGTCATTTCTCTTATCTGTATATTGAGGGACTATGCAATCCCTAAAGTGCTTTTGGAAGTCTGAAGCTTCTAAGAACATTTGGGCAAAAGCCTCTGCTGCTCCTCAGATGAAGTAGAATGAGACCATGAATCAGAGCATTGTGATTTAGTGGGGGGTTGTTCCTGCAAAGCACAAGGGTTCCCCGCACCACACAAGTTGGCCTCTGGGGACATAATATTCCCTAAGAATCTGTTGGCCTTTCCAGTCTCCGCTATCTGTTGGTATTTACTCATGCATCTTTTTCCTCTTTTATTTGAATCTTGTTCCAAGTTGGACATATTTGGAAAGATGGGAGTGAAACCATGAGAGAGGTTCAGAAATAATTGAGGACAGGACCCCAGCAAAATAAGATCTTTCTTTCTTATGACCCAGAAACCAGAGATGATGTGACCACTAAAAAATTAATGATCACACGTTCTGTAATTCAGGGATTTTGGAACCAGGAGGATTTGGGCTCTGATCTACGCCCTGCATTTACAAACTGTGTGATCTTGGGCAAGTCACTTATCTTTATAGGATAATTGTAAAATAGGAATGATAACCCCCATTTCATAGGATCATTGCAAGGATTCATTGTGATTACTTTTATGCAAATCATTTACCACAGTACCAGATCATAGTTCCTGGATTCTAAATCATGTTTCACATTCTGAAATTGGAATGTGTCTTAACAATTGATGTGCCTAATAATGTTTCTTTTTTTGTCTTTTTCATTTTTTTCCTGAAAGATGTTTATAAATTGATGGCACTCTAGAATCAAGAAGATTGTGCAATAAATAACCAATAAAATTAGCTTCCATCATTCTAAACTTTATGATGATTTTTTGTTTCAATTTTCTGTTTATACAAACAGTGTTGTATTTTTGATATGGGGCGCTGATATTGGAAGGTCAAAATAATAGGAAAAAAAGCCAGTCACAAATACAGACTTAATAGTAAGTTAGTTCATACAGGTATCAATAATTTCCTCACACTCATCATCATTGGATTGCTCCTAAAGAATAAATCACTTGTTCTAGTTGTACTTGAGCAAAGGCACATCTTCAACAAATTCCATTCTCTCTTCCTTTACCTTATCAATGCAATACATTTTCCCTTAAGAAATCTTTGCTACCCTTTTGTTTGCATGTGGTTAAATACAAAACCCTCATTTACATTCAGTATAATTTGTTTATTTTTTCAGTTGGTTACATAACAGAAAGTAGACTTGGTCTCTCTTTACAGGTCAAATCTTTTTTCAAAAGTAAATTAAGGATACTCTTCTAGCTTGGTTTTCTCCCTTGACCTAAGGTGACATATGTCACTTTCCAAGTATTACCATGACATTACTATCTATATCCACTAATTCCTCAGAATGCTAGTACATGTAAATCTCATTTAGGCTTTCATTTACTTTTGCTTTATTTTTATCACCACCATTTATATCTAGAATCTTGTGCCTTGGTGGTAATGTCAGCCTATCATGCTGCTATTTGTTCAAACTCTATGAAATTACAATGTGCAGCATTAAGTCAGGGCAAGAAATGAAACTGAAAATCATTTAAGTCAACTTCTGGCGTCTTGTTGGCACAGGCTGAGCCTCTCTACTCTTTCTGTCCCTGGTCTATAAGTCCCAGGACTGTGGAGGCAATCACTGCTTCCTCACCGAGGAAATCAATGAACTAGGAAACATCGAAGAGTGATTACCGTACTCATATCTTCATCTGCATGGCATCCCCTCCAGCAATACCACCATCACTACCTGCATGTATAACCTGGTCACAGATTACTTTAAAGAATAAATCCTCTTAATTTTATTTATTGAAGTATAATTTACATACAGTGAAATGTTCAGATCTTAAGTATGCTGTCCAGTCAGTTTTGATAAATACATACACTTGTGTAGATTATGCCCATGTCAAGATGCAGAACATTTCCATCAACCCAGAAAGTTTTCTTTGTCCCTGCCCAGGCAACCCTCCTTCCAGAAACAGCTGCGAATCCTAATGTTTAGCGCTATATGATAGTTTTGTATGATCCAAAGTTTTATATACATGGAATCATACAGAATGCCTTCTTTTGTATCTTGCTTCTTTCATTCAGCATAATATTTTTGAGAATGACTCATGTTGTAGGCATTAGTGTTCATCCCTTTTTATCGCACAGGAGTATTCCATTGTAGGAATATACCTAGTTTACTAATCCATTCTCCTATCGATGGACAGCTGGGATGTTTCCAACTTGGTGCTATTATGGAAAAAGTTGCTATGAACATTTTCATATAGCTCTTGGTATACATCCCTTTTCATTTATCTTGGATATGTACCTAGGAGTGGAATTGCCAGATCATAGAGTATATGTATGTTCAACTTTTTAGGAAACTGCCAGTTACCTGAAATGGTCGTTCCCTTTTTATACTCCCACCAGAGATGTGTGAGAATTCCAACTGTTCGGATATTTGACGTTGTCAGTATTTTGCAGTTTAGCTATTACAGTAAGTGTGTATTTCAATGCGATTTGAATTTGCTTTTCCTGGATGACAGATGATGTCAACACTTTTTCATATGTGTGTTGGGCATTTGCATTTCTTCTTTATGCAAAAAAAGTAAACAAAAATATGTGAGTTGTCTTTTCAAATCTTTTGTCCATTTTTGATAGCATTGTTTGTCTTATTATGAAGTTGTAGGAGATCTTCATATATTCTGGATAGAAGCCCTTTGTCAGATATACTTGTGACTATTTTCATCTATTTTCTCAATGGTGTTTTAAGAGCACAGTTCCCTTCACTTTTTTAAAATCAACCAAAGTCCATAGTTTATGTAAAGTTCACTCTTTGTGTTGTCCATTCACTGGATTTTGACAAGTATATAATGACATATCTCCACCATTATAGTGTCACACAGAACAGTTTTACTGATTTAAAAAAAATCCTTCATGCTTCACCTCCCTCCTCCCAAAACCCTGGTAATCACTAATCTTTTTACAAGATTACAAGATTGCACAATCTTTTTGCAAAACTTTGTCTCCATAGTTTTTCCTTTCCCATTGTGTCCTATGGTGGAATCATCGAATATATAGCCTTTTCTTTTTCACAACTCCTTTTTGAAACATATATTATCTTCTGCATTCTAAGTAGAAATCGATAGTTAATTGATTTTTAATTGTCCTTTTTTATGGAAAGTTTGTTGATAAAATCATGAAAATTATCTATAATTTTTTTTTTAAATTGGCATTTTGAAGGTAGAGGAGGAAGAGTCCAGGAGGAAGAAAAGTAACTGGTCTTAAATTAACACTCATCATGCAAATCATCGTTCAGGCAAATCCTAGGAAAGGCAAAAGAGCCTTGTTACTGAGATTCCACCTCTAAAATCCAGCATAGATTTAAATCTTGGACCTTCCACTTACTAGACATTTGACTTCAGCCAATTTTTTGGCTTCTCAAGGTCAGTGTCTTCATTTTATCATGAGGCTAATAATAGCATGAGAAAATAAACGAGAATTGCTTAGCAGCCATATAGTTACTTCTTAAGGAAAGCTAGTGGTTATTGTTAGAATCATAGACCATCCAAGGCTCATCAGAAATGCATTCAGATTAAACACCACTCAGAACAGCACTGGAGACTTTGTCTCTGGAGGCCTGGGTAACATCTTCCCTCAAAGGTGAGATTTATCAGTTCTTGAGCTAGGTTTTCCTCAACTAAGGAATTGTTTCCGGTCTCCAAAAAGTGCGGGGAAACAGAATGACAGTGATGGGAAGTTGATGGCATTCAGGGTGAGAGAGGAGGGTCTTGAGGCACTTCTTAGGTTTTGACTGCGCCTGCGTGGGCACGCTGGTATTGGTGCATTCTGTCGGCTCTGTCCGCCGCTGCTTCCAGCCAGACTTTTGGAGTGGGGCATGGCATAGGTGCTGCTGAAGGCTCCCAAAGAAAGAGATCTTTGTTCGAAGTAGTTATTTTTAGAATCCACTAAAGGAGCATTTGTTTGGGGGCCTGGTTTGAACCTGTTTGGCACTCTCTACAACTGTTGAAGTTTAAGTACATGAGCAAGAAGTATTTTGGAAATTCATTGTGAGTACCTCTAAGGAACTTTCTTGATCATCCATTTTTGCTTGGAGTGCTACTAATATTTAAAGATATTTCAAAGGTCATAAATACGGTGCATTTTTAAAATGGTCTCAAAGTAAATATACATACTTATCATAGAGAGTACCATTCCTACAATTGTAGAACTTGGCCTGCAATATAAGGCAGTTTTTACCTTTAAATCGTAGGAAAGAGGCTGAAAGTGTGTACCTCATTCTTGTCATCTAAAACTTCAGTCTCCAAATTCTTTTGATAACACATGACCAACTTTTAAATAATAGGTCATACTCATGAACTTATTTACTGATAAATTATAAATTATTTAATATACTACTATATTATATAATAGTACAGCATGTGCTTCTAATCTATTGGCACTAATATATTATATATTTAGAAAATACACAAAGTACATAATAAAAAGGAGAGAGATAAAAGTGAAATAAATGCTATTTAATATTAATTAATGTAAAAATAGCCATCTTCTTCTCCCTAAACACAAAATCAATAATAATTTAGAGAGAGCAATGTCATTGACTATGCTTCGTTATTTTCAAGATTTAAAAAAGTGTTGGTTTAGTTCTTTGTGATAAAGGTCATCGGTGGGGGGTAGTTTTATTTACTCCAATTTTCTACAGTTCCTGTCATAGTTGAAAATAACTCCAAAAGATTTGTAGAACAAAATGGAATAAACATTATTATTGGCTCACACCACTGAATCATGATACACATATGGATCCACCAATTACATAAAAATTTTTATTGAAATTTGACCAACAAATGTCTAATCATTTATTATATTAAGTAATAAGAAGGTTTAGTTGAAATAAATTCTTCAGTTGAGTGATTTTTTTTTTTTTTTAAGATTTTATTTATTTATTTGACAGAGAGAGTGTGAGCACACAGGCATGGGAGTTGCAAAGTGAGAGGGAGAAGCAGGCTCCCCACTGAGCAGGGAGCCTAATGTGGAGCTGGATCTCAGGACCCTGGGGTCATGACCTGAGCCAAAGGCAGATGCTTAACTGACTAAACCATCCACATGCCCCCAGTTGAGTGATTTTTTTTTTACAACACTTTTGAAAAACATGGCAAGAATGAAATAGAATGCTTAGATTAAGGATAAAAAATATGGAAAGTATTGGGTGAGTTCAAACACAGAAGATAAATTCTGCATAGACAGCAGGAGGGAGTGGCCATGTGTTTCCTCGGCAAACATTAGAAGTAAACAATTTTAAGTGTACAGATACTCGAATTTTTAAAGGAACTTTGCTTACATATGTTTTCAGCCAGAAATCACTTAACAGTGAAAACATTTCCAACCATTCATTTTCAAAATGCTCTTTCCATAGCCTGATTTTCTTTTGAGAAGCAGTCATTTTGTCACCAGTCATTAAAATATCAAATTGTACATTGAAAGGACAAATTGAATATGTGGCTGATGAAGAGTTTATGCTGGGAGGCTAAACAAAAGAGCTGCGCTTCTAGTCCTTTCTTCATACTGGACCGTCTCTGTCAGTGTCCTAACTCATCTCTCATGGTCTCTGAGACATACAGTCTTTTCCACAATAGTTACTCTTAAGGAATTTTTGGGTAGAATTGGTCCCTGTTAGGAGGAGACTCTTGGTGTCACTTTTGTTATCTTGAAAGCTGGTCCTCTCCCTGAGGCTTTTAATTTTTTTTTTTGAAAACTTGATGTTGTTTCAACCGAAAAATTGGAAAAGCTATTTAAAAAACAAATTGAAGGGAGCTGTTTAAGAAATTGAAAAGTAATTGCAAACAGTATCGGGTAATTGTGACTTTAAGTTGTTCTGTATCAGTTAAATTTTTGTGCTCTTTTCCCTGTGTACATGGTGGTCCTATTTTTCTCCAATACAACTTTTATTTTTTAAAAAAAGAGTTTATGCTAGGAGTAGGAGAAATATCAGTTCCTCCATTATTGTACTTGAATTATTGATGTTATCTTTAAAATTCTGTCTCTTTACAAAATGGCTATTTGTCTACTTCATAAGGATTAGCTTATTTCAAACACTTTATATGGTTCAGAAATCCATCTACCCAGACCAAAGTAAACACTACATGTGAGACATTGGACTGACAAATGAAGATGCTGGTGTTAATCCATATGATAAATATTAGTAAGGCTTAATTTCTTTTTATTTTTATATAAAATAAACATAAATGGAAGTTCTGATGTTTTCTAGAATTTTCTTCGCACTCCTTGGATCATCTTGCACACTCCCTGGAGCCATTCACTCCCATGTATGGAGATAACCAGAGTAGATCACTACTCCACTAAGAAATGATAAGTGCACCATGTTTCTGAAACACAGGTCTCCCTGTTGAACTTGACCACACCCCCACTGCCTGGCCCCTTCCATTAAGAATATATCCTGTTAACATAACATAATAAAATAAATAATAAATAAATATTGGCTGAATATTAAAAAAAAAGAATATTCCTATTCACGCTTCATAAAGTTTTGGTTCCATATCAAGAGTCTAGTTTCATGACATCATGCTTATAATGTTAATCTAATTTCTTTTTGTCCATAATATATGAAAATTTTAGCAAAGGAGAGAGTTGAGCTCCAACATGTGCTGGGAGGGATCAGAGGGATGAATGATACCAATGAAGTTTGGCAGGGATGGATATGTGTGTGTGTGTGTGTGTGTGTGTGTGTGTGTGTGTTATTTGATGTATATATATAAAGTACTTTTTTCCGGTGAGATTCTGTCTTCTTGCTCCCTGGGCAAACAAACACATTAAAAGATTTTTGTTTGCTTGCTTAAAAAAAAACAAAAAACAAAACTACTCTGAGGAAAGGGTTTAGAAGCAGTTAGTTTCTTCATTACATAATTATGTCGCTCTTTTTCTTAAATCAGGAGAAGCACGGAAAACAAATTCCATATAACCAAAGAAACTATCCTTTGCAGTGTAAATTAATGGTTAGAGTAACTGTGTAGTTTTATGTTTCAGCTATGGTTTATTTGGTCTTCAGAAATGCAGAGGCTTTGTGTACTAGTCTGGGTTCTTTACAAAGAAAATTACTCCAAAGAGTTCATGCCAACAATCTAAGAAAGGAAGTACTGATATAACTAAGACCATTCCTTATCAGTATAAAAGTAGGTGACTTATACATCTTTATGGTTCAAAGGAACACTTTCTTACAGATGAAGAAAATGAGTCCCAGAAGGATGAGGTAATTCCCTCTGGCTCACAGAGTTTGCTAATGGCTGATGGAACCGGACAAGGTCTCTTGACTTCAGATCAGTGGGTTTTCTAAAGAATGTTCCACTAATTTAGCTTTGTTTTGTTTTAGTATTTATTTATTTATTTGTTTGTTTATTTATTTATTTAAGTAATCTCTACACCCAACGCAGGGCTCAAAGTCATGACCCCGAGACAAAGAGCCGCACTCTCTCCCAACTGAGCCAGCCAGGCACTCCTAATGCTTATTTAAACAGGAAAGTATAGACATCAGCTACATTTTGGGGTAACATGGAAGCATGAACAGATATTTAATTAGAATGAAGTAGAGAATTATCTCTGGCAGGACCAAGCCCAAGGAGCTGTCCACGGCCATTTAGTCCTTCTAAGAAGTTTCCAAAGCAGTGATAATGACCAGAGAGAAACTAGTTCATATACACAGCACAAGATAACATCCCAGAAATATGGACAGGGAACTGAAGTGCTTTGTTTCCTTGGAATGTCCAGAGTCTGATCTGTTTGGGATTAACAATGTTACTGGAGTTAACTGCAAAGGCACAAGGTGATAGAAAACAGATGGTTTTGCCCTCACTATGTTATAGACACATTATCTTAGGGTTTCCTTCTCTCTCTCTCTCTCTTTTTTTTTTTTTTTTTGGAGAGAGGGAGAGAGAGAGTGAAAGAGATCAAGAGGGGGGGAGAGGCAGAGAGAAAAGGAAAGAGAGAATCTTAAGAAGGCTCCACGCCCAGCTCAGAGCCTGACTTGTGGTTCGATCTCACAACCCTGAGATCAAGAGTCTGACTCTTAACCAACTGAGCCACGCAGGTGCCCCTAGGGTTTCCTTCTAATATAAGGATTAAGGTATAAAATGTAGAATGTCTATATACATAATTGTAAATTTGTGCCTTTAAACGCTTTTAACCTTAAGAGATATAAAATAACCAGGGACTGCTGGGGTTCCCACCTTACCAGCACTTCTCTTTTGCAGTTCATCTGACTCTGTCCGCCGTGGCTGCACCACACACTGGGCTGGGTGACTGCACCAGCTGCTCATTTGCAGCTCCACAGACCACACGTCCACTGTGTCACATCCACAGGGGATTGATTTTCCATTATTATAGTGATAATGACTTTTATTCTTTTTTATTTTTTTTAAAGATTTTATTTATTTATTCGACAGAGAGAGCGAGAGCAGTAACACAAGCAGGGGGAGTGGGAGAGGGAGAAGCAGGCCCCCCGCCGAGCAGGGAGCCTGATGCGGGGTTCGATCCCAGGACCCTGGGATGATGACCTGAGCCGAAGGCAGACGCTTAATGACTGAGCCACCCAGGCGCCCCAGTGAAAAAATGGATGTTCATTCAAAAGACTTTTAAACATCAGTTCCATTGTTTCATTGGTTTCCATATTTAGATACTTAAGCACATAATCTTCTCCTTTGGTCTCAGAGATTTTCTGAATGTAGACCCAGGATGACCAGTGAACTTTTAGGAACATATCAGTGGTGATCTTTGTTGCAGAATGTCTTTTGTTCATTCAAGAAATAATTACTAAGCTCATCTGGGCAATGACTTTGAATATTTGATATCAATTCAAATAGGTACGGTTGGTTCCTGCTCTCTTTGAGCTGATTGTCTAGTGGAGTAGGCAGATAAGCAACATCCTGGTAAAGGCGATTCTGGGGGCTATCTGTGTAGACTCTCTACAAGAGAACACATAATCTGTCACTGAGACCATCTGAAGGAGCCCTGCACCGGGTGCTTCAGAAAAACTTCGTCAACCTCTGAAGATCAACCCTCTGTGGAAAACCGTTTGTCTTGTGGTAAGCGGCTGTGTGTATGGTACTCAAGATAGAGAACCGAAGTAGGCAAAGACAGGGCCGTAGACGTGGGGACACTACAAGTGACTGGATTAAGGAATCAGGGAGAAAGCGGGCGTGATCCCAGAATTTGTATAGATTGTTTCCAACTGTTGGCCTAAAGATCCTACTTAATCTGAAGATGGATGGGTTTTATATTTAAAGTAGTTGCAAACTTTTTCTATTTGGATGATTTCATATAAAAATCCAGATTTCTGGCTCTGAGAAGTTGGATGAGTTGTTAGTACTCTTTTTACTTTCCCCATGTGGCAGTAATCTGGGTGGGCTCTGCAGTGGCAGCCCTCAGTGATGACGGGAGCCCTGCAGGAGCTGTTTGTCTCTCGTCCTCACCACTCCCTGCTTTCGCCCAACTGATTGCCTAAGGCTGAGTCTGTGTCATCTTCTCCCTTCTAAGATTCCTGTCCCCTGGTTATTTGCAATAAAGTACTGATCTAGGTACTGCTGGGAAGGAATTTTGCAGATGTGATTAAAGTTGCACGTCACTTGATCTTAAGAAACAGAGGTGACCCAGTGGGCCTGACCTAATTGCATGAGCATGAGCAGGTCTTGTACCCTTGCTGCTTTGAGAGTAGAGGGGATGAGTGAGAGGGAATGCAGGTGGTATCTGGGAGCATAGATTAGACTCTGGCTGACAGCCAGTAAGAAAACAAGGACCTCAGTCCTATAGTCACAAGGGACTGGTTTCTGCCAACAACCTGAAAGATCTTGGAAGTGGGTACTTCTCCACAGCCTTCAGATAAGAGCCCAGTCAGCCTGCACCTTGATTTTGGCCTTATGATAGATACCTTGAGTAGAACCAGGCCAAACCCGTCAGGACTCCAGGCCTGCAGAACTATGAGGGCTGTAAGAAAAATGGATTTTGTTTACACCCCTAAATTTGTGATAATTTGTTAGGCAGCAATAGGTAATAAATACATGGATTGTGAAATCAGACAAATATGGGTGTGCATCCAGGATCTGCCACTTGCTATCTCTATGAACTAGGGCAAGTTCCTTAAGCTTATTTTCTCATCAGTAAAGTGGGGGCATGAATACAACTCACCCCATAAAGTTGGTAGAAGGATCAACTGAGATAACACATGTAGAACAATTAGCCTGACACACAGTAAGTTCTCAATAAATAGCAGCTCTCAGGAAACATTTCAGTTTCCTGGGTATCTTCAATAAAAGCAGAATTTTTCAAAATTCTTAAAAAGCACATCATCCAAATGGAGAGAATATCAAACTGCTTGCATGTTGTCGTAAAGACCAAACCTGTTAATTTAAATATTTCATCACTGTTTGCCCGTTGTGGGATTGTTTGGCCACAGAGACCCTGTTAGCGTATTGTAGGATGAAAAATCCACACCTGCACAGGGCTGAAAACTTCAGTTCCTGTTTCCAGTCCTGTAAATAGCCCAGGGATCTCGGGAATCTCTCTGGGCCTCATTTTGCTCCTCTGTGCAATGAATGTCGGATTTCTAAGTTTCCCAGGGCCTCCCCACTCTCCTCTTTTGGAAAGTTATAAATGAAAAGATAGGAGAGGTGATGCCTGCATTAGAGAAACAACCGTGTGTTTTTTGCATCTGAAAGCTGGTGGAGGGGGAAAGTCCAGGACACAGAATCAGGTGCTGGGGAGAGTCTCTTCCATTTTCACTGGTGGTTGTTAGCTTCCCATTTCCTCATACTTCCTAAGATTTTTGAGAGCTGAAGAAAACTTCGGTGAATGGCAGAGTAATCCATTTATCGAAAAGAGTGCTGTTCCAAAGTGCTCTTAGTGAACAAATGTTCATTAAGTTAGCTTCTCATTAATCTGTGCACAGTAAAAATTACTTCCAGAATTAGAAGGTAATTATGGCAAGATTATTATGAATATCCACATCTCGTTACTTGGTATACTCCTTCCTACTTTATGAAATCTGTCTTTACAATTCTCATTCCTCAGTAATCCTCACCAGGTTTTATTTCAGCTAAAGCACAGTGATGAAAAATGCCAAATCTAGCACTGGGGAAAAGCTTTGTAAATGAAAACAGTGGCATTTGAGACCCATTTATGCTGCTTTCCGATTCTGAATGATCACTGGTATTCATGTTTATTCAGCAAAGCTCCTTGGAGACCTGTTTGAAAGGGCACATGTTCCCAGGATAGGGAAGAAAAGCCACTCTGCTCTCTAGAACAGAAAGAGGGGCAGAGAAGAGGTCATCAGCAACCTCAACTTTCTGCTGCATGTGACCTACCTACTGGTAGCTTTTTAATGAAGAATCCACAGAGGAGATGAGCTTTATTTTCAGAATAACTACTGGCTGTGTGCCTTTAGGCAAGTTACTTGACCTCTCTGGGTCTCATTTATAAAGTGGGTATGAGCTAAAAGAGTAGACTGTCCTACCAATCATTCCTTTTCTTTTTTTTTTTTTTAATGTTATTTATGTTTTGACAGAGAGAGACAGCGAGAGAGGGAACAGAAGCAGGGGGAGTGGGAGAGGGAGAAGCAGGCTTCCCGCCGAGCAGAGAGCCCGACATGGGGCTCGATCCCAGGACCCCGGGATCCCCTGAGCCTAAGGCAGACTCTTAATGACTGAGCCACCCAGGCGCCCCAATCATTCCTTTTTAAAATTTCCTCTGCACTATTATAGCGTAAGGAAATTCACCTATATTGTTTTTCTAAATCTAAATAAATCCCTTTCATCAGGGTTGATAAAAAATCCACTATCAGTCGTTATTGAGGTGGGTTGGTGGCATGGGTAGCATTCAGCAGTCCTGCTGGGTTAATGCAGTCTGGAAAATATGGGGAAGGGCCTCTGTTCTTCAGCCCATTATGCTGCCAGTGGGATTTTTACTGTCCACATGGAGCATTCCAAAGTGAGTAGTTACTTTACTCATGACATCCATGTGCTCATTGCCCATCCTGGCTCTAGGAGCCTTCAACGTGGCTCCCAATAGCACAGAAGATGAGCTCAGGACCCAGGCAGCCATGCTCTATCCCCACCCCGCCTCTTCTGTTGTGTAATTGCTGATTCCTGTCACTCTTCATAGAGAAAAGTCTACCCCCTTCACATCGCTGAGAACCCAGCCTCTTTTCCTGTGGTCATACTCCTTCGCCCTCCTCTAGCCTTGGAGACATCCCACCTTGGGTCAAGCCTGCTCCATATTTCAGTAAGCCTAGGCTAGAGACCACAGTGGACTCGAGCATGCTGACAGATAGCAGCAATCGCTCGGTCTGGGGGAATGCAAGATGCACTGTGGTGGGAAGGACCATGGTGATCTGGTGAACACATACCCATCTAAAGGAGCAAGTTGCTCTTTGGTTCCAGGTGATTCATGTCACTTGGGAATAAAAGTCCAGGACTGTAGGTTTTCTAGTGTATCAGGAAAAGCAGAAATCCAGATTTTTTCAGGTGAATTTCCTAACTTTTAGGTTTTAGCACAATTAAAAAAAATAAAATCACGAAGACCAAGCAGGCTACATGTGATGATAGCCAGTTGGTGACTGTATTAATTTGCCAGGGCTGCCATAGCAAAGTGCCATGGATTGGATGGCTTAAACAACACAGGTGCTGGAGGCTACAAGTCTGAAATCAAGATGTTGGTAGGGTTGGTTCTTTCAAAGGGCTGTGAGGGAAGGATCTGTTCCAATCCTCTCCCTTTGGCTTGTAGATGCTCATCTTTGTATTCACATGATGTTTTCCCTGTATCTTCACATCATCTACCTTCTCTGCAAGTCTCTGACCAAACTTCACCTTTTACAAGGTCATCAATCATTAGATTAGGGCCCCACCCTAATGAACTCTTTTTTTTTTTTAAGATTTTATTTACTTATTTGAGAGAGAGAGAGAGAGCACAAGAGGGGGTAGGGTCAGAGGGAGAAGCAGACTCCCTGCTCAGCAGGGAGCCCGATGCGGGACTGGATCCCAGGACTCCAGGATCATGACCTGAGTCAAAGGCAGACGCTTAACCAACTGAGCCACCCAGGCGCCCCCTAATGACCTCATCTTAACTTTACTAATGACATCTGTAAATTCCAAATAAGGTCACATTCTGAGGTATTGGGAGTTAGAACTTCAGTGCATGAATTTTGAGGAAGATAATTCAACCCATAACAGTGGTCTCAACCCAGACTTTTTGAAACAAGTTACTTCTTTTTCTCAACAGAACACCCAGTCTCCAGTACACAAAGGATTAGTTATTGGGGGTCGGAGGGTGGAAAATGGATCACAGAAAAGGCAAACATCCCTCATTCTTTTGATGTTTGTCTTGGTTCATTCTTTAACCAGGTTATCTGCCCAGCACAACATCTAACACATAATATTCTCAATAAATACCTGTTGAATTAGAATGAGTTGAATTGATTAGAATTGGACAGGAAAAAAAAAAAAAAGGAGAAGAGGGGATAGATTAGCGGTGATTAGAGGCATTTAAAGATGCTTCTGACAGGAACTGAAAGATATTTACCCTTTCGAGTAGGATAGCTCAGGCAGTTTGCAGTGAGCATCAATTGTATTTGGTATGGATGAGGCATTTTCCTAGCTTAGAGGAAAACATATTCTCACCTGGATAGAATTTGGGGGTAAGAAGGTAGAGAGACTTCGTTTATCAACACAAAACAAAAAGATGAATCATATGATTCAAAATGGATTGATAGTGCTATAAAGGTGCATGCTCATTTTATTTTCTCCTTGTCTCACTGTGTTTGCTTTTTTGACATGTATTGGTAATTTTTCTCTGTATCTGATGAAGAGTGGGTGGACTTTAGAGAGAAACCTAGATGCACATCCGGCCATCTCCCCTTATTTGCTATTTTCCCTTGACCAACATAACAAGCTTCTCTGAGTCTCAAATTTTTCATTTTGAAAGGACTCCATTGTGCAAATATTCGGTTGCCTTTGACTGGGTTCTGGTACCTGTTACAGGACACAATGACAATACTTCCTTCTTGTTTAGATCAAGTCCTCCTTCATTTTTTGAACCAATTTATCAGTTTCGGTTTATTTTGTATTATAAAGTATAGTCAGGCACCAACCTAAACTGGCTTGAGTACAAAAGAAGAAGAAAGCAGTTTCTTTGCTGATGCAACTGGGAAGCCAAGAATGATTGCTTCCAGGGGCTCAAGTAATATCACCAGATTTGTGTCTTTCTCTTTGCATCTCTCAGCTAAGTTAGACTCTGGTTTTATTCTCAGAAGACTCTCTCTTTGTAGTGGGAAAAGAATTATCAATAAGTAGTTCCAAGCTCACGACAGTCTTACAGCTTTGCATTCAGAACAAGACATAGTCCCTCTTGATGGCGCTAGTAAAAAAAAAAAGAGAGAGAGAGAGAGAGTCCAGGAGACTTTGATGGAGCTTCAGTCACATGTTCTTTCCTGAACTCAGCACTGTGTCCCCGAGGTTGCAGGACTTTGATTGGCTGAGCCTGAGACGCGTGATGCCAGGAGCAGGCAGAAGTGTGCTAGCTATTGACTCCTAAATACATGGAAGAGGTAAGAATTGAATCCCCCAAAGAAAGGGATGCTGGGCAGATGAGAATATAACCACTGTCATGTATAAAAGCTATCTGGCTTAATTCAAGTTATTTATTAAATATTCTAAAAAATGTTCAGCCACTGGTTATTTTCAATTTGTAAATAAATCTCACCGCAGCATTGATATTTTAGCTGGACATACATAGCAGACTGAAAAAATTACAAGCTCCTAAAGGTGAGTAACTACGTGTTGCTTAAAACAAATGTGTGTGTGCGTCCACACATGCCACACACACGTACACACGCACAAGCGCGTGCACACACGCATACACAGACATGTACGCACACCCCTAAGTAAGCGTTTTGTTGTCTATGTAATTACATTCAAACACTTCAGTGTGGTGTTCATGGCTCTTCCTGAGATACTATAAAACATGACCTCGTATAGCTGGGGTTCAGAGATTGAATCCTGCTTTGCAGCTTGTCTGAACCTAGGTGAGAAATGAGTAAGTCAATGAGTAAGGCTAAGAGAAATCTGACCTGTCCAGGTTTTTCCCGCCTAAAGGTATAGTTATAAAGAGGCTCCCTAGAAGTCTGTTTGCATGGAAGCTAAGATTCCTTCTGGGGAAAAACAAAACAAAACCAAAACACTAAAATTGCGTGCTCTGCTGGGCCAATATATGTTTAGGCATATTTGGGAGAAGTGTGCGCAGGACTGAGGATGCCCTCAGGAAAGGATTCCTGCGAACAGGAAAAGGACTTCAGTACCACCAGCTGGAGCTGGCAGCAAAGCCTTAGTTCTTGGTGTGGAGAGATGTCTTTCTGTAGCATGGGGTTGTCCCCCAGATCATCCTCCTGTTCAGCCTCCCCGGGATGAAATATGAGTCTTTTAAGGAGCAGAGCAGCTATAACAGGCATAAGGCAGGAGGTGCTCCAGTGACATCACATTCCTAGCTGGCAGAGGGTAAATCAAGGCAGAGAGAGCCATTCTCTGTGCCTCCCAAGAGATGCTGCACTGTGTGCTCCTTTGTCATGGATCCCCACGGAGCAGAGGAGGTACCCAGAGGAGCAGCAGTGCTCATGGGCAGAACAGGGAACTGTAGCACCCACAGAGCCCTGGGAGCCCCAGGGGACTTCTGGGGAGTAGCAGTGGTGCTCTCTATGGAATAGTGGTGGCCACTAGAAGGGAGTCATCCCCCCAGCCCCCTTCCTGCCTTGTGCAAAGCAATTAAGCTCTGCCCCGGCACCTGCAACCTCATTTCCCCTCCCCCAACTCTTAAATGTATCTTCAGTTATTTGATCATTATACTGAATGTGAGGATGATGTCAATCAAGAGTCGGAAGTTAGAAAATTTAGCCTCAATCCTGGGGTAGAGGTACTGAAGAGTGAATTTTGAGCCTGTTCATGTGTATAAATAATTGTTTTCTTCATACACACACACACACACACACACACACACACTCTCACACACATGCAGGGAAAAGACTGAATGAATGTACACCAGAAGTTTAACTCTGGTGTATAATTGTCTCTAGTTGGTGAGATTATGATTACTTTTTTCTTTTTGTTCATCTCTTTTAATTTCCTTTTCTATATTTTTTTGTGGGGGAAGCTTATCTATATATTCTCAATTTGCTGTAATTAAATTGTTTTGCCTTTACATTTAAAAAAAGACCCATTTTAAAAGCAAACAAACAAACAAACACAAAAAAATCTCCTGTCCATTGTTAGGCACCAGTGTTTGAATCTAACCCGTCAGTGGAGCAGTTTCTTTCTTTTCCTTCTCTTCCTCCTGCCCGCCAGATAATGAAAAACTTCCAGTCCTCGACTAGGGCAGCACCACCACCTCTGCAGCTGCTGAATTAGCTCTCGACAAATGTTGGCTATCTGTTGAGTGTACCCAGCCTGGGACCTTAAATTAGTCACATAACAGCTCCAGATCTTAATTCCATTAAATTTAACAACTTTTGATTGAATGTCCAAGTGCTGTTCTGGACCGTGGCCCTTCGTATAGACAAAGATGTAGCTAACGATCCCAGCAGGAAATGCCTGAAATAACATGTGAGCCCACATTCCTCATTTAATGCACATTGGTGCTCCCAGCTCCTGTCCCCACCCCTCTCCAATCTAGGTCCCCAAGCCCTGTTTATTGCCTGTCCTTTTGAGTGGGATCATTCTCTCTCCTTCAGAGATTGGGAACTAGAACTCCATACGATGTGCAAAATAATTTATTGGGAGGAGGGATGGAAACATTAGGAATTTAACTTACATTTCATTTCAACCTAAAACAAAAGGAAAATGAAGCTTTACCAGTATTTCGTATTGGTTGACATACCACCTTAACTGGCTATGTATTCGAGGTTTATCACTTGTGGTGCGGGAGGGATCCTAAGGGAAGAGGATGATTTTTGATCCAGGAGGAAGTTGATTAATGCCCTCTGTCTGAGTTAGCTTGGGTTGCCATAACAAAATATCACAGGCTATGTGGCTTAAACAATCGGAACTATTTTCTCATTGTTCTGGAGACAGGAAGTCCAGTATCAGAGTGCCAGCAAGGTTGAGTTCTGGTGAGGCTCCTCTTTCTAGGTTGCAGAGAGCTGTCTTCTCACTTTATCTTCCTTCACGTTGTGGAAAGAGAGAGAGAGAGAGTTCTGTTTCCTCCTCTGGTAAGGACACTAATTCCATCAGGGGAGCCCCACCCTCATGACCTCTTAAAGGTTCACCTCCAAGTACCATTACACTAGAGGCTAGGGCTTCAACATACGGACTGTAGGCACACCCACACACTATACCACCCTAAATGCATTGGCTTTCCGTTTTCACAGTTTAGTGAATTTGAGATGATGTGATCTGGCTTTCAATCATCACTCACAGAATTGAATAATGGCTCAGAAACATTCCTGCTATAAGGGATCCCTGGATTACAGATATTATGAAAAATCTAAACAAAAATGAGAAATCTACATCCCTGAATTTCTACTCTTGGTCTGAGTCCTTTTATAGACACAGTCAGTGATGACTGAGTGCTATAGATAAAACCACTATATATGGATATATATTTAACTGACATTAGTAAAGTTTTCCTTCAGTATATTATCACACAAGTTTTTGGTGTTCTGATATTCTGGTATACATTTACCAGATATAATATATGCATACAGATAAAATATATACATACATATATATTTTTTCAAGTATTGAAACACTGGTATTTTTGAGGGGGTGGTTTGAGGGGTCCAGTACAATTATTTTTTATATTAAAAATTGTTAGTTTTGATACAATGTTCGATGATTTATTAATTGTGTATAACACCCAGTGTTCATCACATCACATGCCCTCCTTAATGCCCATCACCCCCCTTACCCCATCCGCCTACCCACCTCCCTTTCCACAACCCTCAGTTTGTTTCTGGAATAAAGAGTCTCTCGTGGTTTGTCACCCTCTCTGATTTCTTCCCATTCAGTTTTCTTTCCCTTCTCCTATGGTCCTCTGCACTATTCCTTATATTCCACATATAAGTGAAACCATGTTAATTCTCTTTCTCTGATAGACTTATTTCACTTAACATAATACACTCCAGTTCCATCCATGTCGATGTAAATGGTAGGTATTCATCCTTTCTGATGGCTGAGTAATATTCCATTGTATATATGAACCACATCTTCTTTATCCATTCATCTGTTGAAGGGTATCTAGGCTCCTTCCACACTTTGGCTATTGTAGACATTGCTGCTATGAACATTGGGGTGCATGTGCCCATTCTTTTCACCATATCTATATCTTCAGGGTAAATACCCCGTAGTGCAATTGCTAGGTCGTAGGGTAGCTCTAATTTTAACATCTTGAGGAAACTCCATACTGCTTTCCAGAGTGGCTGTACCAGCTTGCATTCCCACCAACAGTGTAAGAGTGTTCCCCTTTCTCCACATCCTCACCAACATTTGTTGTTCCCTGTCTTGTTAATTTACTCCTAACTGGAGTAAGGTCGTATCTCATTGTAGTTTTGGTTTGTATTTCCCTGATGGCAAGTGATGTAGAGCATTTTTTCATGTGTCTGTTGGCCATTTGTATGTCTTCTTTGTGGAGGAGTGTCTGAAAAATGGTACAGCATGGCACAAAAAGAGACACATAGAAAAGTGGAACAGAATAGAGAGCCCAGAAATAGACTCTCAACTCTATGGTCAACTAATCTTTAGCAAAGCAGGAAAGAATATCCAATGGAAAAAAGACAGTTTCTTCAATAAATGGTGATGGAAAAATTGGACAGCCACATGCAGAAGAATGAAACTGGACTATTCTCCTACACCATACACAAAGATAAACTCAAAATGGATGAAAGACCTAAATGTGAGACAGGAATCCATCAAAATCCTAGAGGAGAACATAGGCAGTAACCTCTTCGACATTGGCCATAGCAACTTCTTGCAAGACACGTCTCTAAAGGCAAGGGAAACAAAAGCAAAAATGAACTATTAGGACTTCATCAGGATAAAAAGCTTCTGCACAGCAAAGGATACAGTCAACAAAACTAAAAGGCAACCTACTGAATGGGAGAAGATATATGCAAATGACCTAACAGATAAAGGGCTGGTATCCAAGATCTATAAAGAATTGATCAAACTCAACATCCAAGAAACAAATAATCCAGTCAAGAAATGGGCAGAAGACATCATCAGGGGATTTTTTTTTAAAGAAAACCTAGCATTCGGCACATAAACACAATGAAAACTATCCGAAGATCTGAAAAATATTTTTGGAAAACCTTGAGAGTTCCTAAATTTATCTCACTTGGTTCAAGTCATGCTTTCTCTCTCTCAATGTTGGTTCCCCCCACCACCACGCCCCCTTTCTCCCCTTAATACTAGATAGACCTTCTTTGGGTCTATCTAGTCTTTATCCATTCATCTGTTGAAGGGTATCTAGGAGATACCCTTAACCAACTGAGTTGAGTTGAGTTCTGGTGAGGCTCCTCTTTCTAGGTTGCAGAGAGCTGTCTTCTCACTTTATCTTTGCATCTGAAAGCTGGTGGAGGGGGAAAGTCCAGGACACAGAATCAGGTGCTGGGGAGAGTCTCTTCCATTTTCACTGGTGGTTGTTGTGTATAACCACAACAACAACAACTTTCTTTGAGTCATTTGACTACTTCCATTTTCCATGGCATCTTGTAACATATTCATTCAGGTCATTACTGGAAGAGGAAAATGAGAAAATATTCCTTGGCTTTTGTTCAGATGTTTCAACTGTCTGAATAGCCTTCCCTGAATATCTGATCTATGAGGTCATTTGGCTGAAGGCTTCCCTCTGTCGCAGGGTGCATGTAATAAAACTATCACAGAGCAGATAGAGTTAGTGCAAACACTCATTGCTCTGTGTTGCCTTAAACAAAGAAACAGGGAGAGCCTGTATTCGTAAAGAATAGAGGATTATTAAGATGTTCTCTGCTTTGGGAAATGTTCATTTGCAGATGGAAAAGGGGCTGATTGCTGGCATCAGGTACAGACGATTTACAGCCTTAAGTGCCAAGAATTTATCACATACATGAAGTCCAGCGCCACCCTTACCCACATTAATGTTTGTAACTTCAAAGAGACAATGAGTCACTGCAGGGGAAGAGAGTACTCTAACTACATTGACAGTTCTGGATTTTGTGCTGAATCCCACCCCACTGAGCATGAGTCTTCAGGCAAATATGGAAACGGTGGTCCTGATTAGTCATTTGTAACGGCATGCCTTTTCTGTTGATTCACAAACATTGTCTCCATTCTTTCTGTGGAAGCCTTCCTCGAATAGGACTCACACTTGGACCACGTGTAAATTTGGATAATGATTAGCTTGAGTGTTGAAAGAGAATTTGGCACAGTGCCTTGCAAAACCCATGAAGCTGTAGGACAGACTGCTTTTATCCTTAGCATGGATCAAATCTAGAGATGAGAAGAAACATGCCTTCCAAGACTGCTTTTCTAAAACATTGCTGGGGAGAGATGCAATTGAAGGGAAATATGACATGTGACTGGAATATATTAGGTAACTTACTCCAATTCATAATCAAAAGCAGTTGTTGTCTGATTGAAGTAGAGAACCAAGGAGGAAGTTGCTTTGTTCTACTACATGAATCTTTGAAGTTACAATCATCTATACCTGCAGATAAATTCCCAAAAGAGATCACGTGTTATTAGACCTCTTAATTGTGATTTATTTTTTTGCTTTAAATTTAAGAGTCTTTTGAGAATAGTGAGAGGGAATAGGAGAGAATGGAAAAAATGAACATCTAAGAAGCAATTAACTAAGATAGTATTATAAAGTATGCAGTGAATCTGATTCATAAATGTTTTACGGTCCCAGTACTAATGGCTTCTTAAAGTTGTGGCTCATGGTTCCAGTGCAGGTAGATTCTAGGTTGAAATAATGTTTGGTAAATTGAATTGACCATAGATGAGTCTCAATTTCTCAGGAATTATGATATATCTGTAACTATATACACACACACACACACATATACGTATATATGTCTTGTTATGTAACTTTCCATCCAGACAGTGAAATGGAAATGAATATAGATAACTATTTTAAAAAAACATATGATACCTTATTTACCAATATATTTTTGTTAGCCTTATTTATCATGTCTTTTTATTCTGTGTTTTTGACGGTTTGTCTTCTGGGAGCCTTGCTAACCCTGGGGGGACCACCTCTCCCAGGGCTAGGAAATTCCCAGAGATAGCAAACTACTTGCCTGTGAGTGTGCCTTTCATATGCAAATCATCCAGTGTGGAATCCAGACTCCCAATCACCAACTTGATAGAGCTCTTCTACTCCCAGACACTACTACCCTGCCTTAATCATCCCAGGGCCAGATAACCAGAAACAATCCCTACACCGCAGAGCCTGCTGAATTATTCGAAGTAGCTTATCCTAAACTTGCTTACTCTGTCTCGCCAGTTTCTTTCTGAAGAAACCACAAAGGCTCTTGCCATAGAACCCCCTCTCCGTCTGCCTCCTGACCATGCCTGGTGCTTCCCACCCCCAACATCCCTTTCATGGGTCCCCCTTCCTCCTGGGATCAGTGAGTGTAACTGTCTTTTCAATGGCAGTAATGAAATCTACATTTTAAAACATAGCCTGGAGATATTAATGTTTCCTTTGTTGTGGCAAACTAGATTTTCTCCAAAAAAAAAAAAAACCTCCGGGTATAAATCATAAAAATTCTGAATGAAATGTAAAAACATATTTTAAAATGCGTATCTGGCTCACTAGAAAGCAAAGAAAAGCCAGACTGATGAAAAACTCAATTCCAGACAAGTAACCAAGCTGAAGGCAAGGATACCCTTAGTGGATAGGATATCCAGAAATCTCTAGTGCCTAGGTTTTCAGTTTTAGTTGGCCTTATATAGGAGGCAGAAGGCAAAACCTAGAGGTTGTACAAGGTGGGAAGTCACTGTCATAAAATAGGGACTCCTCAAAAGTGTTCACCTTGCTGGATAAACTGGAAAAGATAAAACCCCACAAACCAAGTTAGTCTTGGCTTTGGGGTGGGGAGAGGGAACGGTTGGTTAATGGTCTCTCTTGAGGATTTGTAATATTAACCCTGATCGTAAATAAATTTGGGGCTGGAATTCCCAATGTCTTTGTATCCCCTCAAAACTTCAAGTCAAGAAGTTTGGTGGTTGTAGGTAGGAAGAATATCTAAGTGTCTGGAAGAAGCAAATGGAAATCATTTCTAGAGAAATTCATCTCTGACCTTGGTCTCAGAAATTTCCCACAGATAAAACTCCAATGGACTTAAACTCACATGAGCACACATGCAAAAAAATGAAACACATGAGCTAGAAGAGCCAGAAGCCAGAAGAGAAGGAGAGTGCTGAGTATTTTAAAAATGAGTTAAGTGATTTTTCAAAATAAAGAGCCTAGGCTCGATGACCCTTGAACTTCCTTTAATTTCCACAGTTCAGGTATCTGAAACACGAAACAGTATGGAAAAGAAAAGAATTGCTCGAAATGCACAGCCATGTGAGAGCTTGAGGGTGAGATTGTCAGGAAGATGGCACAGAGTTGCTGACTTAGCCTTGGTATTGTCCAGGCTCCTCACGTGCAGGGGGACAGACATGATGTATGGTCATCCTACCTGTGTCTAGGACAGTGTTAGTCAGGCTGTCTTCTGGAGGAGCATAAAGATTTCCTTTCAAATTCCCTTTGAAGCATCAAAGGACATCCCTTTACTGCCTGAAGCGGTGTTATGACTACAAAGAACAACAAGAGATTGTGCCTGATAGACCATTTCAGTAGCTCTGTGCAAAGTTCCCATGCAGCTGGAGAAAGTTGATGGGACATAGAGAAGACCACAGGCCCTAATTCTTCCTCTTCCTCCTCCTCACATTGGCCATCTCATCAAGGTGGTTCTGCTGTGACTGTAAGTTATTGAAATCTGCCACTTAATATCTCTGAAACTATGGACAAGTCACTACACCTCCCTGAGCCTTGGCGTCCTCATCAACCAAGTGGGCATGATCATGGTACCAACCTCCTTGGATTGCTGTAAAGACTAAATAGGATAACCACTATAAAGCCCTTAGAACAGTGCTTGGCATGTTATGTGTTCCATAGTCAGAACAGTGTCATTACCTTCCCATTGGGGAAGATAAAATTAAGAGTTTAATAAACACATCACCCCCTAGGCATGAGAATGATCAGATCATCTGTTAGTTTGCTGTTACAACTGGGATATCCAGAGACTTCGGCATGTTGTTAGTCCGCACAGAGGCTTCAAGCCATATTCGAGAGAGGGAGTGTTGAGCTAAATCAAGTTACATATTTATTTGTTTATTCCATAGCAACTCCTTTTTCCAAAAAATATTTGAAATAACCTGAAAAGAAATACAGATAATACAGCAGGATATAAAATTCAATGTGGAAAATACATTTCAAGAGGAGAATAAAGGTAAGAAAATAAAAATATACAGTCTATGACACAAAGAAGAATTTGTAATATAGTCTTACATTTCTGGTATTTGAATGCATTTCTTTTGTTGTCCTTGAGTCCAAAGAAACAATCTGAAACCAAGAAAGAAGCATAATCTGCAGCAATGAGTACTTACCTGCAACAACCAGTCCAGGAAGCCAAACAACAACCTCTATAGCGAACAGTCCTAAACCAATAACTGACAGCTTCCCTAATTTTTGTCTCTTTCCAACGTAGGACCAACCAGAGAGAGTCAGTTATGTTCCCCTGTTACACAACAGGCCCCTCTTCTAATTAGGCTGCCTCCAGCTTCCCCATGTCAGTTGCTCCAATGAAGGCATACCTGAAACTTTCTATTTTTCCACTCTAGGCTTTTCCACTTCTCTGTCTGCCTTTGAGTCAGCCAAACACCATCGATGGTGGCTGGTCCCCTTGATGCAGCAAGTTCTGAAGAAACAGGCTTTGCTTGTTCTACTTTGGTTGGTCTTCATTTATGTCCACATTGCCAGGGCCTTATTTCCACCAGAGCATGTTGTTATAGATAGTGGGTTGCCCAGAACTGTGAGCTGCCTGCACTTTTCACTGCCTCCACCTCTGTTCCCTCCACTGTTCCAACAAAGCCCCATTCCTCAGCAGGGTACCCTCTGCCCTGAGTTGTTCAGTTGAAAATGATGGATGTAGTAGATACTCATGGAGAAGCAGTTGGCCCTTAACATCTGTTCCTCTCCTTGTGCTGTTTTCACAGTCCCTAAATCTGATTCTAAAGAGAAAAATTATTATGTGTTAAGGTCATAGGGATTAAGTATAATGTAAAACAGCATTATGTAAAAACATAATCACAATTAATTCTGTTATTTTAAGACTGTGTTTCATGGGGCATGTAATGGATGTAAAGCAATGTTTCTGTTTTCAAAATTAATTTTAAAAAGGAGGCTTTTATAATATCTGTTCTCAAAATAACAAATTATTTTGCTCCTCAGATGTACATAGGTTCCCGTAAGGCATTAAATGAACAATGTATAACTGGTTTTCTAGAGTTGCTTTTGAATAGTTCTCTACTTATTTGAGTGTTATTAGATAAATTAAGAAGAATTTGATACAATAATCCCATTGTTTTTATCTTGAATTGTTGGAGTTAGCATTTTTAAACAGAGTGTCTGCCTGTACCAAATTAATTTCCCAGGCCTTCTGCAGTCTTGCATATTCTTTCATTTCACATCCCTCTTCTAAATCATTATATTTAAAAAAAAAAAAAAGGTGTCATTTTATTGTCAGTGCATGGAGAGGATTGTCAATTAAAACAGGAAAATTCAAACAATACCCCTTAAATACCTTGCTTGCTTTGGATTGCATTTTCCTTCACTGCTTAAAAAATCATCTCACTGCTAAATCTCGCCAATTCTAAAGCACATTTTTTTTTTCACATTTTAACATATCTGAAAGACAGATGTGTTTTATAAGCAATGGCGTGTCATAGTTTATTCGACTGCATTTTTTACTGGCTGGTGATTCACGAAATAATGGCGTATGTGATAATTGATACATCTTAAATCCAGTGAAATATGATGGCAGACTTATTATGCATTATTATTTTGGTATTCTAAAACATAATAGGTACCACAGAAATTTAACAGCCCCTGAGTGAGGGCACCAGCTTTCCAAATGTGCCCTTTGGAGCTCTAGGGTTTCTTGTGAGGAGGGAAGCAGGTGGGTCACCAGGGCAGCAATGTGGTCCTTTTGTTCTTTCTTTTTCAACAGATGGGACTTCTCTATAAGCTTTCCTGAGATGAGAGGCTTTGCTGGAATTAAAACACAATGTGAGTTTGACAATCAGTGACCAGGGAGATTAACTCCCCTTAGCAGAATAAAAATAAGGGTTCCTCCTTGAGTTCCTACTGTGTGATGGGCCCAGAACTATACTGTACATAGAGGGCAGGGGATTTTACTGAGGTACTAATTTGAGTTTTGTGGTCTATGAGTTTACTGCTCCCCTCTCTCGCATTTCTCGCAGGTAGTTAGGTTTGTGTTCTCTTTACCCATGGTAGGTTTGTGGCAGGGCCAGAAGCTCTTCCTGGTTCATATAAACATCTCAACTCCTTAAAGATGGTGCTGGCTGTGTTCCACATCCACCCACCTCCCCAGATCAGGAAGAGGTCTAGGTTTGTGTAGTTGTAGTCCCCTCTTGTAGGTGGCCTCAGAAGATGGCTTGACTCCAGATATGCAAAGGATGGTGGACTCCAGGCACAAACTCCTATTCTCTGTAGTAATGATGACAAAGATTTTCTCCATGAGCAAACCTTAGTCAGGCTCCTCTTAGCCCTCTGCTTGATGTGGCCAAACCTGGGCTTCTGTCTCTGTCCTTATAGAGTCCAATTTTAGCAAGAATCCTGCTGAGTCAGTTTAGCCAGAATCCCCCACTTTTGAGATCTGATCTGATCCAATTCCTTATCCTCCATCATCCCTTGGTGATATCTAATCACCCTGGCAGGCCTTCAGTAAGAATCTTGGTGTGTCAGTTTAGCAAGAATTACCCTACTGTCTTAGTAATTTTCCATCCACCAACCCCTGACCCCACTCTGTTCCCTGGCTATGAATCCCACTTTTCCTTGTCATATTTGGAATTGAGTCCACTCTCTCTTCCCAACTGTAGAACTCCATTTTAGTCTCTAGACCTATTGCGATAGTCCTGAATAAAGTCTGCCTTGCCATTTTAACAAGTGTCAGAATATGTTGTTTCTTTGATAGTCTGTGCCCCAAGAGTGCGAAGACAGAGCAGAGCCACCGGACTTGCAGAGACAGGGAATGTCTCCTTGGCACCTAGGAGAGGCAGGTGTCTAGAGAAGTCTTTGGTGCTTTGACAAATGCAGGACAATGACAGGAGAGGGGATCCCTAGGAATGACTGTGCTTGAATTTCATACCAGTCTGGTAGGTAAAGACTTGGAGAAGATTTAAGTTGATTTGAGGAAAAAAACATACATTTCTTGCATAGCAAAATTTGGGTTTGCAAATTTATATCATGATTTTATCCCATTCCACTTCACAGCATCTGAAAAGTTAGTGTTATACATTGTTTTACAAATGAGGTCCTGAAGACTTAGAAAAGAGGAAAGATTGGTCCAACTCCTCAGTGTGAGCCAGTCAGTGCAGAGCACGTGAGTACCAAAAGGAGTAACAAGGAGACCATATGTTCTGGCATAATTATTCAATTCTCTTGACTTGACAATTATTTCCTTGTATAATCGTTCCTTAAAGGTATGCTTTCTGTTTGCTTTCTTTTTAAGTGTGTTGAGTCATTCAGGAAAGGAAGTCTGCACTTGGGGAAATATTCTCAATTATGCCCAAAATATCTGAATACAAAGTAAAAAAAATAATTAAAGGAAAACATTCAGCCCTGTAGGCATCGGTCAACGTGGGGGAAGGATGAAAGACATTAAATTGTGGTTTAGTGTCCTGCTTTGTATTTGTCCTTTTTTTTTTTCACATCAAATCTAAGATGGAATCTCAATATTTTAAATGGACAAAAGTGAATGGGATCTTTGGGCAATTTAAATTTTGACTGAGGCCGAAAATGTCCTGGCGTTTGTGCAATCTATGAAACATCTTCCTTGGAGCTCTGAGTGTATCCTACACAAACCTGCAAACTAGTTTTGGGAGGAGGACCCTAATGGAAGGGCATTAGGCTAGTGACAAAGAACGGGAACTCTGCAGTGGGTTGGACTAGGTCCAAATTCTGTTTCTGGTTTTCAGGGATAAATTAGATAATGTGAATAGTGAAGTGCTAACAGATGGCAGTTTAGGAAGACTGAACATAAGCTCAGCAGCCCCAGTTAGACTCCTCCACTTAGCAGCTGGGTAACTTAGGGCAAGTTATTTAACCTTTAAACATCAGCTTTATCTTCTGGAAAACAGGGATCATAACAGAGTCTACTTCATGGGTTGATGTGAGGATTAAATGAGATGGTGGATATAAAGCTCTTAGCTCAAGATCCCCACACAGTAAGCAACCAGTAAGTGGTCACCATGACAGTAAGTGTTATATGAAGCTGCTGCTCTTCCTTACACCCACAAGTCTACAAGTACTTTGAATTAAACTCAGGCAGTGACCAGTCTCTCCTTTTCCTCCTCTTTGTCTTTCTCCTTCCTCCCCCCTCTATTCCTCCTCCTGCCTCTTCCAATATGGTTTGAATTGATCTAGTGTCATAGTTCTAGAGTGCACATCTTTTCAGCCTGAGCATGAAAAATGAGTGTTTCCCAATCTTTGTCTAAATTCTCTTGGAGAAAAAGCTCAGAGCTGGAGGAGAATGACTAATTATTATTCACAGCTGCATAAAAACTGGAAGGTAAATATTGGCTTTCTAGATGCAAAGCATTACATTTCCTCCAAAATTTGTGTAAAGTGGTTTTCCACTAAGAATATAAAATAGATGATTTTGTTTTGAGAGCATTTATTATTATGCAGATTAGAGATTAAACACCCAAATAGCTTATTTGCTAATTCACCATTCATGAGAAAATTAGACATGCTAAAAAGTTCTCATTTTTAGAGCAAAGAATCTTTTAAATTCTCAACTCAAAAGGTCTACCATTGTCAAAAAGATATCCCTGCAGATATTTCTCAAAATCTTAAATTGAGATGAAAAGTGTAATTCAGTCTGTAGTGCTGCCGCTTTATGACAAAGCACCATGATTTCTTTCTTGTTTTTTTATATATATGTGTTTGTATATATATATATATATATATATACACATGCACACACACACACACAGAAATGCTGGTGAGAGCAATAATTAATTTGTAAAATAGACAAATTGGAAGTTCAGGTCTAAAAAGGAATTTCGGTGCCACAGAGCAATCATAGCATTGTGTTTCCTTATCTTTCTTAATGGGTCTCAACTTCCTGTGGCCTTTGTTGCTAGGAAACTAGTCTCTCCTGAATTGAAAGCCACCTTTCTGTTATTGTTGACTCTATGGAGTCTGAAATGAACCAGGCCTATCTTGAATCCTTCAGGATTAACTATCAGTGATGTGCCTGTGCCTGTGGATGATGGGAAAAACCCCGAGCTCAACATTTTCTGTAGAGCCACTGCTTAAAACCCCAGAAGGAAAAGAGTTCCCTTTATAACTTCCCTTTGGAAAATTCCATTAGCCTATCCTGTGTGAAGTTAAGTCTCCTAGAAGTAGAAAGATGAAAGGGAGGGAGCTGTGGTCCATTTCCCTGCATTTCCACATTGCATTAAGGTACAGGCCACCTTAGGAGCCCTGATAGGTGCTCAGGAAGCTAGAGCTTCAAAGTAAGGGTGCATTCCTAGCAGGTTGCATTCGTTCAGTATAGTCCTTTTTGTATTCACAGTTTAAACCCAGAATCTGAATGCATGCTAGAGGCTTTTGAGCATCCTCGGTGGGATTGAAAGTGGTGAGAGTGACCAAAATTCTTTTGCAAGATGAGTTACTATGTTTTAGGAAGATGTCTTGGCCTGTGGAAGAAGATAGTGAATGCAATTTGCAGCTATGTTTTCTCCACAACTCAACTCAGAAACAGAGACTCTCTTTAACAGCATTTTGATTCTGATGCAATTCGGAGAGTGTACATTTAGAGGCAGAAATCATGTCTGTAAGATGCAGATTATCTGGTGACAGAAATAAAGGTTCAAGGCAGATCATTAAGGCAGACCTGAAATCCAGTCTGAGCAAAAATGGACCATCAGCCAGTAGAGGGATGGGATTTAAGAAGCCCCTAAGGAGTTTAAAGACTGGCTCACTCCATTCTTTGAAGATTTTCTGCTTTTTCTTTCCCACCCTGTTTTGCTCCTTTATGTGTGTGTGTGTGTGTGTGTGTGTGTAACTCCACTATATTTCAAGCTTGAATTGAGCTAATGTCAAAGTTGTAGAGCTCACACCTTTCCAGCATGAACAAGAAAAATGAGGATTTCCAAGTCTTTGCCTACTATAATATGGGGAAAAAGCTCACTCCACCTCACCTTCATCTCTTGTAACCTTAAGCAGAGTGTCTTGCATATAGATGGCGTCTACCAGCAGTTACTAGATTTACTCCAGTAGCCCCTTATAGGTGACTCCAGTCATGTCTAAATTATGTCCCAAATTATGTATCTGTTGTTGTCAGATGAAATTAAATTGGTAAAAAGAAAAACCTAATATAGACACAGGCAAATAGTTCATAACACAGCAAGCCATTTTAATATGATTGTATCAGAGGTATTTTCAACCCCCACTATCGTAGTCGAGTCCCCTTCAATAGCTGGAATAAGGGCACGTCATCTTCAACTGTGACCGTGGAGAGAGGTGCTGGCAGCTTTGTGGCAGCTGCTCTAGAGAAAAACAGTTAGTGAAGCTGAGGAGACACCAGCTGGTTTAGAGGACCATGGTGGCAGTGTGTATCCTGTGTTCTGGCTTCCGCCATAGATGCTAATGCAGGCTCTTTCCTAGCATTCAGAATAGTGCTCGTTAACCAAGCCACCAGCAAGCTCCTAGATGCTGGGTTCAGACAGACTAGCTCAGGATTCCTACATCTCATGGATCGGGAGTCCTGATGATCTTCCTTTCCCCCAGTCCCTTCCCTGGGGACTGGGCAGAGTCTCTTCTTATATCTCCCAATCCAAAGATCTCATGCTGCTCCCTCTCCTTGGCAGGGGAGCCATTTGCTCATCCTCCTAACACACCCACTCTTTTAAGGAGTTCTACCCTCAGTGACTCAAAAGGAAAGTTACTCTCCTAAAGGCAATTTGCTAAGTTCTTCCAAGGAATAACTGAGGTATTTCTGAGATATATCTTCTGGGTAAGAAAACAGAACTCTAGCAGGGCATCATTCCATACTAAAAAAGGATAAAAACATTTTCCCATTTCAGAAGTTATGTCTGTCTTTTAATGATGGGATATTCACAGTAGCGCAGTGTTCTTAACCTACAAATGGGCTTTGGAAGCAAGCCATCTGGGTTCAAATTGTACCCTGCTGGGACACATGGGCAATTACTTTACCTCTCTGAGCCTCAATTTCCTTGCTTAAACAAATAGCAATGATAGCAGTATTCACCTTATAAAGATTACTGTGAGAATCACATGAGATAATGCATATTCTTAACAGAGAACCTGGCATAGACTGATGTACTCAATAAATAAATCGTTTCTGTTACTGTTATCATCATTATACCTCACAGTATCATCCTTTGAGTACTTTCCATGCATGCATCAAGCACACTATCAGATACCGGGGAGGAAAGATGAATAAGGCATCCTGCTTTGGAGGAACTCTCACTCTACTGGAGAAAATGGACATGCACAGAGTAAGGTATAGCTGTGCATTAACAGAGTAAACAATACACTGTCGTGAGAATCTTGAGGAAGGCTGGAGATAGAGATTCAAGAAGCTTCCGCAGAGGAGGGACATGTGATTTGGCTGTTGAAGGAAAAATAATGAGAGGAGGAAAAAGTTTTTGGGTGGTGGAGCACCTATAACAGAAATAAAAGACTCTTTCCTGCTGTGTTTGGCAACTTGCAACAGCTTGATACTAACCTTGAGCTTGGGGTGCCTGTGAGCAGGGTGTGGTTTGGAAGTGTGAAAGCCCAGAAATAGAGGAGACAGGTCTTGATGTATTTTCTTCCACCAATGGCCATTTCTTATACTTTCTCGGCTCTTATATGAACCAAGACTGATGGCTAAAAGTATAATCCAGATTTGATAGTTTAGTTCTTTGGCTCTAACTAGTAGTGGAATTGGCAGGCTTTCATTGAGATTGCGTTCTCAAATATTGGGAAATATAATAAAGATTTCAGGTAATTCTCTTAACAAGTATACCCAAAACCTACCCTTGCCTCAATTTTTAGCATCTTTCAGATCAAAATCCAGACAATCAAGCTTGAACAGTCTGGGTTTTTGCTATTATCTTGAGTATTAGGAACTTCAGCTGGGGATTTGTGTTAATCTGCCTAGGAGTTGGGCTGCGTTTAACGCTTGCTGTCACTCTAGGTGCCAGAGGTTCAAATTCTTCTAGTATCCTTGTTTTTATCTCTCCCCTTGATTTTGGGCTTCCCTAAGTACTTCTTCTCAGAGAGAATGTGTATCTTGCAGCTCTTTGAACTATAATCCACTGTTATTATACCAGAGCCCTGTTCCTGTGGTGACAAGGTGTAGAGAGGGAGAACATTACGTAATTTTATAATGAAATGACAGTCTTTCAATAGATCTCTGTCTCTGAGCTGCAGCTTTCACACGTGTTTCTCCAGAGGAGTAATTTTCTTGCTCTGCTGCCCACACACATCCTGGAGTGCGGCATTCCCATTCTATATTCTTGAAGTCTTCACCTGCGTTGACTATGGTTCCCCCCTCTTCCCGCCCTTATGTGAGACATAAAGGCTAGAGGGGGGTTGCTGTAAGAGGAAAGCCCTTCCCCCAGCGGAGGTCATGCTGGCCACATCTTTTCCTTGGAAAGTAGGCTTTTTTTGTTTGTTTGTTCGTTTATTATTATTATGTTGTTATTATGTTCAGTTAGTCACTATATAGTATATCATTAGTCTTTGATGTAGTGTTTAATGATTCATTAGTTGTGTATAACACCCAGTGCTCATCACAACACGTGCCCTCCTTAATACCCATCACCCTGTTACCCTCATCTCTCCACCCCCCTCCCTTCTGTAACCCTCAGTTTGCTTCCCAGGGTCCATAGTCTCTCATGGTTTGTCTCCCTCTCTGATTTCTCCCCCTTCAGATTTCCCTCCCTTCCCCTATGGTCCTCCATGCTATTCCTTATGTTCCACATATGAATGAAACCATATGATAATTGTCTTTCTCTGCTTGACTTACTTCACTTAGCATAATCCCCTCCAGTTCCATCCATGTCGATGCAAATGGTGGGTATTCATCGTTTCTGATGGCTGAGTAATATTCTATTGATATATGAACCACATCTTCTTTATCCATTCATCTGTTGAAGGACATCTCGGCTTCTTCCACAGTTTGGCTATTGTGGACACTGCTGCTATGAACATTGGGGTGCACGTGCCCCTTCTTTTCACTACATCTGTATCTTCGGGGTAAATACCTAGTAGTACAATTGCTAGGTCATAGGGTAGCTCTATTCTTAACATCTTGAGGAACCTCCATACTGTTTTCCAGAGTGGCCGTACCAGCTTGCATTCCCACCAACAGTGTAGGAGGGTTCCCCTTTCTCCACATCCCTGCCAACATTTGTTGTTTCCTGTTTTGTTAACTTTTGCCATTCTAACTGGTGCAAGGTGGTATCTCATGGTGGTTTTGATTTGTATTTCCCTGATGGCTAGTGATGTTGAGCATTTTTTCATGTGTCTGTTAGCCATTTGTATGTCTTCTTTGGAGAAGTATCTGTTCATGTCTTCTGCCCATTTTTTTGACTGAGTTAGGGTTTTTTGAGTGTTGAGTTTGAGAAGTTCTTTATAGATCTTGGATATCAGCCCTTTATCTGTAATGTCATTTGCAAATATCTTCTCCCTTTCCGTGGGCTGCCTCTTGGTTTTGTTGACTGTTTCCTTTGCTGTGCAGAAGCTTTTTATCTTGATGAAGTCCCAAAAGTAGAAAGCTCTGAGAGCATTTCACCAGGTTTACTGCCCTCCCCCGACCCCCCAACACATGTCCACCAAAGCTCGGAGAGGATCTTTCCTGGATCTTTGCTATGAGAATCTGGTGTGGTTCCTGCAGGTAAAGCTTGTGAAAGTTTGAGGGCCCCTCTGAGACTGTAGCTTCCCCATGGGACTGTTTCTCATGATCATGCTAGTATACACTCAGTCTTCATCAGTTTATCAAAATCACCATTAAGTGTTCCTACAAGTTTATAGTTCTAGTGGCTTCTGCCCCCATAAGCTGTTCTGGGTGTGAGTCTGTATGTGCCCGTCTCTCTATATTTCAGAGTGGCTGTTTGTCCTCAACCTTGGTTCTCTGACAGTTTCAGGAGAAGTTACTGATCTTTTTACCCAGCTTTTGTTGTTCTTGTTGTAAAGACAGGAGTGATAACCTATAAGCTCTTTCCACATTGGAGCTGGAATGAGAAGTCCAAGTTGGGAATAAAAATAGTTTTTGTGTCGGAGTTCTTTGAGGAAGACTCAGTGAGATAGTACAAGTGCTTGGCATAGTATCAAGTGCAGAGTAAATGTTTAGTAAATTTTTGCTATTATTATTATATCAAAGAAGATTTAAAATGTATTCCTATTAACATACAACAAAAGCTAAATATTTTACTACAAATGCATTTCTTTAAAAAAATAACCTAAAAATAAAAGAAACTATTTTAACTAGACTATGTGAATCTAGCCAAGTAGTACAAGATTAAAACTGAACACGATCCAAATTCTAAATTATACCTCCAGTTCCAAAAATTCACAATTCAATCTGGTCATGCTTCATTTATCAAAGCACGCTTGCCGTTGGAAATAAACATTTCAATTTCTATGATCCAGTGATTATTTTCTAATGTATATTTTATATGCCAAGTACTATGTGACAAAGAATCAATTTTCTCTTTGTGCTTCTTTCTGGAATTGTTCAAAGCATAATGAGAGTGGCAGCCGGGTAAATAGCTAATACTATACATTGAAAGCATGGATAAAGATATAGCAAGGAATGGTATGGCATTATGAAGGCAAAGCCTCTGAACTCAGTCTAACTACATTCAAATCCCAGTTCTGTGACTTAACCCTGCAGTGAGATCTTGGTCAAATTGTTTAGGTTCTCTCTGCCTTGTTTCTCTCAGCTATAAAATGGGACTAATGAAACATATGTTATAGTTTTCAACGCAAGTAGAATGCTTAGCACAGATCCTGGAACAAACTAAGGGCTTGTCAAACTTAGCTCCAACAGTTAGTTGCAAACAAAATGCTGTGAGGAAGAAAAACTTGAGCTTGATGGCAATAACTAAGCCTGGTTTCTCAAGCTATTTCAAATGCGTGGCACATTGTAAGTTCTCAGTGTCAGTCAAGTCAATGAAATGATTGAATGAATGAATGAGTCATTAATTCTGCAGGGCATTATGGAAGATGTCCCAGGGGAGCATTTGAGCGTGGTTTTGTAGGATGAAGAGTGTTTCGCCAAGTAGATAAAAGGAGAAAAAAAATTAGGAGGAAAGATAACTGTAGTGAGAGAAGAAACTGGGAATTATATAGCGTGGTCAGAGCTTTTGGTATAGAGGGCAATGTTACTCATTCAGGAAACAAGGAAGTCCCAGAAAAACTCTCTTTGACATTTTGCTTTAGATCTGAGAAATAAACGTTTGAGTCAGTGGCTCCAAAAGTCTTAGTCTCCTTTTCTTAAAATCGTCATCCCCCCCAAAAAAGGAATAGAAAACAAAACTAAACTAAAGGAAATAGGTAATGGAATCAGTAGTTAAGGACTATGTTTTGTTTTTTATTTCAATGGCTTTTAGGAAATGGAAAAAATTATGTATTTATGTAGGCAATTAATTCTACTTCTATAGTTTTACCATCTCAAATACAGGTAGGGTGCTGCTAAAATTCAGATTACCAGGCTCTCCAGTAACTCTCCAGAGTTATTGGTCAAGATTTCTAGGTATGTGGACTAAGAATCTACTTTTAAACACATATCTCAGCTAATGTGTTTGCTCACCAAAGTTTGAGCACCATAGGTTTGCATGCAAGGATATCAAACTAGTATTCAAGAGGTAAATACATATTTGATTATTTCTGATATCTTGGCCTTTGTCCCTGCTGTTTTCTCTCACTGGAATACTTCTTCCCACGTCCTCTATCATTAAACATGCTATTTTTGCCTCAGCATTTATTCTTCTGGTGTTAGCTTATTTTTTATTCAGTATTTATTTTACAAATAGGGCCTACCATGGGCCAGACAAAAAGATGTCCTTCATCTTCCTTCTCTGAGTTAGGTATCATTCTTGTGTTCTCCCATGGCACCCTGTACTTTCCACTCTTACAGTACTTAGGATACTATGTTGTAACTGCCTGCTTCGTATCTCTCTTACTATAAAATGTGTTCCATGAGAGCAAGGACTGGATCTTATTTTTGTTGTCTCCCTAGTGCCGACATTGCACATTGCCTCACAATTCAATGATACTCTATAAGTGCTTGTTGAATGAAGAAGGAATGCATGTATAAATGTTACCAGTGATTGCTGTGTAACAGTTATAAAAATCCTAATGGCATATGACAGTAAGCATTTATTTCACTTATGCATCTCCAAGTTATCTGGAGATTGACTGATCAGACGCAGCTTAACTGGATTTGGTTCCAAGATGTACGGTGGGTGTGCTGCCTGTATCTCATCCTGCTTAGACAGGCAGGCTAGCTGGAACGTGTTCTCCTAATGGCAGAAGGCAGGATCGCAAGAGAGCAAGTAGAAACATATGGTGCCTCTTAGAGAATAGGCTTCAAATTGGTACACTGTTCTTTCGAGCCATACTCCATTGGCCAAAACAAGTCATTGACAAAGGGTGTAGATAGAGGAGGATGAAGGTTTGGGGCCAATAACTCAATCAGTCACATAAAAATTAATACATAAAGGGAGTATTGAGTGAAGAGAATTGAAGGGAAGGATATCTAGCTTTCCTGTAATTCACTTGCCGACATGTGTTAGGATACTCAGGACTCGAGAAATGCAGGGATGATACAGAGCCATTCTAGAAAGATCTAGCCCAATTTCCATTTGGGGATTCCCTAGAAGTCATTAAGTTCACATATTAAAAAAAAAAAAAAAAGCTAGGTTTTTAAAATTCTGTAATAATGGCACCCAAGTGTTTTTGTTACCCAAACCTCAGAACCTCCGCAGATGTGCTGAAAGTGAAAATACAATCCCAGCCCACATCCTGCTCTGTTTTCTCTTCTACCTGGTTGTGCTCAGCTGTTCTGGGGCACACTGGATAAAGGTGAGAGGTTTGGGGGTGAGCCTGTAGGGAGGGAGCCTGAATGTAGGGCCTTGTGGAGGCCCTATTTCTAGGACTTGTAGGTTTTCATAATTCATTACTGTTTGTTGAAAGCACTCACATCAATATTTCCTTTTGATTTCAGATTTGTTTTTAACTATGTCTGCAGATAAAAGAATCACACTTCATGTATTCCCAGGTTGAATTCAAGTTCCCTTCCATGAAGCTTCTTCCCCTTCTTCCAAAATTCTGGAGATAGGAAGTTTTCCTTCTTCGTGAGACACTACATTTCTTCCACCCTCAGTTTGTCTTAGAATTCCTATAGATGAAAACAGCCAGAGATTCCACATATGACAGTTTTCTCTTTGAAAAGATAAACCACAGAATTCTTTGTTTTGCTTTGTTTTGTTTTTAGAGTGCAAGATAAAGAAGATAGTTCTTAATTCCATTATCTCCAGAAGGATGAGATTATAGCAGACAATTAAACTGCTCATGTTTGAGATCTTATAGGAACCTTTCTAATCCATATTTATTATTGCATAGAGAAAGACCTTTAACAAATACTCAGTTTTTTCTCCTTGAATAGCAAAGTGGAAATCCTTGGCTTAGGCTATTGGGAATCCTAAAATGTTGCCCAGTTCCTATTCATGGATAAGTCTCAATGCTTCAATACAATGAGGCCCATTCATAGGATGAAATCTTAGGTTGCCTTTAAAAATCAAATTTACTTAAAATAATAAATGAAAAAGAAAATATTCTTAATTTTACAGATTGGGATGCAAAACAGTATGTGGTGACTCCAGTTTTGTTAACTATTAATAGTCACATGGGTATACACGTACACACACACACAGAAAGAAAAAAGACAGAAAGGTCTTATGTTAATGACATTTCTCTCCCAGTAGTGATTATGTGTAAATTTATTCTTTATGCTTTCTATATTCTTTTTTTTCCCCAATAATTCCATATTACTTTTCTAATTGGGGAAAAAAACCATTTACATCTACATGACCACCTTTTAAAACCTTATTTTGATTAAATTAACTTTATTAAGTTATTTAGCAAATATTTTATTATCTCTTTGAAGAGCCTTCTTAAAGGCAATAGAAAGATACTAGCACTCTAGATCATTACTCTGGGTAGCAAGACAAAATAAATCACAAAAGCAGTCAAGAGCAACGTATAGATTATAGAGATGGATAAGACCTTAAGTACATTCTATATGTGAGTATAAAAAATTCATACAACCAAAAACTTAGAGACAATATTTCATTTTTCTTTTTTAAAGATTTATTTATTTATTTTAGAGAGAGAGAAGAGTGCATGCATGCAAAGGGTGGGGGAGAGGGTGAGAGAAAATTTCAGTCAGACTCTGTGCTGAGCATGGAGCCCAATGAAGGGCTCAATCTCACGACCTTGAGATCGTGACCTGAGCCGAAACCAAGTCGGAGGCTTAACCTACTGAGCCACCCAGGTGCCCTGCAACATTTCATTTTTCAAAAAGATTTAGGTTGAAAAAAATCTAAGAGCTAGGAAGTGACAGAGTTAGAACTTGAACTCATGTCCCTTAGAATCCAAAGCCAATACAATACAGAGTGTTATCTCCAAACATTTTGATGAAGAAGTCATACTTTAAGTTAAAATAGATTCTAGTCCTCAATAAGCTGAGAAGTGACATAATGTCACTCAAAAGGGTTCTTAGAAAAGAGGAAATGTGTTTTCTTTGTCAGTTATTCTGATTTGTTTTCTTAATTCACTTCAAAAATAGAAGTACACTACCCTGCAGATAGAGTCAGTGCATAGACAACAACAGTCCCCCCAGTGGTGAGACTCTGAGGTTCACGGGTTTTCTCTTGTCTTTAGAGCTCTCCTCCAGGTTGGCTTTCATTGTCTGTAGAAAGATTCTTGATCAGGACTTCGTGATTGCCCTTAAAATTCTAGTTCTGATTCTATTTTCAAACTGGAGGAGACAAAGGAGGAAGTACAAGTTTTTGGTGACTAAGAGGAATAACCAACCATAGCCAACTATGCACCTGGCTGTGAAGAGTCCCTAATTTCACCTGAGGCAGATGTCCCTGTCTTAGGTACCTCAGTCCAAAGAGGGATAGTTTTGGGAATCACTGACATTTCACATTATATATAGCAGGTTGGCTGACCATGTTTTAGGTGATGGAAATTTAAAAGTGTTTAGGAGTGACAACTGATATAGTATTTTAGTATAATACTGTAGGGTCAGGTCTTTTCTATAAAAACAGAAAAACTAGATTCTTGGGCATTGAAGCAGCCTATGCATTGAAATCCATCCAAATTCCCTGGATACACATTTCTCTGAACTCCTACCGTGGCCAGTGGATATTGTAACCCCTCCAAGTCCCTGTGAGTGGACTTGTAGCGCTACAGATTTTCATAGGAAAAGCAGAAACTCAGGTCAATATTCCAGATGTTTGCAATGATTCAGACGTCTGGTGTGATGGCAAGCGCTATCCAGATGGTTACTGAATATTTCATCTCTTGCCTGGATGTTGGCTGCCATCTGTACACCCAGGCTTAGAACCTAACAGGGCATCAGTCAGTACCACATTGTCTGTTAATTAGAGATTTACTTGAGTACATTTTGTCCACTGGGTACCTGCTGTTTCAGTAATCTTCCAGCCAGACACATTTACCTGAATATTCATGGTCACTTAGAAGGCAGTCGGCACTCACACTGACTAATCATTTAATTCCTCCTACCTACCCTTCAGCATCCGATCTTGCTGTCTATTCACTATACTTTTATTATTTCCCTTTTCAAATTCTAAAGATCTCTGGAGAGAATGCTATAAAAATCGCTTGGTGGTTGCTTGAATTTATATGTTATCCATGTGAGCAGTTTCTCTTTGCTGGTTAATAAAGTCACTTGGCACACCTTCCTTGCATGCAGCGTGCTAGTCTCCTGCTATCCACTATTAGTCATCTGTCCTCCACTGGGGCACCCACAAGATCTTTTCCAAATCCTCTTAGGAAAACCTTGAAGTCTTTAGTATGGCTTAAAAGCCTCCCAATGTCACATCCTTTTTATTTTTGCCACATGTTCTTTCTCTTCTTCTTTCTTTACTTCCAAAGTAGCGTTTCTTCTCTGGCATCTAAACCTTCATACATTCCTGGATCCTGTTTTGCCTCCTGTATAACTCATCATACCCACAGAGCTCTGAGATTAAACCTCCTTTGCTCAGAGAAGATGTCCCGAAAGCCCCAAACAGGGTGAATGTGCCTTATCTACAATCCTACAGTATTCTGGCTTCTCTGTTGCGTAACTCACCTCATTGGTAATTATTTCTTGGCGGTCTTCCCTCTAGATTGTATTATCCCACAGGTCAGTAACTGTGTGTGTTTTTAAATGCATATCCAAGTATCTGGCACATAGTAGGCACTCCATAAATATTTGCAAATTAGCAAATGGAAATGAAAGCAGAAGTTTAACTTGGCAAGTTTGGGATCAATGTAATAACAGTATTGAATTGATGCTTCAACTGAATCAGTGACTCAATATCAACAATTGTTTTCTTGAATATTTCTATTTGCCAAGCACTGTGTGAAATACCAAAAAAAAAAAAAAATGATATTTAGTCTCCTTTCTTAAAGAGTTTTTATAGTTAAAATACTTGCTAGATAATGAGCAAGATAACACTGTATAATTTTGCAAAATTAATCTGTTGGCACACTGTACTATTCGTGACCAGAGGAATGATTATTTGTCATTCTTTTTTTCCTCCTTGTTGACTCCACCATTGGCTTATATGAAGATCTAAGGTGTTGGGTTACTTACTTAAAATGGGTTACTCCCCATTTTAAGGAGTAATTGGTTCTTACTTGCCATTATGGCTTCCAGCCTAAGACGCTGTCTCCAACCAGCCCAGCTCTTCCACTCTTCTTGGAAGTGTAGCTATGGGACAGAGGAGAGAAAGGAGAAGTTTCCCTCTCAGGTACAAGGTCCTGAGCCTGTCTGCCACTTCCTTCTTGGATTGAAGATGACTGGGAGATGATTGAAGATAAGGAGGGATGGATTGACATCAGGTTTGGAATTGCCTCCTGAAGCCAAGCACCTGCCTGGGGAGGGGAGAGAACAGTTTTCCTCTGTGACCAGTAGGGCATATGGTGTGGTGATAGCACCATTGATGAACTTGGTCATACCTATTCTGCTGGTCTGGCACTTGCTTAATGTCCTACCTTTAAAGTGTTATTTCTTCAGCTTGCCTCCTAGGTTAAATTCTATTTTTCTGGGCAGGTTAACACTTAACATCTTCACCTGAATTGGTTTTTCAGGTTGATTTGTAACTAAAGATTAGTGTAAGTTGAGATTCAGATCATATTTGAGGTATTTTGAATAGGAGAAAAGTAGTACAGAAAAGTAGGAGAAATGTGTTACAAAGGGCATATAAGGGGTATCTATGATAGAGTGGGAAGGGGAAGAAGAATGGGATGCTGCCAGGACAGTTACATCAGCTCTGGTATGATAGAAAGAACAGTGGACTTATCAGACAGACCCGGCTTAGTTTTGGTTTTGCTACTAACCAGCTGGGTGACCTTGGGCACATCACATCACTGAGTCTCAACTTTGCCCTCCATTAAGTGAGGAGAACATTTCCTACTTGAAAGGATGCTGGTGAGGTTTAAAACAGAAAATGTGAATATTTATAAATAATAGCACACAAAGTCATCCTGAGGTGTCCTACTGGTGAAGTATTGAGCTGATGGTCTCAGGAGCCAGAATGCCTGTATCTACACTGTGGCTGTACCACTCACCAGCAGCCTGACCTTGAGTAAGACACTCCATTTCTTCAACTGTAAAATGAGGATGCTAAGTATATGTACTTCATAAGACTGTGAAAATTAAACAAGTTAATACATGTAAAGCTCTTAATCCTGAAAGATTGAGTGTTCAGCTCAGTAAAATTAAATTGTGATGATGATGATGATGACAATCAGAAGGTCAGTAATAGTAATGATCAGCAGCAGGAGCATCTAGAGGCATCGAGTAGTGAAGAGCAAAGTCTCAGGAGATACCCAGCCAAGTTCAAATTCTGGTCCACCTCTATTAGAAGAAACAAGGTGCTCCATGACACTGTGCTTCTGTTTCCTCACCTGCAGAAGAGGGATCAAATAATGCCTACTGAATGGTAATGTTTAGAAGGTTAATATAACTCATATTTAGCACATATAAGTACTCAGTACATTTTGGCTATTATTATTGAAAGGTCAATGTTAACAGAGATTCTGAGTTAATAGGGCAGAGAAAAGGTGCATGTAAAAACATGGAAAATCAGAAGGCTATAAAGATCACTTCCTGGGTATCCCAGCTTCCTGTACCCTTTGGTCTTAAATTGGCATATCTTGTGTCTTGTCCTGCTCTTTCCCTGCTCTTCCAACTCCTTGTTGTCCATTTAGGTGACATATTTTGAGTGTTTACTATGTGCCGGTCATGGAACTTAACACTTTCTGAGGACTTTCTCATTTAATCTTCCCAATATCCCCATAAATGACCACAGTTTATGAATAAGGGACATGAAGCCCAGAGAGATTTAGTTACCTGCCCAAGGCCACAGAGCTAAAAAAAAAAAAAAAGAGCAGAGCTCAGAGGAAGAATCCTGGCCTCCGCAGGTCCTCACCGTGAGGTGCACTGTCTCTCCTTCCACATTCCTATGGCATTGGCGGCCCTGTCAGGGCCATCAAGCTGGCCTCTCCTGACTCAGAATTCAACAGTGATGTTTTCTGCTCATTCCCCAGTATGGCTTGTGGCCTTTTAGAGATATGAAAGCAAGACATCTAGGTTTGAACCTTGCTGAAAACCAAGGTAAGTGCTTACGTTGACTCTAATGAGTAAGGCAGTCAGAACAACAACAACAACAACAAGAGTTGTTCTATTAGAAAGCAGAAGTGCAGTTTTCAAGGGAGTCCCCAGATCAGATAGCTCTGAGATCTCTATGACATTGCAAAAATGAAGTATATCAAGCCAGTTTCTCAGCTATAAGATGTGAATAATAATACTAATAATACCTATCCTGGGGAGTTGCTATAATCATTGAATGGTATAATATGAGTCCAGTGCTTATTCCTAGTATTACCAGCATTTATGAGACACTCATTGCAGGACATGGCAAATCAGGGTTGATTTATCTTGCTACGAAATAGCGTATGTGGCTGGAAATCCAGAATTTGGCCTGGGTTTGGGAGTTAACACCTCCCCTGAGGGGAGGCATTGCAGAACTTCCAGGGTCTCAAATTTTTGTTTTCTAGTCTCTGAGCCTGTCTTGCAGAGGAGACTCTTGCACCTCTCTAGGAACACTTCCCCAAATGCCCAAAACAGACCATTGGATGAAGATTCATTGTGCTTCCTGAAAGATTTAGGCATGCTTCAGAGCCATGTGCAATGGTAGGGGTTGGGGAAGAAATACAGCCTGGGAGTCAGGAGCCTGGGCTGACCTCAGCTTAGCCATCACCAGTTCTGTGCTTTGTGTCCCAGTTTCCCAGTTTATCCACTGGACATTGAGAAGAGAAAACAAGAACCATCCCAGAGCAATTGCGAACAGTTAACTCTCAGCCAACATTTCCTCAGCACCTACTGTGCTCCAGGCATCATGCTAGGCACTAGAGATAAAAACAAATGAGACATCCTCTACCCAGTAGACAGCAAGCTCCCCTTCAGACTGGAGAAGAGCCCCATACGGCAGTTGTTTCCCTGCCATGGCTGCAAAGTGGAAAGTAGTATGACACAGTCATTAAGCACATGGCAAAATAAATAAGCTCCATGGTCTTAAACATCGTATTAGGCTTCTCTGTATCTCAGCTAACTCGCCTGTTAATACTACCTCCTTCGTAGAGTTTCTGTGAAAATTTCGGGAGATAATGTCTATTTCACAGGAGCTATATTTTTAAAAATGATTAACAACTTTTCCCTTTCAGAGTGCAAGGCCTTCTTAGTGCATAGGACATTTATCTTGGGGAGTACTAGTGAGAAGGTATGCGTGTGGGGAGGAAAGTATTAGAATTTGTTTCAGAAAAAAATATAAAGAAAGAATGGGTGATATTCAACCTCTGACATTCAAAATAGGATTTTTCAGCAAGGCTTGAATTGCTTCCTGGATATTGCCTGAAATACTACCTAAGGGACTATTTAAATTATTATTACTGAGCTCTGCATAGAATTGGAAAAAGTTATTTGTTCTTCTTGACCAAAGCATAGAGCCTTGGAAGGAACACCAGATAAGTTATAGATAAGCTGAAGAAGCTATATTTGCTCTGCACATCTGGTTTGAAAACTGCATTAAATTTGTGCCTGGGACATAGTAAATAGTTACAATTATTGTTATATGTGCTGTCTAAATTTATAATAATTACAATTAAAGTATGCAAAGCAAAAAAAAAAAAATGGTGCACTGTCCAAAAACCATTTATATTTGACATTTTCTGGTGACACATAAGGAAAGGAAATCACATTAGGCTGAGAGCTCATTGTGAGCAGGAGGTATGCCTCGTTCATCTCTATCTCCAGCACCCAGCAGAGTCCTTAGAACAGGCACTTAGTAAACCAGTGAATTAACAAATTACTCCACATGTGGCCATACCAAGGTCCAGTTCTGGAGAAGCAGAACTACTGATGTACACAGCTTACTGGGGTGGTATCTGGCAGTTATAATGACAAAAAAAATCACAACCCCTGGTGGGTGGTCCTAAGTCCATGAACTAGTTGTGTAACACTGGCCAAGTTATTTAACCATTCTGCACACAACTTCTTCTGTCTGCAAAATGGAACCAATTATCTACCGAGCTCAGAGGTTTGCTGTGAGAACTGAATGAGAACATTGTATGTGAAAGCAAAAAGAACACTAGAAATATGAAATGCTATTTATTCCCAAGAAACCTTAAGATGAATAGGCCACCTGTGGAACTCTGAGACTTGGCTGTTGTTTCACTCCCGGAAGGACAAAGGCATTCTAAGAGATTATTTCATTATTCTTCCCTGCCCACGGTTTAGGTAAGATATGGTCTTAATGACACCTGTTTTTACTTTTATTTTTCATGATATTGAGTGATTAACCCCCCAGAGAATCCATGAACTCAGCTAGTGAGTGTGATTTGAAATCCTTTCTCTTATTTTTAGTCAAGACTGTGTTCTTATTAAAAGTTCCTAACTTTCTGGCCTCGGTTGGCTTCTTTTGACACCAGAATAAAATGAATTTTATGACTTCATGACAAAGCCAAGCATCTATTCTTGTAACTTCAGTCAAAAGCAGATGAGGCAATTTGAACAAACGCCAATGTAGATACTGGCTCAGACCTCCCTGACATCCATATAGCTTCTGCCTTCTCTACATCTGTGGCTTAGCCATACCTTTGCATAGGAACATGGACAAGGAGTAACAGAATTCAGAAAATTTCACCATAAAGCATAGTAAAAACAATAGAAGATCTCCCAAAAGCTACCCTAAAATCAGTACATCAGCATTAATGAATTATTGCTACACCCGCATCCTTACTGCCCAGCTGTGTTACTGTCTTCCTTAAGTCAACTGTCCCTTCTCATCAACATCCTCTCCCAACTGCAAGACTTTCTTAAGCCAATAGCTCTCAACTGATTTATTCCACGTACTGGTGATTCAGGGATACCACCAATTATTGTTGCATGGATTATTAATATAAAATATTAATATTTTTTTGGCTTCCTAGAATCCATTTTTTTTCTACTTAAGGGTTTCCTTTGGAGGACCTCTCCTCTATTCCTTCTTAGTTCCCACAGTTTCGGTGGGCCTGATGCATAAGTGGTCCTAGATGCCTAAGTGGGCATGGCACCTAGGTCTAAACTAACCAGCATTTCTTTCCCTTTGGCTCAGGATTTGGTTCAAAGATGGATGTGTGGCCCAACTTGAGCCGATAAAAACTAGGTCTTTTTTAAATTGTTGGGAATAGAAGAGAAAAGCATTACGTTTTTTGCTACATTTGAATCTGGGAGGATTTAGGCCTAGAGCTGAGACGTTACCATGTGGAGTTAGAGATTAAAGTCTGCATAGGATGGGAGGAGGGGAACAGAGCCAAGAAATGGAAAGAGACTGTATCATGATGATCTTCGATCTTCTGGATCTAGTCATGCTTGAAGCCATTTGTCTTCGGCATTACATAAGTTAATGATTTTCCTTTTAAATTAAGAATTTGAGTTGAGTTTCCTATAACTTGTTAGGGCACTCAAAGTCCTGTATCCCAGGAGACCTCTCAGTCCTGGGCAAACTGGGGTGTTTGGTTACTATATTTATTGCCGACAAAAGAGCTCAAGCTGATGCACATGCGTGTATTTCTTTATAGTGGAAGTTATATGTCATTGCAGTGCTGCTCATTGATAGGATGTTGAATTAAGTGCCTTGTGTGACATGGGGCAGAGTTTGGCACAATTGGTGTAAGAAATAAGATGGCAAAACAGAGTCAAGGCATGCAAGAAAGATTGCCTCTCCACTGGAACCTCTGAGGATTTTGCCTCTGAGTATCTAAAATGACAGGGTCAAGGCAGTAAAGAGTTCTGGGCAATGAGCAAGAACTGAAGGGTTGACAAGGAATGGTAATGTTAGTCCTGTAAATGTGTTTCCATACCCTGCTAGACCATATTTCCTGTACTCTCTTATTGTAATTACAACTGACTCATTTTAGTGTTACTTTGAATCTTTTCATTAAAAATTAATTAAGCCATTAAGCCATTAAAAATTCTGGTTTTCAAACATGTGCCATGACAATGAAAGGATACAGAATAATGAACTTGTGTAAATACCTTACATTCTGTTCTTAATTTTAAGGCCTTTAAAAGCAGACATAGTTTTGCTTATCTTATGTTCTCCTTCCACACCAAATCCATTTTGAACACGGGTGGCGATCTACTATTTTTAGAACAAATTAATCTGAATCCTCTTAGGGCATAGTAATTTTACTTAAAGAATTTGAAGGAGTTTAAAACACTTTACTGAATGTGGATTCTTTGAAGTTATTAAATTCTTGGGATGTTTTGAATAGGCTGGATCACATTTGCAGGGATCGAGTTATCCAATGGGAACTGGAAATGCTGCAGATGATTTTTCAGTATTTGATTCTTAACGTACAGAGGTTTGTGTGTGCAACAAAGAAGCATTTCAGAAGTGGTAGATTTGTTTGATGCCAGTGGGGGTGAGAAGTGTTAGGTAAAGGAATTATAATAAGCTTTCTTTTTTTGGAGAGAGGAAGAATAAAGATGGCTAGAGATCCACAGAGGAAAAGAGAAATATGTCACTTTATAAAAAGTCAAAGATCTCTCTTTCTATTCGTATCAGGGTGAATAGATGATCCTGAAGCTGAAAATCAGAGACTATAACCCTGTGACTACAGGGTTATTTTATTTTTTATCTTCACTGGAATTTAAATAAGCCAAGAACTTAAAACTTTTAAATTTAACCTTATGTGATATTTAGATTTAAGAATTTCCATGGTATTGTGCACACCCATACAATTCACAGTATAAGACATTTATATTGATTAATGCATAAGATTATATACATCCATTCATACAAATGCATTCACATAAATACATGCATATGTTTAGAAGAATTTTTAACGAATGCCTATAGACAATTGTATTTTTTTAAAGATTTTATTCATTTATTTGACAGAGAGAGAGAGATAGCACAAGCAGGGGGAGTTGGAGAGGGAGAGGAAGGCTCCCTCTCCCTGAGCAGGGAGCCAGATGCGGGGCTTGATCCCAGGACACCGGGATCATGACCTGAGCCAAAGGTAGACGCTTAACCGACTGGACTGAGCCACCCAGGTGCTCCTAGTAATTGTATTCTAGAGCTTAACAAAATGCGAAATCCATCAATGTGACTCAGTGGTATTGAATTTCTCTGTGATTCCAGTGACTCACTAAAAGGCCATGGAGACTTAGGGTCAGATAATTATGCTTCTTGCGTTTCAGGTCGCATCAGGATTTCACATCGGTTTACACAGACAGAGACTGTACCAAGGATGCACGCCCTCTGTAGGTTCTTCTGTACAAGCAAGGCTAGTCATTCTTCCCTGTCTACAATCCCTTCATACTGAACCTGTCTTTGTCTCCTTTCCAAGAGTCCTCTTTGTGACTGGGAGCAAAACTATAATGGCCTACTTGAGGCCATGGGTCCTGTGCTCAAATTCTGGTTCTGCCACTGTTATTGTTAGCTCTATTCCTTTCATGTCTTTTTTTTTTTTCCTTTCATGTCTTTGTCATGTGACAAGCCAGGTTAGTCATAGTGACTAGTTTGGGGTTGTTATGAATTAATGAGTGTTAGTGCTTAGAACAGTGCTTATTATGCAATGAATATTATATATTATAATCCTGCTAATATGTTCCAACACAAACCCCCTTTACCACGGAAAATTGGACCAGGAATCACCACCTCCATGGGAATGTGAAATTGTCATGCGGTATAGCAGGGTCAGTTAGCAGAGAGCTCTAGACCTGATCTATAAAAATCAGAACGGGGATCACCATGCTTGAATCATGAATACTGATAAACAAGCAGAGAAAGCTTAGTTTGAGAGGAGCTTAATAGATGCAAAGTATTGTGCAAAACATTTTACATATATGGATTCATTTAATCCTTAAAACAACCTCCATGAGGTAGATACTATTAGCACATATCATTCTACAAAAGAGAAAGAGGCACAGTACGGTTAGGATTCAAACACTACATCCGAAGTCCAAACTCTTACTTAGTGAATATACTGATGTTGAATGAGGGAGAGAGTGAGAGAGATGACTAGACAGAGGAGTACAGGAAAAGGTGAGGTGAGAGCCTCTGCCCGGTGCCTGCCTCCAAGGTTCCAGTCTCTACTCATGGATTCCATAAGACACTCATAACATTTCAAGAAATGTTCTGCTTCTGCTCTCTCTAGTTTGAAGAGCTTGCTCTTATTTGCCGGTGGGTGACTCAGACTCTTTCTGCTTCATAGTGAATGGAGTCTGAAGTGACCAAAGACATGTCATACTCACACAACAAACTGCATCTCATGGTCCTCGAGGAACCTGCAGACCGTCAACCAACCCTCCAACAGTGGGGGCTGGAGAAAGAGCTCAGGTCCTGACATCAGTTCAAACTTTGGATGAGGATCCATCCAGCCCCAGAAGGAACAAGAGGTGCAGGTCATTGCTGAAAACAAGCTGAAATAGCTCCCTGCACTTGAGCGCTCTGGTTTATTGAAGACCAGATGGTGCCAAGCTGCAGTGGCTACGTCTCAATGTCACCTCAGATAATTTGCATGCTAGCTTTTTGGCTCTCAAAAATATTCTCTCAGTGCCAGCTTTCACTGTTGAAGTAAATGGGTAGCTTGAATTGGGCAGAAGATATTTTAAAATTAGGAAATCAGTCATCTCCATGGTGATCCAAGTCACCAAAATAGGTCAGAACCAGACTATGTTTAAAAAAAAATTGCTGGGAAGTCAGGGGAAAAGGAGAGAAGCAGCTGTGATGTCCCAAAAAGAAAGAAAGAAGAAGTAGCCTATTTGTTTTTCATATGAAATGTGGCTCACTGAAAGCTTAAAGAATTGAAAACATTACTTCCAGTGACCTGACTGCCTCGCAGTGGTGACCCATGTCATTTGAAGAAATGCCAGGAGGGAAGAGGAGAAAATTACATTTGACCTATCAAATGTAGGTGGCCATTGAAAGGAAGACACTGACACAGAGGTCTCCAAGTCCACACACAGTTTGCTCTCGTTGCCCTAAGATTTTACTTCATTTCTTTAGTTTTCTCTCAGCTTTGCTCAAGTCCTGGATGCATTAAAAGAGCCAAACTCCAGGCCTGCTGGCAGTGAGCTGTGCTTCATTCCTCATGTATGAACTCAGTTTCGGAATGAGTCTCTCCCAGCGGAAAGAAACAGTGGAAAATTGTACAGCTCAGTTCGTGTACAGATGAAGGAGGATGGACTGAGTGAATCTGGAATAACAAGATGGATTTTCCCTTGCTAGGCTGTTAAAAAAAAAAAAAAGAAGAAGATCCATGGCCACAATAAATGTCAAGCACCATTTTCCCATAATGTATCTAATCCCTTTTATGAACAAAACTAATTGGGAGAATTATAAAGACATCAAAATGTACAAATCCAGGGATTGTTAAGCTATGGGTGAATGTTACCTGCCCCAATGTGAGCAAGCGTTTTTATTTTTATACCTGCCACACTTTGTGTTTCACCTTTACTCCCTGGTGTTTAAGGTCCCAGATCCCTCGGCTCATTACTTTCTCGTCTTCATTTTGCCTTTCACACACTGGATTATGTTGCATTTGAAATTAGAATCAGGAGAGAGAAGTCAGGATGGAGGAAAGAATTGAGGTGTGTTAGAGGATGCATGGGAGAGAAAATGAGCCAACAGGCTGGAGAAGAAGGACCTAATGGACTGACTTTGTAGGCATATGACCTGTGCAGTCACCTGGAGCCTTGTCCTTAGAAGGGACCCACTCTTGGTTTAATGCTCTGCCATCACCATCTTGAAATTTGTAATTTTGAACAAAGATTCTCACATTTTCTTTTGGCACTGGGTCCCACAAATTAGGTAGCTGGTTTTGAGGGCCAATGGGAAAGGAATTTCCAGTGAGATATCTGAGGAGCAACAGGGAGATAGCAAGTACAAAGGTATCCTAGAAGATCATGGGGAACAGGATTGACATGTGAGTCCAAGTCGCCAACTCATCAGGACTGAACACCCTCAAGCAGAAAAATGAAGGCAAGAAGCAAGCAAACCAGGACAGTGCACATGGCCTGACTGGCCAGCCAATCACCTGCTACTCCTCTCTTCCTCTTCCACCCAACATACCAACACCTTCAATTCCATGTAAAAAATTAAATTCCTTTGGCTCAAGATATTTCCTGCTCTCAGGAAAAAAAAAAAAAGAAATGTAATTAATCATAGGAGTCATCTGCATTTATTCAATCAAGAATGACTCTTCATTGTATATCTCCTATGGCAAGTCATTCTTTTAGGGACTATGAATATAATAGTGAGCAAGGCATACAGAAACCTTACCCTCAGGGAGATCACATTCAAGTGAGGAGACAGAAAATAAAACATGTAAATAAATACATAAAAATGATAATGTGTCATACTGATAAGTGCTACATAAAAGATAAAATGGTAAGTAGGATTCAGGCAGGTGGCTTTAGGGTAGTCTGGGGTGGCTTCTCTGAGGAGGTGGCATGTGAATTAGAAGCCAAGTGAATAGAAGATAAGTCTGCAAAGATCTGGAGAAAGAACACTCCAGGAAGAAGAAGCAACATGTGCAAAGGTTCTGGGAAGAGAACCAGCTTGGTGTGTTGAGGCACAGAGAGAAGGTCTGTGTGGCTGAAAGCTAGATGGTGGAGAGAAAGAAGAAACATGAGACCAGAAAGTCAGTAGAGGTCAGATCATCTTTTAGTCTAGAGGAGGAATTTAGATTTCATTCAAAAATTAAGCAGGGTGCCTGGGTGGCTCAGTCAGTTAAACATCTGTCTTCAGTTCAGGTCATGATCCTAGGATCCCGGGATCTAGCCTCACGTCGGGCTCGCTGCTCAGTGCGGATCCTGCTTCTCCCTCTCCCTCTACTTGCTGCTCCCCCTGCTTGTGCTCTCTGTCTGTGTCAAATAAATAAATAAAATCTTTTAAAAAATAAAAAATATTAAGGAAACCAGGGCACCTGGGTGGCTCAGTCAGTTGAGAGTCTGACTCTTAATTTCTGCTTGGTTCATGATCTCAGGGTGGTGGGATTGAGCCCTGTGTTGGGCTCTGTGCTCATTAGGGAGTCTGCTTCAGATTCTCTCTGGCCCTCTGCCCTTTCCCTGCTCTCTCTCTCTCAAAATAAATGAATCTTTAAAAAAATAAAGGAAATCATCAGAGGATTTTATAGTAGGGGAGTGACATGATCTGATTTACATCCTCTTGTGTAGAGGACAGGCTATAGGGGGTATACTAGCAAGAATAGAGTCAGGAAGATGACAGAGATCTTGGAAGTGACCCAAGGGAAAGATCAGCAGCTGATACAAAGTGGGAGTAGCCTGGAGATGTAAGCAGTGGTAGGATTCAGGATAGATTCTGGAGAAGAGCTGACAGGGCTTCCTGATGAATTGGATATAGGATGTTAGGGGAAAAGAGGAAATATGGGAGGCTCTTATGTCATTGGTCTGACTGACCAGTTAGATTGCAGCCCCATTACTGAGTACAGAAAGGATGCAAAGAAGAGGTTTTGCTGTGTTGGGGTGGGAGTGGAGAGCTGGGATTTTATTTCAGTCCTTTTGCGTTTGAGAAGACTGTTAGGCATCTAGGTGGAGGTGCTGGGTGTGCAGATAGATGAAACCTGTTGTGAGAGTAGAGATCTGACCTAGAACATAGATGAATTATCAGTAGAAGTGGTTTTTGACTTCGTAGGGTGGGATAAGGATTACCTCAAGGAGGGAATTTAAGCAAAGATGGTTAAGAGAGCTAAAGACAGAGCCATGGACACTACAAGATTAGAGGTTTAATATGATAATAGAGGAAGAAACCAGGAAAAGAGATATCACAGAACCAGAGATGAAAACATTTTTAAAAGGGGGAACGATTGGGATACCTGGGTGACTCACTCAGTTAAGCAGCCAACTCTTGATTTTGGCTCAGGTCATGATCTCAGGGGTCCACACGTTGGGCATTGTGCTCAGTGGGGAGTCTGCTTGAGGATTCTTTCCCTTTCCCTTTGCCCTTCCCCCTGCTCTCTCTTTCTCTCTCTCAAATAAATAAATAAATTTAAAAAAAAAAGTGGTGGGGGGAATGATTGACCTTGTTGATAATCTGAAGAGAATTCAAGACATAACAGAAAAATTGACCATTCAATTTGGCAAGATGAAAAAAATCAGTGGTCTTGATAGGGACTTGATAGTGGACTTAGAGTGGGGAAAAAATGCTCAGTCAGAGTGGATAGCAAAGAATGAGAGGTGTGGATGTGTGTGCTCACAGTGAATACAGACAGTTCTTCTGTGGCTCAACAGAGAAAGAGAATAGATGGGAAGGGAAGGAAAGGGAAGAGAGAAAAGAGAAACAGAGCAGTAGGTAGAAGGACATGGGGCCAAAGAAGGTCTATTAAAAATGCTTTTAAAAATATTTATTATTTTAAGGTGTATTTGTACAGTAGACAGGAAGAAATGGACAATGTAAATGAACTAGGTACAACTGAAATTCTCTTAATCAACTTCCATTTCCTCCCCTTAACTTGAGACTAGATTAATTGTCCTTTCTTCCCGCCCACTTATTTTTTTTTGGTAAAGCAATGACCTCCATGGCTGGCATTTGACATTCTGAAACTCCATGAACTACTGTGTTCACCACTTTAATCTCCTGTTTACAAAGATGCAATTGTGTCCATCCCTAGACTTGCCAGTGCCTAATTTGTAGACTGAAGTATACTCCCCAACCCACATTCTTATGTTGAAGCCCTGCCCTCCAATATGACTGTATTGGGAGATAGGTTCTCTAAGAAGGTGATTAAGGTTAAATGAGGTTGTAAGTGTGGGGCCCTAATCCAATAGAACTGCTGTCCTTCTAAGAAGAGGAAGAAACATCCAGAGCATGCACACAGAGGAAAAAAAGTCTATGTGCAAACACAGCCAGAAGGTGGCCATCTACAAGCCAGAGAGAAGCTCAAGGGACGCTAAACCTGCCAACACTTTGACCTTGGACTTCCAGCCTCCAGAACTGTGAGAAATAAATTTCTGTTGTTCAAGCCCCCCAGTCTGTGGTATTTTGTGGTGGTGGCCCTAGTAGACGAATACAGCCTATTGTACTCATTACTGTGATTATATAATTTAATGAAATATTACATAAAATAAAGAAATAATGCAAAAAATTGTTTTTATGCAAAATTAGCTGAATGCTTTGGAAAGACATTTTAGCAAGTTGCTAAAAAAGTTGCTGTTCCATTGTTATGGGCAAGGCAACTATAAAAGGTTGGGAGAATTTGTAAAAGTAGGACAGTGACCTCACATCATCTTTAAATATCTTTCAGTTCTCACTGTACTTTAAAGAAACCAAAACTAGAATTCACAGAAGATACAGTGTATGCCAAAGGTGAGCCAGAAATGCAATCTTTGTCCTGCAGAAGATTGGCAAATGAATGAATATGTATATGTGAGTTACAATTATGTTAATGATACCCAGCTGTAATTAGCATTTTAAATTTATGGATCAAGTTTGGCTCTCAACTGCGTCAGCTAAGACATTTGCTTTCAACTATCCTTCACTTAAAACAGAAGAAAAGACATTGCCTCAAAGTACTTGAGAAGGTGAAATGACATGGGATCCAGTGCATAAGGGTGGTGTTCTCTTTGATGGAAGCAGGGACACGACTTCCATTTTCACAGGCATATATGGAATGTATGATGTAGGCGGGTTGGCAGAATTGAGAGTGGGAAAATGAGACTCTTCTGACCTTTTCTTCCTACAAAGTCTGAGGCAATCATAAACAGAGATAGGGAAAGGGCTGTGGGATTTGAGGAACAAGGAAGTATGAAAAGCTGTCTTGAGTGGAAAAGCTAATTTTACTAGAGAAGTTTGTAGGATCATCTTGCAGTATTAAATGCCCATCTGAGGTTTGTGATTATAAATTTGAAGTGAGTCCAGTTAGTGTGGTTCTCTAATACTCTCCAGTAGAATATATCTGTATAGGAGACAATGTACCTTTAAGTATATTTGAGTGTAATTATGGTTGGTGTTTGCCAGGTAAATATAACAGAAAGAGTGAGGTAAAAAAAAAAATGTTAGGGGTTTTAAAGGAGATTATTTTTGTGGTACATCATGGGATTTGGACTGGATAAAGAAGAGACTTAGGACATAAAAGTGTGATATGATAGAGATAGAGATTGTAACATGATACAGAACTCACACAGTTCCTGGTCATAAAAAAATCTAGAAAGTGACCATGTGAATGGACATCTGAGGTGAGGTAGAGAAACAATCATTTGAGCTAAGGAACTAAGACACCAAAATGGTGAATGGGCCTCATGTGGAGACTGAAGCCTCCAGTCACGATGACAGAAGTAGTGCTGGAGGCAAGGAAAGTCAGGTGCCTGAGTCACTGAGGAATGAGGAAGAAGTATGAGAAGTATAGAATGTTAACAGGACTAGCAGGATCAAGTCTGAATGTTATAGTGTGAATGACTTTTCCATTCTGAGAGGAAATTTCAATTCGGCAATTGAGAGGAAAGCATGAGAGCCCTACAGCCCTGGGCTGTGTGAGAGTACCCCTTAGGACTGAGGCCCAAGCCAGAATGAAGAGGCAAGGGGATGAGGCATTAAGGTTAAACTTGTCCCCGTGTGGACTAGCAGACTGGCACTGTTTAATCATGCATATGTGTGCATGTGTACGTGCATACATGTACACAGAAAGGCACTCTCTGCGGATGGCAGAACACAGATGATGGAACCAAATAGTTCCCTAGGGAGTGAGGGTCCACTCTTAAATCCCATCCCCAGAATGTCTGCCTCAAAGGGATGGTATAAACCGCCTCGAGATGGTCGTTCTAAGAATAGATGGGAACGGCCATGTTTTGCTGCTGAAAGCGGAGCATTGGAAGGTTTCTGAGTCTGAGCCCAGTTTGTGGTCTTCATCTCCAAAGCCTTTCTTTGCCCTCAGTCTCTTCCCATGGTGCCAACTGGCATCTGTGTCAGGCCACATTCATAAAATGAGAAGAAACGTGATGCTCTGAAAGCAAATGTGGTCACTGACTGGGAGCCCTCAACCAGAAAATTAGAGCCCACAGTAAAAGCTCTTAGGTAAGCAAAGGGACAGGGCCTCCGTGTTACATTTAGTGTGAAATGCTACCCGGGGCAAAGGACAACAATTCGGAGAGAAGTGTGTAATTATAAATATACAGAGAAAAATTTAGGTAGAAGCCTAGAGACTCTAGGCAAGTTAGTCAGTAATTCACTTTGGAGAAACTGCCTAAGTTTCTAAGTGTAACAGTTTGGATAATACAGTTGTGTTATTACCAAGTTGTGGCTCTTTTAGCAATTCTATTTGAACTGTTAGCTATTATCTTGTCAGTGAAGGTGCCAGGGATTGGCAAAAGGCCAGCTTTTGTCAGGAAAATGCCCCACAAGACTGTTATGTCTTCTATACTCTGGAATGGGTGTTTGGGATGAGCTTCTCCAGGATATGAACTGCTAATCACCTCTGTCCATTTGTTACAAGTTCTCAAGTTAGGTGACACGTAGACAAAACAACTGGTTAATTTCACGTTTACTGCCATGTTTGTGGCAATACCAGGGCCAGGAAAAGTTCATCTACTTGGATGGATTGGAAATACAATGTCAACATACAAGTTCCCAGTGTTGACTTCTCATCTATCAGATGAGTGGTTGTACTAGAAATTCTTTAAAATCCCACCCAGTCCCCAAATTCTAGGATTCTAATTCACTGCGATCCCAAGGCCCAAATTTGCAAAACATTCTTGCAAATCAAAGGGAAGGAGAGATAGCTTAATGAGTGTAACTTTGAGGAGAGAATGGAGAAGGCATTTGTGTTGCCTTAGTGGAGTATGAATGGGGTCTTTGCAGAAGGCAGATCCAACCCCATAAGGTTATTGTCATCAGATGAGCTATTGTATAGACTTAGAAAGAATATGTGACTTTTGTTGGTAAGTAGCTGGGATCGAACGCAAATTCACATTGTTTGTTGGGGCCAAGGCAGAATTCACTCTAGCGAGTTTAAATAGAAAAGTACTTTATTTAGCACTTCTAGCTAACACTCAAGCATGGAGATGACACAGATGGGAGAAAGTCTTGACTAAACCTCTGACTGCTGCAGTGGACTCCCCACTGTTTAGCGCATGGCCCTACTTAGAGCCACCTCCTCTGCTGTCCCTGGAAGCTGGCCTCCGCTCTTACACCGGAAGGAATTTCTCTCTGCCTGCGTCTTTGTGTCCCTAGCTTCCAATCCAAGTCATATATGGGAGCATCTGATTGGTGAAGCCTGGGTCACTTGCCTGTGGTCCAACTGCAGGAGAGATTTTGAAAGTGAATATCCAGTGTCTGTCTTGGAGAGGTGCAGACTCAAAGGTGGGAAAGTCTTCAAACATAAGAACATTCAAAGGGTGCTGGAATCCCCCAAATAAAACAGACTCCTCCTCTATACAGTATTTTGCATTGGTAAAACTGACAAATTACCAAATAACTCTCATATTACTTTCATTTGGTTCTTTGGAAAAGGGTAATAGTGAGAAAGAAAGACAGTAGCCTCCATTGTTCCAGAAGGAGAAACCATTTTTTAAGTGTAGAAAGTTTACAAAGGTTAAGAACTAGACATAAAACCCTCCAGCTAATGAAGGCAGAGTCAGTACTTAAAATAAGCCTCTGGGTCAAAAGTCCCTGATTTATCATCATTGGTTCTCTCATTACTTAGGGTGAAATTTGCTTTTGATTATTTACAAAGAGCCTCTGGGTCAAATGTCCTTGATTTATTTTCACTGACACTCTCTTTCCTTAGGATGACATTTGTTATTGATTATTTACAAAGATTATTTGCACAGACATTATTTACAAAGAATATTTACAAAGACTATTTACTTAGGATGCTATTTGCTATTGATCATTTATAAATTGATTATTTATAATTGACTATTAGCTATTTAAACACTCTTTGAAACTATACATTATTATTATATGAAATTTATAAATTGCAGAAAAATTTAAAAACGAAACAAAAATTCACCTGAATTCTCACCACTCAGAGATAACATCACTGTTAGCACACATTTTTAATCATAAAAATTGGGATCTAACTATATGTAGTGTTCCAGTTTTTGTTCTTCCTCTTAAAATTGTATCAGGGACCTTTCTCCATGTCACTGAAAGTCTTCCAAAACAATTTAAATGACTATATAATAATTTCATCACACATATCAAACATAAGTTACTTAAGTATACGTTAGTTGTTGGGCACTTGTCATTAGAGTTTTGCTATTATAAATAATGGTGATAAATATCATTTTTACATAAATTATACATAATATATAAATTGATACATTATGATATATTTTATATAGCATGTATTTATATATACATTTATATGTATATATAAAATCATTGACTGTTGCCTTAAGCTGGAATCTTAGAAATGCAATTCCTAGGTCACATGCTACAAACTGATTTGCTGTGTGTGAGTGCAGCTGTTTTCCTGAAACTTCAGCCATACTAGGTTGCCTTGATTTTTGTTCCTTGCAGAGGACTTGCTTTTGTTTGCTTGTTTCTGTTTATTTTTGCCTGAGTATTTTTGTTGAAGTTTTTTCTTTACCTAGGTAACTACCAATATTTGCTGAGATTTAGCTAGACGTAGACTCCATTTCATTATTATAGGGTAGTAGTTAGAAGGATTGGCTCTGGAACCAGACCACCTGGCATCTAGTCCTGGCTTTGCTCTTTGCTTCTTTGACCGTGGGCAAAGTTAGTTAACCTTTCTGTGAATCAGTTGCCTTATCTGTAAAGTGGAGACCATAATTTTGCATAGTCATGAGTATATGAAATTTAATATGAATAAAATGTTTAGACAAATGCCTGACACAGTAGATGCTCAAGAAATCTTTATGATTACTATTATTCATTATTTTCTATGATGCCAATCCATATTTTCTCTCATCTCTGGAAGTTTTCCTTTACCCCCAATTTTTTTTTTTCCTCTGATGTATATGTTGGAGTTGTTTTAGCTGACTTCTTGAGAATCCCTGCAATTCTCAGGCATCTCTGTTCTTTCTTTCTTCACCTTGTACACCACCTTCTTTTTTTCATCCTTTGATCTTTTTATATTTTTCCCTGTATCCTCAGAGAGCATTTCTAAGTGCATCCTTCACATTACTGATTCAACTTTCTGTCCTGGCAAGCCTGATTTCACTATCTCCGATGAAGATTTTGATGATCTTACTATAGTTTTGGTCTCCTTGAAATTCTTAATTATATTATACAGCTGTCTTTTCACTTCCACTGATTCTCCTGGTGACTTTCCGCTCCTACTTGTTTAGGTCATGTCTTCTAATATCCTATTAATGATGTCACATGATAATCAAAAATTTTTTTTGGAGTTCCGTAGAAATAATTTTTAGAAGTCTGTTCTTCTCAAACTTCAGGGTGATTTTTGCTTTCCATTATTTTGCAGTACTTTTTTAAAAAAAGATTTTTATTTATTCATTTATTTGAGAGAGAGAGAAAGCAGGGGAGGGACAGAGGGAGAGGGAGAGGAGAGAGAATCTCAAGCAGGTTCCCCGCTGAGCCACCCAGGCACCCTGCGGTATTTTTGCATAGGACCCTTGGTCTGTTTTAGGTCCTCTATTCATCCTCAAGCAAGAGGAGATCTTTTGGAACGTGGTATTTGTCCTTAGGAAGATTGTATGGATCTCCCTTGTCCTTACCATCATCCCCTTGGTTATCGAGGAAACTCTATTCTAAATTCTTCTAACTTGCAACTCAGTTCTAAGTGTCAAATAGCCATCCATTTAGTGTGGCTCTGTTATCTGGGACTAACATTTTCTCCCACATACACTGTCTGGTCCTTTGATAGTCTAACCTAATGCACTACTTAAAGAAAACTAGAATTGCGAGCATGTATTATTCTTAGGGTTTTTCTATCTTTATAGGAACAGTATCTCAGGATGCAATGTAACAAAACCAGTTCCGACCACTCCTTTCTCTCCAGTTATTTTATGGAAGTTGTTTGCAAAGGGACATAGAAACATGGGAGAAAAGAAGGTCTTCAGATGTTGTAACCATGCATCAAAGGCTGACCAGCTTTCCATTTGGTAGAGATTCAAGGTTCTTGAACCAGGTAGCGGACAGTGGTAGAAGGATAATTCGTGTAATTGAGAAGGCTGCTTCAAGAGGTAAAGTATGGATACAATTTTTGCTAACTGAGTTTCCTAAGCCACCTCCCTTGGTCTTAGGTATCGTGGAAAATCATCCTGGAGTCTAGCCGTGGCCTTCCTTTCAGTATTAGTCCTCAGTGTGGCTAGTTTTCTTTTTTTCTTTTTTTTTTTCTGTCTTCTTAGGTATCATAGTGGGGAATCAGGATAAGTTGTATCAAGAGTTGCTGGCTATATATACCTTTCATAAGTGGAAGTCTCGTCTTTTTATCTTTAAAATGTTCAGTGAAAATATTTTCCCTAGATGACAGGCACCTTGTGCAGCAGTGTACCCTCGCTCTTGGTTTCACCAGTTTGCTACTATGTGATCACATTTAGCTCTGTCTCCTGTTTGTCTCTTTGTGTGTCATCTCTTTCCCCTCAGGCTGTGAGTTCCCTGAGGGCAACAACTTTGCCTGAATCATCAGTATTTCTGTCGGCCTGCCTTGCAGAGAATGGTGCTCTGGAAATCTCTGGTGAGCAATGACAGGGGAGCCCAGGGAGGCTCTTCATGGATGTAGCCGAAGGAAAGTTTGGGTGTCAACTCCCCTAGGGTCATGCTAAAGGCATTTAAAAGCCATTCGATCTAACATAATTGCAAAAACATGTATTATGCTCCTACTACATTCCAGGTATTTGGGATTCCAAGATGACTATGGCTTGCCTGCTACCCTCTCCAATCCGGATAGAAACAGCCCATGCATGAGTAGCTCTAATGGACGGAAGACCATGGTCATGCTTTAGTGGAGATTCAAAGAAAGCGTAGAACTCAAATGAGCTGGATTATTCCCCTTGCTCACCCAACAAACACATATTGAGGACCAGCTCTAAGGTAATGTAATAAGCCCAAAAAATTCTCCTAATTCTGAGAAGCAGACCATGTCACTAAGAGCCAAGACTGTATTTGGTTTGCCTAAGTAATGGAGAGGAGCACTCACATTTTTTTATAGCTACCCACTGTTGGGAAACCTTTGTCCTGGTTCCTTAACCCACAATTTGGCACACAACTACAGTTCTGAAGTCAGGTGTTGGCCTTAATGTATCTATTGTCTAGGCTGTTCTCTATCTGCTTTGCACTCAGTTAAGAAAATACCTTTCTTTTCTGGGCAACAGTGTTACTCACTACAGGAGAAACTAAGGTGCCACCCAGAGCATCTATATTTGTATGTTACTGGAAATAGCATGTGCTTTCTTAAGCAGTTCTTAGTTTTAACTGACCTTCATTGCTGGAAACAGTTTTGCCTATTATTCCGATGTCATAATTTGCTGTATTTAATACTTAGCTGGTTTTTTATATTTATTTATTTCTAATTAAAAGATACAGGTTTTTTAAGAGGCCTAAATCTAGTTAATGATGTAATGGGAAGGAGTGAGTAATAATATTAGGGAACAAGGCATGTGAATAATATAGTGGTTTTTAAGCATCCTGCATGTTTATAAAGGAAGCAGAAAGTGGTGTGTTGCCCATTCTAAAGATCAGTAACCAAGATACAGAGCAGGAAAAGGTACAGGTCATGGGTGAGTCAGTAAATTAGAGAAATGAGGCATTGTGGCTTTTATTTCATACTCTTTTAACTGTGTTGTCTGTTACAGGTACCACACATTCCTTGAAGGGCAAGGATACACAGTATTCTAATAGTTATAGTAGACACCAACTTGGTTGACTTCTTAGGCTAGCCAGGCACTGTACTTTCCGTACATTATCCCCTCTTAATCCATGCAATAGTGCTGTAATGTAGGCATTATTTCCATCGGAGTGGTGAGCAAATGAAGCCTTAAAGATAATTGCCCAAGCTAATATACCTAGTTTGTGGTGGGCTTGGGATTTGAATCCAGTGTTGTCTGATTTCAGAGCCCATGCGCAATCTAACCCACCATGTGGTGGCATCTTGAGACCATCAGCTCTCCACCCTTTATTTTACTTCCACCAAATATGTGACCTAAAGAAGTTGTCTCACACTGGAGGTCTCACAAAGTGTTGGTGAGAGAGGTGGAAATAAAACTGTAAATGTTTTGCTTTCCAGACTACGCTATTGGCGGAGAGTAAAGGTGATCGTTTCTTTGTCGTAGGTGAGTGCTCCAATCAGCACTGTTTCACTGACTGTCAGAAGTGCAGTGTATCTAGCGTTTTTACAGAAGGGTTGTGGGATATCTATATCTAGGAACGTTACTTTCAAACTTTGTCAGCTGTTTCAAATGGAAAGATATTGGTAGTTTACAAAGTGTGACCTGCTAATTTTCTGATGCTGAGTTTGACATAAGAAATTTCTGACTATCAGTGGGATTACATCCATCAATCTTCAGATGAGCATACACATCCCTGAGAACTCTGTGTAGTGAAGGGCCTTTGGATTTGGGGACAGAAGACTGGGGTTGGAATCCATTTTCCTTTCCTGTCTGGTGAGCTTGGTTATGTGATTAAACCTCACTAGTTTTGTTTTCCCACTGTAGGTTAGATAGAGTTATAGCATTTACGGATCACTGCCTTATGGAATAGTTAAACTAAGGCAGATGAAGAGCAGTTTGCAAATGGGAAAGGATATACAAATGTTAGTTTCTGTTATTAATAAGTACCATTTTCTCCTAATTAAAAAAAATCATTCTTAAGTGTGTTTTTTCTACTTGTAGTATTTATTCATTCATTCGTATGCACAATAATAATTTATTAAGCCATCTGCCATCCCTCACAGTGGTTAGGTAGGAATATATCAAAATTAGGAGGCGGACTTTAACTACGTGTTCATCCTCTACTTTGCTATGTATTGAAGATCTCAGCTTAACATATTCAAAACCGAACCCCTGATCCCTGTCCTAAACCTGCCCCCCGCCTCCCAGCTTCACTCTTCCCCACCTCACTTGATAGCAACCTCATCCTTCCAAGTGTCCAGAACAAAACCTTTGGAATCAAATTTGACTTCTCTTCATCTCTCATATCCCACATCTCCAGCCTTTCAGAGAAACTTCTTAGCTCTCTTCAAAATATGGTGAGAGTCAGAATGCATCTTTCCACACCCACCACTGCTACCCTGGTCTAAGCCCCTGGAGTGGGTGGAGTTGTGTCCCCCAGAATGATACACTTAAATCCTAACCCTTGTACCTATGAGTGTGACCTTATTGGGATAAGGTCTTTGCAGACATCATCAAGTTAAGATGAAGTCATACTGGAGAGGGTGGGCCCTAAACCTCATGACTGGTGTCTTTATAAGAGAAAGGAGAGAGAGATAGGGACGCAGTGACACGGACACAGGGAGGAGACAGCCGCGTAATGGTGGGGGCAGTGATTGGAGTGATGTGTGCAGCCACTAGGAGCTGGAAGAGGCAAGGAAGGATTCTTCCCTGAAGCCTTGAGAGGGAGCACGGCCCTGCCAATACCTTCATTTCAGAGTTATAGCCCCCAGAACTGTAAGAGAATAAACTTCTGTTGTTTTAAGCCACAAAGCTTGAGGTAAATTGTTCTGGCAGCCCCAGAAAACTAATACAGCCCCTCTCATGGCTTCCATGAATGCAGTAGCCTCTCACTAGACTCTCTGTTTCCACCTGTATTCTTACATATATTCTCAACACAGCAGCTAGATGATCCTTTCCAAAGCCTAAATAAGATCATGTCCCTGTTCAAAACCCTCCAATGGCTTCTTAGAGCAAAACCCACAGTTCTTGCAGTGGTCTTGGAGATTCTAAAGCATCTGCTGTTTCCTCCCAGTCCCCCTCCTTCACTCTGTTCCAGCCACCTGGCTTCCTGCCTCCTTGTTTCAGCTGCTCCGCCTCAGGTCGTTTGCACTTGCTTTTCCTTTGGTCCCAAGGTGATGCTGTAATATTTAACCACATGCTCAGGCATGGAGAAGTTAGGAAGAATGCTGGCCCAAGGGCTAGAGCTGAGTGCTGGAGGCTCTCTGCTATGTGAGGAGTCCATCCCTTAGTTGTCTACTGCCCGGGGTGATGGTTATACCAAACAATACAAACATATTTCACTGTTTTAGCAACATGTTTGGCCTTACAAACCCTCTTGGATGAACGTTAGCCTTGGCTCTACCGTATTTTCTCCTTTCTGGAAGCCCACAGAGTTTAACCTCTTCAGATCTTTGCTGTAATGCCACCTTCTCAGTTAGTCCCACTCCAAGCACCTTATTTTAAATTGTACCCCTACACTCCTCATCTAGCTCCTCTACTTTCTATTTATCTATGGAACTTATTACCATCACACACACACACACACACACACACACACACAGACACACTGCTTATTTATCTTATTTATTGTCTATTTTGTGCAGTAGAATGTAAGCTGCATGGAGACAGGGTTTCTTTTGTTTTGTTTCCTCTGCTTTGCTTTGATTGTGTTCTTTTTTATCCCCTGCTGTGTTCCCAGAATCTAGAACAGTGCCTGGCACATCGTAGGCACTCAGGGAACATTTTTTAAACACACGAATGGATGCTTTCAAATAGCCTATAGTATGACTGTACATGCCTCTGTGAGAACAGTCAGGGTCCTGAGCAGTCTGCATGTATAGGAACTGCTGTTTTCAGTACTCTCATCTGCAATGTTGGAGCCCAAGCCACAGGAAGATGCTCCCCCAGCCCTCCCCTCCCATCTCCCCCGTCTCCAGAGAGCCGGTTGAGCAGGGGTGGACCCAGGATGGGCCCTCTCCAGCAACTCTCTTCATTTTTATAATTGTGATGAAATGGCTTTTGGGACACAATCCCAGCATCCTCCTTCATGGCAAAATAGTTTTATTTCTATTTTGTCAGGTAAAGTATCATTAACAATTTGCCTTGTTTGGACAGCATGGGGCTATAATTAGTTTCTGCAGGAAAATGCACCAATTAACACAGTGCTTGCTTCTTGGCATGAATCTAAATGGAGACTGGAGGAAGCTAAGAGAAAATGTAAAAAGAGTTTCATTGACATTAGCAAGAAATCCACCTACCTGTGGATTAGGAACGCTAGGTGATAGCTTCATTACCTCTTTCTTCAATGAATGGTGTCCCCTCCCAGTGTCAGCTCCCCAAGGTATTTTCTTTACGCCCATCCCACCTGTGATCTCTCCCTTCTCTGAAATTCCTTCATATTTATATTAACACTAGTAATACTCAGACATAAGTGCTAGTTATCTTTGGTATGTTGTCCAGATACGTTAAAAAGAATTTGGAATTCTGTGCAGTAGATAAAAGATAGATAGGGGCGCCTAGGTGGCTCAGACGTTAAGCGTCTGCCTTCGGCTCAGGTCATGATCCCAGGGTCCTGGGATCGAGCCCCACATCGGGCTCCCTGCTCTGCGGGAAACCTGCTTCTCCCTCTCCTGCTCCCCCTGCTTGTGTTCCCTCTCTCACTGTCTCTCTCTCTGTCAAATAAATAAATAAAATCTTTAAAAAAAAAAAGATAGATGGAGAGATAGGGAGATAAGGAGATAGAGAGACAGGAGATAGGGAGAGATCTCTAGGATAAGTTTAAATCAAAAGATTATTTTGAAGAGCAATGTGTATGGTACCTTTTGTGCTATACAAGTGAGAAAATAAGGATATACATTTATATTTGCTTGTACTTGGATAAAATAGCACTGGAAGGTAACAAGAAACTATTAATGAAATGGTTATTTGCATGGGTAAGAGAGAACAGGGAGAATGGGGATGGTATAGGAATGGGGTTCTCTGTGTATACTTTTTTTTTAAGGTTTTATTTATTTATTTGACAGATAGAGCAGAAGCAGGGGGAGCGGGAGAGGGAGAAGCAGGTTCGCCAGGGAGCCGGATGCAGGGCTCGGCCCCAGGACCCTGGGATCATGATCTGAGCCAACAGCAGATGCTTAACCAACTGAGCCACCCAGGCACCCCTGTGTATACTTTTTTGTATCATTTTGATAGCTGGAGAAGGGCTATATGTCCCCTACTCAGTGTTTTGGCTGCTGTTTGACAAAGGACCATGGTGCTATACATACGCACAACCTAATACAATGCTGGTGACACCAAGCGCTCACTCAGTGAAGTTGATGGCATGTGGAACAGTAGGGCAGGTGTGTTAGTATGTCAAACCCAGCCTGGCTGCTCTACGTTCACGGGAGCATGCTTCGACAGAAAGGAGAGATTGTGTTTGTGAGCTTCCTCTCATGCTGAACCTCCCTTTCACTTCAGTTCTGTAGAATTACAGAAAAGCTAAAACGTTATGTTACATTCTTCCTCCTATAATAATAATTAGCAGATATACAGTGCTTCACAGTTTACATGGCCTTTTGTAAAAATGTTCTTTTGGACAGTTGCGTGTGAAGCCCATACCTTCGTTCCTGTAGACTAAACAGTGGGGGGTGTCATCGGTGATCTGGGCCAGCCTTAGAGGAAATGTGCAACAAAGCAGAACTGGTTAAATGGATGGATTCTGAATCAGAAAGACCCTGATTAAAATCCCAGATTCACCACGTGTTTACTGTGTGAGCTTGGACAGGTTACTTACATTTTCTGAACATTTGTATACTCATCTATAAATTAGGCATAATGATTCCTACCTATTAGGATTGTTGTGAGAGGTAAGAGACGTCATATACATAGCATTATCTCTCATATGTGTAAGTACCCAATAAATTTCAGAATGACTTGTTGTTGTTGTTGTTATTATTGTGTATTTATTTCCATTGCATCTGGAAGGTTTATCTCCCCTTGCCACCCCAAATATCTCTTGCCCCTTGGCACAATGGTCATTAGGACATTAAAGATACATTACTTTGGGTTAAGTATATGCTCTTCCTATGTGTTCTCATTAACAATGCAAATTTACTTAATTCATCTTAACTTTGGTAGTTTTTTCGAAGATGAGTAATAACTAAGAGCAGGTAACAAGTGGAATAGAAACTGGGGCAGTCAGGAAAAATGATTTCAGAGCATTAACTTCTCTTCCCCAGGAATAACAGACCAAGGAGGCAGAGCTGTGGGAGTGAAGTGAATCTACACAGTCAGGAAATCAGACAGATGGGAAGCAGCAATGAAAGCTAAGAGGAGGGCAGAAACAGGGGCTGGAGTGCCTGAGAGAGTCTTACTCTCCATACCTGCCCGGCTACTCCACAGGCACTCTACTGTGAACTTGTCAGCTCAGACCCTTGCCACGTACATCTACCTGTTGGAGTATATTGTGAGCTTGCGGCCTGCCCATGGATGTGAGTGGGTGTTACAGTGAGACTGTGTACCACCTGGCTCCCTTTCCCCTCATAAATTACATTCAGGCTTGAAGCATGAGTGTGATGTAGAAGATTAGTCCAGTTGCTTTGGTAGGTTGGATTGGAGCAAAATGAGCCTAAAGGCAGAAACAAGGATTGGAAAGTGATGTCCTAATCCAGGAGTGAAGTAAGGAGGCCGGGTAGAGGAGGATATCTTTGCCTTTTCCTTGAGGATTATGCACATCTGGGGCCATGTTTCTGCATGACCACCAAGTCTGCATCCCAATACGGATTGATTTTTGTCACAGTCTTAAGAGTTTCCACATAATAGTCAGGTTGGTCTAGAAGTTGTTTCATTTTGGTATTTAGGATGGATGACTATATCCCCTATTTCCCACAATTAATTCAGTTATTAGACAAGCAAGTGTCTCCCTTCCTGAGCCAGCAGGTGTCAGTATTGATCAATTGGAAATAAGTATGGTAGCCTCCCCATGGTAGGTGTAGACCCACCTGTGATTAAGAAAAAAGTGACGTTGGTATTTCAGGTTAAAGAGCTACTGCTTCTGATCCACTGGGTTCCTGACTGACAGCTGAGTTCTCAAGAGAATGCGTGTTTCGTCAGCACTGTCTGTGAGCGCAGGGCAAGGAGGTCTTCGTGGAGAATGGTCCTGATGGTTCCACTTTCTAGTTCCAATGCTCTGAGAGTTACGTTATAGCCTTGTTTTCTATATTCTTTCTTTCTCTTTATAGCTAATTGTAGCCAATTCCTCTTAAGCCACTAAATTATCTTACATGGTAGATTTTAGCTCCAGAATGGATTCCCTTCTTCAGTTTATTGCTCAGATATTAAACTTCCTTTGAGAGAAGTCAATGCCAGAAATAATCAGCTGAGTAAATCATGGAGTGCACTTCGAAATCAAAATGTAAACTTGGGGAGAGATGTTTTTGACTACACATCATCCAAGGCACTGTTGTCTCCTCCAATACAAAACTCAACCTAAGATAGTTTGGTAAATGTGTCCGTGCATATACTTTTTCTCTACAAATATATACTGAATTATTATTTGCAAACTTCTGGTCTTCCACTCGAAGCCTACCCCAACCTCTTTCTCCTCTAAAGAATTAATTATCTCATATAAGATTCCTCCATCCTTAATATTTATTTTCTCTCAAGGTTTCTCTTGTTTAATATTTATTTTCTCTCAATGTTTCTCTTGTTTCTCTTGTTTCTCAATGTTTCTCTTGTTTAGATATATGTGTGTTTTTATACTGTTGGACTATGACTTCTAGATTTTTTAAGAAAAACACAGATATTAGATATTATCTACCCAGACCTCCTTCATTTCACATGTGCGTTATGACAATAGCTAGCATTAGTCAATTCACTTTTGTAATTGAAACACTTAGAGTAATGCCTTGCATAAAAGAGGTACTCAATAAATATTTGAATGTCAGGCATTTCAGTTACATAAAAAAGTATCCCCTTCTCTACCCACTTAGTGGGATGCTCATAGTCTGCTAGGGGACATAAAATGCCTTGTTATAAGTCTTATAGGAATGGTACCCATAAAATACATTGGAAATTCAGAAAGAAAATACATTGGAAATTCAGAAAGAAAATGGCTGGTCATAGAAGGTTTGTTGAAAAAAGTGGTTTATAATCTAGAAATATATATGTAGAAAAGAGAGGGGAGAAAAGAGTGAGATAAAGATATTTGGGATGAAGCAGGCAGCAGATAAAGATATTTTGGGATGAAGCAGACAGCAGATAAAGATATTTGGCATAGGGGCAGGGAAGCCCAAATGTATTATGTATGTTGTTCAGTTAAATGGAAACTTGACTAAGTTAAAACAAAGTATGAAATATGACAAGAAAAATAATTTAGGTCTTGAACACATTACATTTTATGAGAATAGTAGAGAATTAATGAGTTTCGATCAGGAAAATCACATCAAGAGAACTAGGTATATAATATTCCATGTTTTAAGAAAGTGCAATGTTATAATTTAATATTTTGAATTGCACTATATTATCACTTTTGAAATTCTTCTGATGCTTCTAATAACTTAACTCCTTTGAATAATCCTTAATAATTGCCTAGGAAAGTGAAAAACTTTTCTTTTAAACCCATGCATTCCCAAAATTTGGGCAACAAGAATTTCAGATAGAGGGAAGAGCAAGTGCAAAAGCCTTACAGATGCTTGAGAAGCAGATTAAAAAAAAGAAGCTATTGATAGGAATTGGAGACTTACACTTGGAAATGGGAAGGAAGCAGGAAGTACAGTAGTGGTTTTTTTAACAGGGAAGGGCCAGCACCTGCAGTTTTGGGAGGGAGCATCTGATTGTCTGGGCTCTGGTCACCCTTCTGTCTCCTGGCTGAGCCAGAGTAATGAGAGGAATAATCCACGAGAGAGGGCTTTCAGGGCCTCTTGGGAGAAATCTCTTGATGACAGGCTGTACATTTACCATTTCACCAGAACAATGCCCAGTGGAGAAGAGTTAAAACCCCAGTGGAAACGAAAGCATTGTGAGGAAGAGGGAAAAGCCACTGAATGGCCTGAAAAGAACAAATACCCATTTTAAGGGGAGAAACGTTGATGCTTTCAGCACCAAGAAAATAGCTAGTGGAAAGTGGCTAGTAGAGAGGAGTAGAACTGAGTGTTCTTTGGTTTGTTTTCTTTCTTTCTTTCTTTTTCTTTTCTTTTCTTTTTCTTTTTTTCTTTTTGAAAGATGCTATTACTCAAGAGGCACATAAGAAGATTCTTGACTCCCCTGCTTGTCAGTACTCTCTCAGCCCCAGTGTGTTCACATTGCCGTTGAGAGAGACATAAAGTATGTGTTCTGAACTCATAGACATTTGAAGAGTGAAGATAAAAATTTTGAAGATCAGAGAGGTGTTGAATAACTGGAGTTTGGAGGCAACTCACAAACAGTGACAATAGTGTGAGAATATTATAAAATCATAAACCTTGGGTGAATTGTGTGGAATGCCCGTCCAGAAAAGAGCCAGACGATGTGCCACAAAAACCTGAGAACTTGACCATGTCAGCTGTTTTCTGTTGCGCTGCTCACATGTAGAATGGGCAGGATTTATAGGTGTGGCAAATGATTACTGACCAGATATAACGTAGAAGAACTTTTCTCACCTCCTTTTCGGGGTTCTGTCACTCAGTCCAAGACCTCTTTTAACATTACCTAAACGTTCATGCCTGCATTAGGTTCATTGCCATGTTTTTACTCACATGATTTTCTCTACCTGTCAAAAACCTCAACTTGCCCAAATGTCAGCTTCCCTATGAATTTTTCTATAATTGATCCCATCAGCTAGAAGCTATTTGTCCCTCTAAATGCCCATAGAATCATAAATGCCCCTCTCATAAAGTACTCACTATATCTTTGCTTATTTTCTAGTCAACTTTTTAACCCTCACTTTTCTTGAGAATGAATAATAATTATCAAGAACAGACTAATTGAAATCTATACTTATGAGAAATTCACACATTTCCTTCACTCTGGAAATGCACATTTCTGTAGTAGATCCAGTTTGTCTCGGTAAGCAGACAAGTCATTATCTTTGTCTGAAGCATCTGCATTTAGGCCAGTGATGACCTTATAATTTTGTATAAGAACCATGAAATTGCATTGGGTTAATTTAAGTACCCGTTGTGGCTTCCCCAAAGCAAAGTGAGATCCATTTTCATGTGTAATGAGTGAAAACTGCTGGAAACTTTCAAATGACATTTTTATCCACCTTTATTAAAGATACACATGGATTCTGGACTGCAGCTTTTTGGGGTTAGGGACTGTATCTGTGTTAGTGCTATCCAGCACTTGCATAGTACCTGCATGTAGTACTGAACAGTGACTCGTCTCAGAAGTGATGAATGAATAGTCCCCAGAGTCTAAGAGGAGGACTTGGCATGTATTGTAGGGTAGCCAGCACTTTCACCTCTGTCTCAGGGTGGGGTTAGGGTCTAGTAGATCCATTTGAAGATTAAGGGTATTGGAGAAGTAGGTGTTCAGGAGTAATGGCTCAACCTTGTCTAAGGAGGCTGAAGTTTTTCTGGCCTGTCTTTCCTGGGGAGTCTTTCAGTACTGCTGGGTTCATTTTTAAGTAAAGCCTTAGCAGTGAGTAGTGGTTGGCCAATCCAATGCCTTTCATCTTGTTCGGTCTTAGAATCACCTGCACCTATATTATTAGTTACCTGAATGGCAGACAGTGTAAGTATAAGAGACTTGTGGGGTTATTAGCTTAACTCACTCTGGTGACCTATCAAACTAGAAAGGGGATTTCATGTTGAGAGCCAGGAGAAATTGCTGGTGTACAAAACCACTTTATAGTACCTGGTTCTTCACAAATCCCAATGTTCTCTAACATGACTTTTGAGAGGGACAGTCAGTGACAGAGAGACTACCAGGACAAAGGCTCCAGGCTCAGATTTTCCCCTCTCTTTTTATGAGCAATAACTATAGGAGAATGGCATGTTGATAGCTAGTTGGTTAAAGTTCTGGAGCCAGACCTGGGTTTGAATCTTGCCTTGGCCATCACTTACCTTAAAATAGGAATGTCTTTATAATATGAGAGTGATAGTAAGAGTATCTTCTTCACTGTGCTGTCATGATACTTAAATGAAATAAATCATATTAAGTGTTTAGCATTGTGCTTGTAAGATATTTAGCAAGGGTTAGCTATTGAAATTGTACAGCTACTAGCACTCTGTTATGATTCCATAGTCATAGAAAACCCATACAGTACGTTCAGGTGCTCAACATTTTTTTTTTTTTTTTACTTATGGAAACTTTTCATACATGGATCCCCTTCCTTCCTTCCCTCCTTCCTTCCTTCCTTCCTTCCTCCCTCCCTCCCTCCCTCCCTCCCTCCCTTCCTTCCTTTAACTTCACTCAATATTTACATATTGAATATCTGGCTAAGATCTATACTGGGTGCTATGGATGCAATGATAAACTTAATATCTGTTCCTGAGGAGGACATGGAGGAGTAGAGAAGAGAGGTACATCAATTGGTTAATTTAATGCATTGTGATCATTACAGTAGTGTGTGCATAGTGTATAATGTAGCATGAAAGAAGCAATGAGTAACTCTAATAGGGAGAGAATGGTCGTAGGTCAGGATGAGTGATCATTTACCAGGATGAATGGATGATGTGGGAAGGCCATTTGAACAGAGGGGAAAAAAACCCAGGCATAATGGTGTTAGGGGTATGTTCCGTAAATGTAACAGAGTGCATTCGGAGGATTATTAGGACAACAGGCTGGGACCTTGGGGTAGAGAACTGGGTGTCAAGTTTGGAATTTAGGGAAAAGACATCGATTGCCACATGTCAGAATAATCCCTCTGGTGCAAGTGGGGAGAAGGGACTATTGAATTCTACATATTTCTTATTAATAGGTATCTTCTCATTCAGTCGGCCATGATTGTGTCACACACCCACCCCCAAACCAGTCACTTGCAAGGGGAATGGAAAGGTTGTTATTGGCTTAGACTAATCAAAATTCGCGGGGGTCTCCCTTGAAGCACATGGTCACTCACCACTTGAAGCAAGATGGAATTTTCTCAGCAAGAAAGGAGGCCAGAAACAGCTGTTGGATAGACAGTGTTGACTGCCCCAGAAGTCAGATGGCCTTAGTGACCAAGTGCCTATTAGGGCCGAGGAGTGAGAGACAACTCCTAGTCTCTTGTTTAGACCTCTCAAGTAAGTCTAATAATTAGCTATGTAGGCATTGTTCAGTAGGCTTAGATTCAGAAAAGGGACTGTATTAGAGTGCATTCATCCGGTCCTAAGGCGTAAAGAAAGGCCTTGAAATGTGAATTTATCTTAACTGCTCTATGGAGTCAGGTCTGTTTTGAATGAAAGCTGAATATTCACCAAATTGTTGCCCCAGATTGAGTACATTTGGGAACAATATGTGCATATCCAATGGTTTGATCTCATTTGTCAATAAGGTAAACATAACTATGAATGCCAGCATTAATACAAAATAATATATTCTGCTTGGAAAGAAATTCTTTTTAAGGCAGAACAAATTTGAATTTTCTTCTATATAAGGTCCCTCAATAAATGTTCCACATGTTATTTCCTCCTTATAGACTCACTAAAAAGTCTTAAGCTTGAGAGTTTATTTACCATGACTGTGGATCCAGAGTTCTATTTCCAAAGCAATCAATCTTTGCATTCTCATCAGAGCCACTGAAAAAATGAGCTGCAATAAGGGCGTATTAGGTCTCTCCCTACAGTGGGAGGCCCGTCTATTTCTAGAAATACGTTGCTATGTTACAAATGTACTATCCTCATACTATAGGCAGGAAGACAGTGGTTTGAAATTAGCCTATACAAAGCCAATAATGGGAAATAATAAATCTGAGAGTTCTAAAAGCATCAGTCCTTGTTCACAGTTTCCTTCTCTTCCTTTTCAAATAAATATAATTTTTCTCCCTTTATACTTTTTCCTTTTCTTTTTTTCAGAGAAAACAAACTCAATGTTCCTAAATAATTTGACACAAAGAGAACCTAGATGATAGATTAAATTTCAGTTCATAAGACTTCCTCTCCTGTGAATTTTCTACCACATGTCACATAAAAATAAGTAAAAATAAAGATTATCTCCAGCAACATGTTAATTTCATTGCATGGTGCAAGTAGTACAAGGGAAATTCTGAATATTAATTCATGTCGGAGACAGACTCCAATTAGTGTAAATAGCATGGAGACATTTGACACTAATTTATAGCAAGGGTGTTTGACTTTAGAGGAAACACTGAGCCCTGAAGAGTAAGATTTCACAGTGACAGCCTTGAGCACAAGGGATGTGTTTCTGAAGTAGAAGAAAAAGAGCCTGGGCTCTGCTATATGTCTGACATAGAAAAAAGTTATAATTTTATAACTTTCTAGATTACATAGCATTATAATCTGCTTTGTAGATATCAGGTAATCTTCCCAAAATATATTCAATGTGGCGTTTCTATTTATAGGCATAAAGTTACTTCCATCCCTCAACAGACATTTTCTAGTTACCTGCTATGCAAATTTCTATCCCAACAGCATATAACCCCATATCTACGGCAACAGCCTCTGTTTAGTCTTCCTGGTCACCTTCTGTCAGTCACTCTGGATCCATTCTGTACGTTGTTATTATAGGACAGTACTGATCATATCACTCAGATGCTTTGTCCCTTAGTGATGCCAGTCACTGCCTGATAAAATTGATACTCCTCAGCCTAACATTCATGGTCCTCTGATGTAGAGCCCCAGTCGAACTCTCTGCCCTATATGCTGTGTTATTCTACTTCTATCATTTGCATCAATGCCGTCACTTGAAGAAGGGATTAATTAGGCTACCCAAATGTCTGCTTCTTGAGGATAACCTATAAATAGGGAACCATTTTTCTTCTTTGGCTACATGTGTAGTCTTCCTGCTTCTGTGTATGTTCTTCCTTCTGCAAGGAAGAAATTCCCATCTCACTCTGCTTCAAATCTAAGTTTAAAGACTTACGGAATCTCAGTTCTCAGATACAGCAATTCCTATGTAGTATTTCCCTAGCAATAGCTTATAGAGGTTCCTTATTCATGGTTTCTTACTCATGTCCATCTTTGTGTATCATATATAGCTGGTACTTTGAGAAAAGAAGAACATTGAGAACTCACTGTGTCTTGAAGGTAAAAATGGTTCCATGTCACTCTTCTGTTCATTTGGTAACTGACAGAAACTGTAGAATTCCAAGAGATTTGCATGCACATACTGAGCTCACCGACCTCACTGACCACTTTTAGAGGAGAAATACAAAGCAGAGGCTCAGAGCTTGGTCTCTGGAATCATGTAGACCTGGGTTAAACCTGGCTCTACCACTTACTACTTATAAGATCTTGGGCAAAGTTTTTTGTTTGTTTGTTTGCTTTTGTTTTAAGATTTATTTATTTATTTGAGAGAGAGTGTGTGTGCTCATGAGTTGGGGGAGAGGCAGAGGGAGAGAGAGAGAGAGAATCTCAAGCAGACTCCCTGCTGAGTGCAGAGCCTGATGTGGGGCTTAATCCCATGACCCCAAGATCATGACCTGAGCTAAAATCAAGAGTTGGTCACTCAACTGACTGAGCCACCCAGGTGCCCCTTGGACAAGTTTTTTTATGCATTATCAACTTCTATTTTCTCATAGAGGATAGGGAATTGAAATTATATGGTTGTTATAAAATGGTGATGCAGTTGATGAACACATGCCGACTAAAACCCTTAAAGGATGTAAACTATATTTATGGGAAAAGAAATAAAACATCATGGATATGTTATATACTGACATGAGACAGTAGGCTTCCAATTGGATATATTGATTTCTCAGATCTTCAAATCTCCATAGGTCATAAAGATTGCCAAAGATTCTTACCCACCCCCCCAAGTGAGAAGATTCTGGAACGTATGAGCTTGCTCTTATCATTTTCATAAGAATTTATATATCTTTTCACTCGACTCTTCTACCCTGGTTGTGTATCTGCCTGCCCACTAGTTATATATCATGAGTACTAAACAACATCAAGACATTCTAAAGTGTTTATTGTGATATTAGGTAGGTCATTTTCTTTTTCTTTTTTTTTTTTTAAAACCAATTTTAAATAGTTTGTATTTTAGAATTCTTTTTTTTTTAAATTTTTTTATTGTTATGTTAATCCCCATACATTACATCATTAGTTTTAGATATAGTGTTCCATGATTCATTGTTTGTGCATAACACCCAGTGCTCCATGCAGAACGTGCCCTCCTCAATACCCATCACCAGGCTAACCCATCCTCCCAACCCCCTCCCCTCTAGAACCCTCAGTTTGTTCTTCAGAGTCCATCGTCTCTCATGGTTCTTCTCCCGCTCCGATTTCCCCCCCTTCATTCTTCCCCTCCTGCTACATTCTTCTTCTTCTTTTTTTCTTTCTTAACATATATTGCATTATTTGTTTCAGAGGTACAGATCTGAGATTCAACAGTCTTGCACAATTCACAGCGCTTACCAGAACACATACCCTCCCCAGTGTCCATCACCCAGTCACCCCATCCCTCCCACCCCACCCCCCACTCCAGCAACCCTCAGTTTGTTTCCTGAGATTAAGAATTCCTCATATCAGTGAGGTCATATGATACATGTCTTTCTCTGTTTGACTTATTTCGCTCAGCATAATACCCTCCAGTTCCATCCACGTCGTTGCAAATGGCAAGATCTCATTCCTTTTGATGGCTGCATAATATTCCATTGTATATATATACCACATCTTCTTTATCCATTCATCTGTTGATGGACATCTTGGCTCTTTCCACAGTTTGGCTATTGTGGACATTGCTGCTATAAACATCGGGGTGCACGTAGCCTTTCAGGGCCCTACTTTTGTATCTTTGGGGTAAATACCCAGTAGTGCAATTGCTGGATCATATGGTAGCTCTATTTTCAACTTTTTGAGGAACCTCCATACTGTTTTCCAGAGTGGCTGCACCAGCTTGCATTCTAGGTGGGTCATTTTCCTTTGGATATCCTTGAGTTCTCTTCCTGTTCTAATATTGCCTATTTCATTTGGTAGATGAAAGGACTAAGTGAGATAATGCATATAAAGCACTTACAGATGTGTCAGGCACAGACTAACTGTTCATTAAATCATAGCTGGAATTAGGGGTACCTGGATGGCTCAGTCAGTTAAGCATCTGACTCTTGGTTTTAGCTCAGATCATGATCTCAGGGTTGTGAGGTCAAGCCCTGTGTCCGGCTCTGTGCTCAGCATGGAGTTTCCTTCATATTCTCTCTCTCCCTCTTCGTCTGCCTGCCCCACCCCGCCCCCACTCACAGGCAATAAATAAACAAACAAACAAACAAAGTCTAAAAAAGCACCTTAGCTGGAATTATTATTTTAGCTTTTGCACATTATTTTTTCTTTCAGTGGGGGAATCAAGCAGAATAATTTAGAATAACTTATCTGAATCTTTTATCAAGTGGTACCACGTTTTATTTCCCTCATATCTTACCATGACGAATGGGGGCAATAGGAGGTAGAATGGGAGAAATAATATTTTCCATATTAGAAAGGATATATTAATCAAGAGGAGTGTAGAATCGGTGTCAGCCTCACTAACCTCTGGAAAGAACATTGTTTTTGTTAAGGTGGTGCCAGAACGGGGTGAAGAAAGGCAATAAAGGGAGAGGCAGTTGTGATACTGTGATTTATAATAATTTATAATGTGTATTCGCCTTCATCCCCATTTCTGGCACAGGGCTCCTAAAATTTGGAATTTCCTGTGATGAGTGCCACAAAAGTGTCTTTTGTTATATTAATGAGGTAACTTTTGGACCACACCTAAGGATGGGGGCTGGTTGCCAAGAGAACCTGCCGTCTGATTAGCAGGTTAGAACTTTCATTCCCACTCTCCTGACCTCTGGGAAGGGGAGAGGGGCTGGAGGTTGAACCAGTCACCAATGGCTAGTGATTTAAGCCATCATGCCTATGTAATGAAGCCTCCCTTGGGCTTCCCTCCAAAGGAAAAGGACTGGGTTCAAAGAGCTTCTGGGTGGGTGAGCCTGTGGAGGTTTGGGGAGAGTGGCATGTCAGAGACAGCGTGGAAGCTCCTTGCCCTCTCCCCATACTGTGCCTTATATGTCTCTTCCATCTGGCTGTTTCTGAGTTATACCCTTTTGTAATAAACCAGTAATCTAATGATGTAAAATGTTTCTCTGAGTTCTGTGAGCTGTTGTGGAAAATTAATCAAACCCAAGGAGGGAGTTGTGGGAACCTCTGATTTATAGCCAGTCAATTAGAAGTAGAGCTAATAACTTGGACTTGTGACTGGTGTCTGAAGGAAGAGGGGGATAGTTTTGTGAGATTTAGCTCTTAACCTGTGGGGTCTGCTGCTATTCTCCAGGTAGATAGTGTTAAAATTGAGTTGAATTGTATGAAATACTTGGTGATAAATTGTATGAATTACTTGGTGATTTGGGAACACCCTCCCCCCAACCCTCTCTCCCTATACAAGACACATACACATTGAAATTGGTATCACAGCCCTTCACCAGTCATTTGAAATCTGTAGCTAATCTGTCTGGCTGTTGGAGTACTCGTAGAATTTAAGAAATAAAATAGATGAACATAGGGGAAGGGAAGGAAAAATAAAATAAGATAAAAACAGAGAGGGAGACAAACCATAAGAGACTCTGAACAATAGTGAACAAACTGAGGGTAGCTGGAGGGAAGGGGGATGGGGGCGATGGGGTAAGTGAGTGACGGACATTAAGGAGGGCACTTGTAATGAATGAACACTGGGTGTTATATGTAACTGATGAATCACTAAACTCTACCTCTAAAACGAATACTACACTGTATGTTAACTAACTACAATTTAAATAAAATCTTGAAAGAAACGACACAAAACAAAACAAAAAACGAAGTCTCCTCAAGTAACATGTAGTATTAGCCACTTTCTGTATGGTCAGTGTTTTCCTGATTCTTTGAAGGAATAAGAAAGAAAGTAGATGGTATGCTGCTTCCTCCTCTTCAGTCTGACCTCTTACCACTGGGATGCTCAGAGCTCAACTTTTAGCATGGTTTTCTTTCTTCTGTACCTATACTCACAGCTTGGGCTAGCTAATCCCATGTCACGGCTTCAAATGCCAACTATATGCCAATATATGCTCTGGTAGGACTTGAGCATTCCAAACCCCTTAAAAAGGATTTGTCTTCTCTCAGTTGTCCTGTGGGAAGTGAAGGAGTCATCATCCCAGCATCTTCTCCAACATAAAAAAAAAAGCAGACTAGAGGGAGGCTACTGCCAGTCACTTGACCAACAAATGCCAGTTGGGCATCTGTCATGCCCCAGGTGATACACAGGGTGCAGATGATTCAGTGGTGAGCTAGACATGCGTGGGCCTTACCCTCATAGTGCTTCCCCCCTACCAGGGAAAACAGACATGAAATAAATAAGTTACTTCTGAGTGTACAAAGGGCGATGATGGGGAAGTAAAGAGTATTGTTAGAGCTTATTAGAGGGGCAGCTCATTTGATAAGCAAAGTCAGGAAATATCCCCCAGAAGAATGAGCCTGGGAGGATGGAGTAGATGTGGGAGGCTATGAGCTGTGCATATTGTATTTATAATTATAAACGCAGAACTAGCACAGGACCTGGAAGATACTCAGTTTGGGTTATCATCACTGTGTAACAATCTACTCCAAATGTCAGTAGCCTAAAACTACAACTGTTTATTGTTTTTCATTATTCTAGGGGCTGGGGGGACTCCATTGACGATTATCCTGCTCCACAGGTCATTTGGTTTCAGCTATAGTCGTCCAGAGGCTCAAATAGGTAGGAATACCCAGGGTGGCTCACGCAGATCTCTGGTCCCTTGGCAGGGGTAGCAGAAGGGCTTGGACTCAGCGGGGACGACTGGGACAAGTGGGCCTCTCTGTCCATGCAGTTCCAGCAGCTCTTTTACTCCAAACAGGCTCTCTGTGTGGTTTCTCCAGCTGGACTTCTTAAATGACAGCTAAGAGATCTCAAAAGTGCAGAAATAGAAGCTTCCATGCTTTTGTAAGGCCCGGGTGGGACTCCAGAATAGAGCCACTGTTGCTGCATCCTACTGGTAGAAGTGAGTCCAGTGCTTGCCCAGACTCAGAAGGGGAGAGGACCAAACAGAGGTATGACTGTCAGAGGTGTGGTTCATTGGAGGGGCATCATCTTCAGAGATTCCCTACCCCTCTACGTGCTCAATAATCTTATTTTTAGTCATGGCAGCAGGGAGAGAAATGAATAGGGATCAGTCAGTGTGGAGGAAGAGGCCTCATGTGAGGAGTAGAAGGCACATGCACATAAGTCTTGTTGAAGGACCAGGGAGGGGTTCACTTCAGAGGGAGCGTGGAGAGAGGAGAGATATGGATGAGACTGATGAGTGAGCTGGGAACAGGCTGAGCCTGGAGCCTGACTCCCCCAGTGTTTTCAGTTATGTAAGCCAGTCATTTCCCTTTCTCCCACTGCCAGTTTGAGTTGGTTTTCTATCTTTGAATCAAGAGGCCTGACTAATGGTAGGGAGACAGCAAATTCTGCTGCTCAGGAGAGGAAGGCCCTGAAGGTGACCTCACCATTGAATGCAAAGCCATTTGGAAACAGCCTGTTCTGTACAAATGCAGAGCATTATGATTATCCCTGATGTGCAGGCTGTACACTCACGTTGAGTAGGATAGAATCTGCCCCTGACATCAGAAAGAGAAAGGTCTGTGGGTGGATGTTCCTAATGGCTTCAGAAAGCCCTTTCCACATGCGTAATTAACCATGACAGCCAACCACAGCTCAGTATTCCTGCAGAAACTGGTCACACATTTTAAAGGCTCTTCTTAGATCTCCACAATGTAAATTTGCTTGTGTTGGTTTCCACTAGCCACAGTTCCTGCTTTCTGAATCCTTGACCCACACTGCCTTCAGGATTCCTCTATTACAAGTTTGCTGTGCAAATTCAATAAGATAATTCATGTAAAATACTCAGCACAGTACCTAGTCACAATCTAATAAAGCCCCAGGAAGCAAAGTTGCTTTTTTTTATTGTTGTCTGATCTTATTTCTGGAATCCCAAGTGCTTTGATGAATGTGGTTTAAAAAAAAAAAAAATCCCTACCTTTAGGCCCCCAAAAGATCAAAAAGAAAGGGAGACCTAAATCAGATCGGAAGAGAGCTTATCTAGGGTCCCCTTCCTTGGCTAACCTGAAACCCAGAGATAACTATCATCTTCAATATGCAGTCCTGAAAGACTTCAGAATGGAGATGTGTCCATGTTATCCCTCCCCAGCCCCTGTATTAAATCAAGGCTCATGTAGGACTTTGGAAGCAGTGGCAGAGGCCCTTAATGAGGGCTGCAAGGCCCACCCTGGTGGCCTGACTCCCCCTCATCTCAGACTGTATGTCTGTGCCTTGCTGCCTCCTGCCATATGGCCTCTGCACATGCCATCCTTCCTGCATGGAGCATCTCACTTCCACCACATTCAGATGTCAGCTCAACCTTTACTTCCTCACTGAAGTATTCCCTAGTCCCAGTCTAGGCTCATTTGCATTCCTGCATGGTGTCCTATCCCTTCAATCCTTGCCTTCAAACTCTGCATCACAATTTGTTAATATGTGTCTATCAGTGCAATTCTTGGATAAATAATGAACTCCCTCACTTGATTAAGTTTCATGAGAGCATGATCCAAGAGATTTAGTTTGTTTTCTTTCCCTTTCTCTTAAGCACCCAGTACTGCACCTGACCCACAGTATGTGCTCAGCAAATACTGGTTGAGGAGTTGGAGAGAGAGAATGATAGATGCTATCAATTAGGATTAGGGACTGAACTCCTCAGTTTATTCAATCAAGCCAAGCCATCCCCGAGACATCACTGAGTTCCCAGAGAGGTAGGTAATAATTAATTCTAGGACACCAAGCGGGGATGGCCATTGCTCCTTATTTAACCCCTGAATCAATTGATTGTCCTTTGGGAATTGATTTCTTTTCAAGTGTTTCTTTCCTTGAAAGATGGCCTCTCCCAGAGGAACAGTTCTCACTTGCAGGAGACATACATATAGAGGCTAAGACTTTTTTCCTTTTGCCAAAGTTTGCAAAACGAAGTCCACTGTACACTCCATACAACCTGTATTTCTTTTCTAAAGCTTTTCTCCAAAAATGCAGAGAAAGAGGCAATATATAAAGATTAACAGACACTGGTTTAAATATACTGGCTATCTAAAAGGGTCACTCCTTTGTGGTCGTTTGTGCTTAGCTGCCTACTTGAAGGTAGAGGCAATAAAGTGTAGGGATTTAAAGAGTGCACTTCAGGGCAGATGAGGTTGAGTCCAACCTAAGAGTTGGTATTTACTCTGTGCAAACTTAGGCAAATGAACTTACTCGCAGTTTTGTCATTCAAAATGGAGAGATTTACTTCATAGCATTGTTGGGTGGTGAGAAACTGGCTATGAAGCACTTGGTGCCAGACATACAGTAAGGGCTCAATTAGTGAAAGTTATATCATTGCTCTCCTGGTTGGTTCTCTTTTTCACACCATTGCCAAAGGGTGGGGAAGGGCTTGTGAAGGGAAATAGAGTCAATCAATTCTCTTCTAGGCTGAAAGAGACATTTCTCCTCAATCCAAGAAGACTTTCCATGGATAAGCTGGCACTCTTACTAGCTAAATTAACCAAAGTCTTCGCAGTCATCATATCCTGAACCTCCCAATACAATCTTAACTCTACTGCTCTTGTTTTTCATGCTTAGTGGAAAATTTCTTCTGTTCTATTAATGTCTGGTGATTCAAATCATGTTCTTTTACAGCCAAGACTTTGGTGATTCTTCTTTTTATTGGAAGCAGCACTTGGAAGGCTCCTGGGTTGGAGTCATAAAAACCTGAGGTCAATATCTCAGTCTGCCACTGGGTATCTGTGTGAACCAGGACGTGTTGCTTTGTGTCTCTGATCTTCAGTGTACTACAGGGGATGGACAGAGCGAAGTGAAATGAGGTAGATGCAGTGCTTACCCTAGAGGACAGAGGTGACTGGACTATGACGTATTCGTGGGGGCTCTCTGATTTCCTTTACAGGTACATTTTCCCAAGATAATGCTACCTAAGGAAGAATGATCTGCATGAAGTGCTGGGCCAAAACTTGTCTTATTCTCCTTTTGCCAATGATTTGATAGATGTGTGTGACTAGAAAAACTCTGTAACTTCTTTGAAATTGTGACTCCCATATGCAAAAGGAATTATTCTTTTAATAAATATCTTGCTGAGACTAATTTTTCTCTCATTTATCACTTCAAGATGGACCAGAACAGGGAAGAGGTGATGGTTATTATAAAGTTGTACAGGGATCAGAGTACTTCTCTCTTATGTAATGTCCAGGTATCAAGCTCTGTGAAATTTTTCTGCCTGCTTATGGCCCAACCTCCGAAGGTGCTCACCTTCCCTTCCATCATCCATTGATCAAAGAATTCACTGCCAAGTGCCCACTTAGAACTATGCCATATGCCCTAGTAGAAATGAGGACAAGGAGAGGAAAGATATGGGTTAGTAGGGAAAAGCCAAGGAAACAGATGACTGCAGCATAGGATTGCAACAGAAAGTGGTAGAGGTTGTGACGGGAGAGGCTCACAAGGGAGGGGAAGGAAGCTACGGGATTAAGTGGATGAAGATAGAGGACATTGGATCTTGAGCTCAGATTCAAAAGATAAAAAGAAGAGGAAGGGGTTGTGTTAGGCTGAGGCAAGACAGACCACAATAAACATGTGGCACAGTAGTAGTTTTGCAAAGCTCAAATGCAAGGGAGCAAAGGCGCAATCACCCTTTCTTTTTTTTTTCTTTTTAAGATTTTATTTATTTATTTGGGAGAGAAAAAGAGCATGAGAGGGGGCGGGGGGGGGGGGTGGGCAGAGGGAGAAGCAGGCTCCCCGCTGAGCAGGGACTCTATCCCAGAACCCCGGGATCATGACCTGAGCCGAAGGTAGATGCTTAACCGACTGAGCCACCCAGGCGCCCCAATAAGGAAGCCAGCAATCACCCTTCTGAAGAATACTCTTAGTATCTAATAATTGCCACTTTTTAAAGCATTCCAGGAGGAATCAGATCTATAGAGCAAGCGTAAGAGTAGGTTCTGTTTTTATCTCACTAGTTTACTCATTCAGAGCAAACCAAGCTAGATTATTTAGAAAAGCCAAGGGGAAGACTTTAATGATTTGGCTATTTTATTGATTGAGATGAAAATTTAGTTACATATTCGGAACACAATATGCCTGACCTCCAAAATACATGAAACTATTTTCCAGGAAGTGTCCCTCAATTGGACATTTTCCTTCAGCTTTAGGCATAAGCCTAGAAATATTGTGTAATCAGTAATTATTTGCTATTTGGTTCCTTTCAGTGGGCAGAAGTACAAACAATGCAAAACTCTAGACTGTTATAGTTTTTCCAAAAAATGTAAAAAATAAAGCCCAACTAATTTCCCAATATCCAAAACTTAGTTTCAAGATCCAGGGGACAAAATGTTCTGATGACAGTTCCTGAGAGAGCTCCGTGTGGGCCACACATTAAAATGCTTCATTAAATCATCAAAAGTGAGTGACCTTTTAGCAGGAAAGAATATCTTGTACAGGAGGCAGAGACTTTGTGATCCCAAAGTCTCAAATTAGTCAAAGAACACAATTCTGATAGTCACTAATACAAGTTAATGTGAATTTTATTCTAATGCCACCATGATGATGTGATAAATATAGCTTGCAGGAGACAAAAAGTGTTCTGTGTTCCTAACTCAAATTTAACATTTATTTAGTCCTTTACAGGTACTATAGTAGGACCATGAGATACATGAATGAATCAAAAAGACCAAACTCCTGCTCTCATGGAGCCTACAGTCTAGTGTGGAGAAGTTAAAAATTAAGGGCAGACATAATAAATAAGCAAACAATAGTGTTTATTAGAAATGGAGCAGGAAAAGGGGATTAGGAGTGTCAGAGGTATAGGGTGAGGGCTGCGGTTTTCAATAGGTTAACTGGGATGGGCTTTATTGAGAAGGTTGTGTTTGAACATGGGAAATGACAGAGGTGCAGGTGTCTGCAGGAAGAGCATTCCAGGGAGAGAGGATAGTCCTAAGGCAGGAACAGTAGGCCTGAGACAGACCAAGGTGGGAGTAGAAAGAGTTGATGTCAGGGAGGTAATGGCAGGATGGGGCAGATCATTTAGGACTTTTAGACTCGTAGGTAAAATGAAGAGCTAATGGTGGGTTCTGAACAAGGAACTGAGAGATCTAATGTGTACCGCGTATGGCTCTGGTTTCTGAGTTGAGAATAGAATATGAAAAGCGTGCCTGGTTGGCTCAGTTGGTTAAGCATCTGCCTTTGGCTCAGGTCATGATCCTGGGGTTCTGGGATAGAGTCCCAGGCTCAGCAGGGAGCCTGCTTCTCCCTCTCCCTCTGCCCCTCCCCCCACACTCATGTGTGCTCTCTCTCTCTCACGCTCTTTCTCTCAAATAAATAAATGAAATAATAAATGAATGAAATCTAAATAAATAAATAAAAGTATATGAGGGCAAGATGGAATCAGGAGACCAGTGAAGATGCTGTTGCAGTGATGCAGTAATCCAGTTGATGATTCAGACAGGGTAATAGATGGGTGATTAAAAATGGTTGGACTCAGGATAGTTTTGAAATCTTATCAATGTCAATTGGTGATGGATTTAAATATGGGATATGAGGCATCAAGAATGAGTGCCATGGTTTTGTCCTGAAATGGGGGAGCTGAGATGCCTTCAGTTAAGATGGGGAAGTCTGTGAGTAGAGAAGAGTTTGAAGGGAGGGAAGGGGTACATTAGTAGTTTAGTTTTGGACAGGTCAAGCTTGAGATTTCCTTTAGATTTACATCTGGAGATGTAGAGCAGGCAGTTAAATATGTGAGTCTGGACTTCAGGAGAGAAGTTCGGCAAAGAGCTTAAATTTAAGGATCTTTGGGGGCACCTGGGTGGCTCAGTCGGTTAAGTGTCTGCCCTGGGCTCAGGTCATGATCCCAGGGTCCTGGGATAGAGCCCTGAGTCGGGCTTCTTGCTCAGTGGGAAGCCTGCTTCTGAGGGCTCTGCCTCTGCTCTGCCTGCTTGTGCTCTCTCTGTCAAATAAATAAATAAAATCTTTAAAAAGTAGATAAATAATTTTAGGGATCTTTGGCATAAAGATGTACTTGTAGTCTTGAGATTGGAAGACATTACAATGAAAAGGAGTATAGAGAAGGAAGAAGACAAAGGACTTTTACCATAATTTTATGTGTATTAGTTTTCTATTGCTGCAGTAACAAATTACCACAAATTGAGTGGCTTGAAAAAATACACATTTATTATCTTAAAGTTCTTTCTATATGTCAGAAGTCTTAAATGAGTCTCACTGGGCAAAAATCAAGGTGTTAGCCATCTTGTGTTCCTTTTTGAAGGCTCTGGGGGAATATCTGTTTTCTTTTCTTTTCCAGCTCCTACTGGCTGTTTACAGTCCTTGGATTGTGGGCCCCTTACAGCTTCAAAGCCAACAATGGCTGGTGGAGTCTACTATATCACTTTTACCCAAACTTTTCTGCTTTCTCTTTCACATTTGAGGATCCTGTGATTACATCAGGCCCATCTGGATAATCCAAAATAATCTCCCCATCTCAAGATCCTTAATTTAGTCACATCTTCTAAGTCCTTTTGCCATGTAAGGTCATATATTCACAAATTTCAGAGACTAAGATGTGGACCTCTTTTTTATTGGTGAGGAAGCATTATTCTACCTACAACATTACAGAAGCCTAATAATAATGCGTAATCTTGGGCTCTACCCCAGATGTGCTGATTCAGATCTCTAGGGATTAGTGTCCAGGAACCTGTTTTACATCAAACTCCCCCAGGGGATTCTTGTGTACTCATTCGAATGATGGTGAAAAAAGAAGGTGATGGAAGGGGATAAGTGAGAATCTGGTCCCACTCCTCACTGAGACTATAGTTCCAATGGATTAGGGTGACCTTCTGTGTCATCAGTCACCTCTCAAGGCCACCATGTCTGGTCATCCATGTTACATGGAGGTATGAGCAGTTCTCAGCTAAGGGCAGGCTACAGTTCAGAACCTTAGTAGTTACAGGACCAGGCTGGAATATGGCAGCATACTTTTTGATTCCTTTCCAGCGAATCCAAAGACAAAAGTTGTAGAGAGCTGCTTTGTCAAGGTTAGCTCGCAAAGGAGCCACTTCTGGCTGGCTTGAAGAATGACATTCCATTGCAGACATTTGCTTTAGGAGCAGAGAAATTAGCACTTGGGTGAATGTTTCTCCTCACAAACATTAGAGAAATTTCCAAGTCATGTAGCATGATTCAAAAACTAAACAAAGATAAAAATAAAACAATATAAAACTATTCGTACCCAGCATAGGTGTGAATGATGAAGAACCTTGAGGCAGGAATACGTAGATCTCCAAACTTCTGAATTTTTCTCTCAAATTGACTTCAAGAACATTTTGTAAGTTTCAAGGCTTTCAAGTGAGAATTTTTCCTCATAAGAATCCAAACATTAAAATGTGTTTTCTAAATTTTTACGATACATGAGGTATAAGAATCCATTTTCTTTTTTTAAAAAAAGATATTATTAGGGGCGCCTGGGTGGCTCAGTCGGGTAAGCGTCTGCCTTCGGCTCAGGTCATGATCCCAGCGTCCTGGGATCGAGCCCCGCATCGGACTCCCTGCTCAGCGGGAAGCCTGCTTCTCCCTCTTCCACTCCCCCTGCTGTGTTCCTCTCTCGCTGTGTCTCTCTCTGTCAAATAAATAAATAAAATCTTTAAAAAAAAAAAAAAAAAAGATATTATTTATTTCTTAGCAAGAGAGAGAAATCATGAGTGGGGGGGAGGGGCAGAGGGGAAGGGAGAGGAAGAAACAGACTCCTCGCTGGGCAGGGAGCCTGATGTAGGGCTCGATCCCAGGACCCTGAGATCATGACCTGAGCCAAAGGCAGATGGTTAACTGACTGAGCCACCCAGGTACCCCAAGAATGAATTTTCATATAAAAATTTCAATTCAGAAACACAGAGAACAAAGCATGGTAGTTTTCTTAATCTCCTCTGTCCCCAAAGGTAACTAATTACTGTCAGAAGTTTGGAGGACATCTTTCCTTATTCCTTTGCACACATTTACCTGCATATGTATGTGTATGCACACATTTATCTTTTATATAGATGAGATCATACTGTTTTTTTCCCCATATAATGATGTCTTAGAGATCTATTCATATCAGCACAAATAGTTTTACCTTATTCTTTTAAACTATGACATCATATTTCCCTACTTCTCATGAACCATATTGATGAACATTGAGGATCTTTCTTCCTGTTTAACTGTGTGACCTTAGGCATGGTACTTAAGCTCTCTGGGCCTTAGTCTCTTCACTGTAAAATAGGAATAATAATTTTACGTACCTCATAGGTTTGAGTATGTTTTAAGTAGGTAGAACCTATAAATCACGTAGAGCAGTGCCTGGCATACAATAAGCCTTTAAATAAGGTTGACTGTTATTGATGTTACAAACAATGCGTAAGCAAGCATCTTTATACAGATTTTTTATACATATGTAATTAGCTTTGCAGAGTAGTTTCCTAGAAATGAAAGAGCTAATCATAGTGGATGTGCATTTAAAATTATCTTTGCTTTTCAAAAATCCTTCCCCAATTGATACTCCTATTGAGTTTATATGAGGGTACCCAATTCCCAGTATCTTTATCAAAAAGGACACTAAGTCATTTGGAACTAGTCACAAGTTTTGGATACCTTTTCTATATTTTGATAATTCTACATATTGGAATCCCTCCATTATAAAGTAGAATTAAAAAACTACATTACCCAGTTTCCTCTGTAGCTAGGAAACTGCCAGTTAGAGGCAATCACATGACACCTTGCTCAGGAAAGAATTACAGGAGAGAAGTAGCTAGGCACAGGGCATCCTGTTTTGCTGGTGCTAGAGGTGGCAGAGACCCCAGGATGGTAGCGGCTCCCTTATTAGGATGGTTCTGAAGCCTTGCTCTGAGAGCTACTCTGGAACACTTAGTTTAGAGCCTGTTTCTCCTAATTTTCAGAGCATCTAATAATTCTTTTTTTTTTTTAATTTTTTTATTGTTATGTTAATCCCCATACATTACATCATTAGTTTTAGATATAGTGTTCCATGATTCATTGTTTGTGCATAACACCCAGTGCTCCATGCAGAACGTGCCCTCCTCAATACCCATCACCAGGCTAACCCATCCTCCCACCCCCCTCCCCTCTAGAACCCTCAGTTTGTTCTTCAGAGTCCATCGTCTCTCATGGTTCTTCTCCCCCTCCGATTTCCCCCCCTTCATTCTTCCCTTCCTGCTACATTCTTCTTCTTCTTTTTTTCTTTCTTAACATATATTGCATTATTTGTTTCAGAGGTACAGATCTGAGATTCAACAGTCTTGCACAATTCACAGCGCTTACCAGAACACATACCCTCCCCAGTGTCCATCACCCAGTCACCCCATCCCTCCCACCCCACCCCCCACTCCAGCAACCCTCAGTTTGTTTCCTGAGATTAAGAATTCCTCATATCAGTGAGGTCATATGATACATGTCTTTCTCTGTTTGACTTATTTCGCTCAGCATAATACCCTCCAGTTCCATCCACGTCGTTGCAAATGGCAAGATCTCATTCCTTTTGATGGCTGCATAATATTCCATTGTATATATATACCACATCTTCTTTATCCATTCATCTGTTGATGGACATCTTGGCTCTTTCCACAGTTTGGCTATTGTGGACATTGCTGCTATAAACATCGGGGTGCACGTAGCCTTTCGGGGCCCTACTTTTGTATCTTTGGGGTAAATACCCAGTAGTGCAATTGCTGGATCATATGGTAGCTCTATTTTCAACTTTTTGAGGAACCTCCATACTGTTTTCCAGAGTGGCTGCACCAGCTTGCATTCCCACCAACAGTGTAGGAGGGTTCCCCTTTCTCCGCATCCCCGCCAACATCTGTCATTTCCTGACTTGTTAATTTTAGCCATTCTGACTGGTGTGAGGTGGTATCTCATTGAGGTTTTGATTTGGATTTCCCTGATGCCGAGCGATATTGAACACTTTTTCATGTGTCTGTTGGCAGTTTGGATGTCTTCTTTGAAAAAATGTCTGTTCATGTCTTCTGCCCATTTCTTGATTGGATTCTTTGTTCTTTTGGTGTTGAGTTTGATGAGTTCTTTATAGATTTTGGATACTAGCCCTTTATCTGATATGTCATTTGCAAATACCTTCTCCCATTCTGTCGGTTGTCTTTTGGTTTTGTTGACTGTTTCCTTTGCTTTGCAAAAGCTTTTTATCTTGATGAAGTCCCAATAGTTCATTTTTGCCCTTGCTTCCCTTGCCTTTGGTAATGTTTCTAGGAAGAAGTTGCTGCGGCTCGGGTCGAAGAGGTTGCTGCCTGTGTTCTCCTTTAGGATTCTGATGGACTCCTGTCTCACATTGAGGTCTTTCAACCGTTTGGAGTCTATTTTTGTGTGTGGTGTAAGGAAATGGTCCAGTTTCATTCTTCTGCATGTGGCTGTCCAATTTTCCCAACACCATTTGTTGAAGAGACTGTCTTTTTTCATTGGACATTCTTTCCTGCTTTGTCAAAGATTAGTTGACCATATAGTTGAGGGTCCATTTCTGGGCTCTCTATTCTGTTCCATTGATCTATGTGTCTGTTTTTGTGCCAGTACCATACTGTCTTGATGATGACAGCTTTGTAATAGAGCTGGAAGTCCGGAATTGTGATGCCGCCAGCTTTGCTTTTCTTTTTCAACATTACTCTGGCTATGCGGGGTCTTTTCTGGTTCCATACAAATTTTAGGATTATTTGTTCCATTTCTTTGAAGAAAGTGGATGGTATTTTGATGGGGATTGCATTGAATGTGTAGATCGCTCTAGGTAGGATTGACATCTTCACAATATTTGTTCTTCCAATCCATGAGCATGGAACGTTTTTCCATTTCTTTGTGTCTTCCTCAATTTCTTTCATGAGTATTTTATAGTTTTCTGAGTACAGATCCTTTGCCTCTTTGGTTAGATTTATTCCTAGGTATCTTATGGTTTTGGGTGCAATTGTAAATGGGATCGACTCCTTAATTTCTCTTTCTTCTGACTTGTTGTTGGTGTATAGGAATGCCACTGACTTCTGTGCATTGATTTTATACCCTGCCACTTGACTGAATTCCTGTATGAGTTCTAGCAGTTTTGGGGTGGAGTCTTTGGGATTTTCCACATAAAGTATCATATCATCTGCAAAGAGTGAGAGTTTGACTTCTTCTTTGCCGATTTGGATGCCTTTGATTTCTTTTTGTTGTCTGATTGCTGTGGCTAGGACTTCCAATACTATGTTGAATAGCAGTGGTGATAGTGGACATCCCTGCCGCGTTCCTGACCTTAGGGGGAAAGCTCTCAGTTTTTCCCCATTGAGAATGATATTCGCTGTAGGTTTTTCCTAGATGGCTTTTATGATATTGAGGTATGTACCCTCTATCCCTATACTCTGAAGAGTTTTGATCAAGAAAGGATGCTGTACTTTGTCAAATGCTTTTTCTGCATCTATTGAGAGGATCATATGATTCTTGTTCTTTCTTTTGTTAATGTATTGTATCACGTTGATTGATTTGCGGATGTTGAACCAACCTTGCAGCCCAGGGATAAATCCGACTTGGTCGTGGTGAATAATCCTTTTAATGTACTTTTGGATCCTATTGGCTAGTATTTTGGTGAGAATTTTTGCATCCATGTTCATCAGGGATATTGGTCTGTAATTCTCCTTTTTGATGGGGTCTTTGTCTGGTTTTGGGATCAAGGTAATGCTGGCCTCATAAAATGAGTTTGGAAGTTTTCCTTCCATTTCTATTTTTTGGAACAGTTTCAGAAGGATAGGTATTAATTCTTCTTGAAATGTTTGGTAGAATTCCCCTGGGAAGCCATCTGGCCCTGGGCTTTTGTGTTTTGGGAGATTTTTGATGACTGCTTCAATTTCCTTAGTGGTTATAGGTCTGTTCAGGTGTTCTATTTCTTCCTGGTTCAGTTTTGGTAGTTGATACATCTCTAGGAATGCATCCATTACTTCCAGGTTATCTAATTTGCTGGCATAGAGTTGCTCATAATATGTTCTTATAATTGTTTGTATTTCTTTGGTGTTGGTTGTGATTTCTCCTCTTTCATTCATGATTTTGTTGATTTGGGTCATTTCTCTTTTCTTTTTGATAAGTCTGGCCAGGGTCTTATCAATCTTGTTAATTCTTTCAAAGAACCAGCTCCTAGTTTCGTTGATCTGTTCTACTGTTCTTTTGGTTTCTATTTCATTGATTTCTGCTCTGATCTTTATTATTTCTCTTCTCCTGCTGGGTTTAGGCTTTATTTGCTGTTCTTTCTCCAGCTCCTTTAGGTGTAGGGTTAGGTTGTGTACTTGAGACCTTTCTTGTTTCTTGAGAAAGGCTTGTATTGCTATATACTTTCCTCTTAGGACTGCCTTTGCTGTATCCCAAAGATTTTGAATAGTTGTGTTTTCATTTTCATTGGTTTCCATGAATTTTTTTAATTCTTAATTTCCTGGTTGACCCATTCATTCTTCAGTAGGATGTTCTTTAGCCTCCATGTATTTGAGTTCTTTCCGACTTTCCTCTTGTGATTGAGTTCTAGTTTCAAAGCATTGTGGTCTGAAAATAGGCAGGGGATGATCCCAATCTTCTGGTACCGGTTGAGACCTGATTTATGACCTAGGATGTGATCTATTCTGGAGAATGTTCCATGGGCACTAGAGAAGAATGTGTATTCCATTGCTTTGGGATGGAATGTTCTGAATATGTCTGTGAAGTCCATTTGGTCCAGTGTGTCATTTAAAGTCTTTATTTCCTTGTTGATCTTTTGCTTAGACGATCTGTCCATTTCAGTGAGGGGGGTGTTAAAGTCCCCCACTATTATTGTATTGTTGTCGATGTGTTTCTTTGCTTTTGTTATTAATTGCCTTATATAATTGGCTGCTCCCATGTTAGGGGCATAGATATTTACAATTGTTAGATCTTCTTGTTGGATAGACCCTTTAAGTAGGATATAGTGTCCTTCCTCATCTCTTATTACAGTCTTTGGTTTAAAATCTAATTTGTCTGATATAAGGATTGCCACCCCAGCTTTCTTTTGGTGTCCATTAGCATGGTAAATGGTTTTCCACCCCCTCACTTTAAATCTGGGGGTGTCTTTGGGTCTAAAATGAGTCTCTTGCAGACAGCATATCAATGGGTCTTGTTTTTTAATCCAATCTGATAGCCTGTGTCTTTTGATTGGGGCATTTAGCCCATTTACATTCAGGGTAACTATTGAAAGATAGGAATTTAGTGCCATTGTATTGCCTGTAAAGTGACTGTTACTGTATATTGTCTGTGTTCCTTTCTGGTCTATGTTGCTTTTAGGCTCTCTCTTTGCTTAGAGGACCCCTTTCAATATTTGTTGTAGGGCTGGTTTCGTGTTTGCAAATTCCTTTAGTTTTTGTTTGTCCTGGAAGCTTTTTATCTCTCCTTCAATTTTCAATGACAGCCTAGCTGGATATAGTATTCTTGGCTGCATATTTTTCTCGTTTAGTGCTCTGAATATGTCCTGCCAGTCCTTTCTGGCCTGCCAGGTCTCTGTGGATAAGTCTGTTGCCAATCTAATGTTTCTACCATTGTAGGTTACATATCTCTTCTCCCGAGCTGCTTTCAGGATTTTCTCTTTGTCTCTGAGACTCGTAAGTTTTACTATTAGATGTCGGGGTGTTGACCTATTTTTATTGATTTTGAGAGGGGTTCTCTGTGCTTCCTGGATTTTGATGCGTGTTTCCTTCCCCAAATTAGGGAAGTTCTCTGCTATAATTTGCTCCATTATACCTTCTGCCCCTCTCTCTCTTTCTTCTTCTTCCGGGATCCCAATTATTCTAATGTTGTTTCGTCTTATGGTATCGTTTATCTCTCGAATTCTGCCCTCGTGATCCAGTAGTTGTTTATCTCTCTTTTTCTCAGCTTCTTTATTTTCCATCATTTGGTCTTCTATCTCACTGATTCTTTCTTCTGCCTCATTTATCCTAGCAGTTAGCGCCCCCATATTTGATTGCACCTCATTAATAGCCTTTTTGATTTCGACTTGGTTCGATTTTAGTTCTTTTACTTCTCCAGAAAGGGTTTCTCTAATAACTTCCATGCTTTTTTCAAGCCCAGCTAGTATCTTTAAAGTGATGATTCTGAACTCTAGATCTGACATCGTACTAATGTCCGTATTGAGTAGGTCCCTGGCAGTCGGTACTACCTCTTGTTCTTTTTGTTGAGGTGATTTTTTCCGTCTTGTCATTTTGTGCAGAGCAGAATAGATTAATGAGAGAACAAAATGCTAGCAGGGTAACAACGTCCCCAGAAAATATACTCTAAACAAATCAGAAAAGACCTGAAGCAGTGGGAAAAGAAAGGGAAAGAGAGAAAAAAGAAAAAGAAAGAAAAAAAGAAAAAAGAAAAAGATAAAGATAAAGATAAAAACAAACAAAAGCAGAACAAAACAAAACAAAACAAAAACAGAATGTGATCAAATATGATCAGGCTGGATTATAGATCAGTGCCACACACTAGATTTTGGGTGTATTTTGGTCTGTTAAAAGAAAGTCCCTCCCAAAATTTTAAAGAAAGAAAAACTTGTATATGTACAAAAATAAGGGTTGATATGATGAAGGGATGGAATATGACTGTAAAGATGGAAATTATAAAAAAAATTTTTTTAAAAAAGGATTTGATAAGTTGTTTGAAAAAAGAAAGAAGAGGATTAAAAAAAAAAAAAAAAAGGGAGAGAATGTGATCAGGCAGGGGAGTAGAAAAAAACCATACACTAGAGATTTAGAGTATATTTTGATCTGTTAGAAGAAACTATCTCAAGATTTTAAAGAGAGAACAACTTATATATATATGCCAAAAATACGGGTAACTACTATGAAGGGATAGAATATGACTTTAAAAATGAAAAATAAAAATGTTTTTTTTTTTAAAAATGGATTGATAAGATGTTGGTTGAAAAAGGGAAAAAGAAAAATTCAAAAAAAAAGAAAAAAGAAAAAAAAAAAGACAGTTAAAAAAATAATTAACTTTGAAAGACTAAAGAATCATGGTAAAAAAGCCATGAATTCTATGTGCAGTGTTCCCCTAGCGCTGGAGTTCTGCCGTTCTCATTGATCGGTAAACTTGGTCTTGGCTGGCTGTTCTCGCTGATCTTCTGGGGGAGGGGCCTGTTGCCGTGGTTCCCAAATGTCTTTGCCGGAGGCAAAATTGCCCGGCCTTGCCGGTCAGGGCTAAGTAATCTGCTCGGGTTTGCTCTCCGGAGCTTTTGTTCCCTGCAAGCTTTCCGTACAGCTTTGGAGGCGGAGAGTGAAAATGGCGGCCTCCCAGTCTCCGCCCCGGCAGAGCCGAGAACTCGGGGTCCTGCTCCTCAGCGAGCCCCCAGAGAAAAGCAGTCAGTCACTCCCGTCTCCCCGGTCTCCGGCCACACTCCGCGCTCACCCGGCCTGTGACCGCGCCTTTCTATCTGGCACCCGACCCCGGGTGGAGTCTCCAAACCAGCAGATCCCCGCGGTGCGCTCCCGCACCTCTCCTCCCGGGGGAAGAAGGTGAGTCTCCCCGGATCTGCCGCTTGTTGGGTCCCTGCTGGAGGAGCAGTGGCCCGACTGTGCCGCGGATCACGGTTTATGGCAACCCCGAGCTGAGAGCCTGCGCCTGGGCTCCGTCTCTCCAGCCGGCTTCCCTGCTCCGACACCTGGGAGCTCTGCCACACTCAGGCACCCCCGGTCTTTCTGTGACCCCGAGGGTCCTGAGACCACACTGTCCCGCGAGGGTTCCACCCCCCACTTCGCCACCAGAGTGACGTCCCTCGGCAGAGCAGACTTCTAAAAGTTCCGATTTTGTGCTCTGCTGCTCTATCACTTGCCAGAAGCGGCCGACGGAGGCCCCTCCCCCGCCGTCTATCCTCCCGAATATCGCCTCGGATTCACTTCTCCGTACGTCCTACCTTCCAGAAAGTGGTCGCTTTTCTGTTCAGAGAGTTGTTGCTATTCTTTTCTTCGATCTCCTGTTGCGTTTGTAGGTGTTCAGAATGGTTTGATCCCTATCCAGCTGGATTCCTGAGAGGAGACGAAATCCAGGTCTCCTACTCCTCCGCCATCTTGCTCTGCATCTAATAATTCTTAATAATTTTTATTTCTGTTGAAATTAGCTACAGTAGATTCTGTTGCCTGCAGTAAGAACTCTGATAGAATCATAAAAGCCTTAACAAGTGGCATCTTTCAAATTTTTGCCAATCTTATGGGCAAAGTGTATTTCATTATTACTCATATGTGTGAATCATGACTTCTCACATCCTTTAGGGGAGGTCGGATCTGAATGTGATATTATCAGTGCCATAGTTTTGCCTCCAAACCAAGTGGCAAACCTATAATGCCTCCTCCCCTTCTTTTATTATTCCTTTAATACATTATTGTTACTAATAAAATATTCTGAGTAAGTAATTTAAAGCTAAGGTGCTAATTACTAATTTGAGTTCATGGAGATATTTTAATTTCCATCTTTATCACATTAAATAATTTGTATGCAAGTACTTTTTATCTATGATAGTCCCATAGTTCAGAGAGATATTTTTTCATATAATCACTTATAAGGAACTCTAACATTTCTTTATTTATTAGACCAAATACAATGTTATAATGAATGCATTGGCATGGCATCATGCCAAATCATGTGAAGAACATGATTTGCTAATCCTTCCTCTTTGCTACCTGGCTAAAATCTCCCTACCAATATTATAGGTGTTTACCAAGCATTAAAAAATGAAGTATGTTAGTGTGAAAATCAGGAAACACTGTTTAATGTTGAATGGGGCAGAAATCTGTCATTTTCAATGGTAAAATCAATCTATAACTTTTCATAAAACAAGCAGTAATGCTCTGAGATACAATGGCATGCTGTTTTCCCCAGTTGTATGTGCAAGTATTTTCAGAAAACCAAATCAAATCAATATTTACTACTTAGAATTATTATTTTAAATTTTATTTTTAAAAGAAAAGAAAAAATAAATAAGTCAGTGTCTTAGCTTGAGTTACCGTAACAAAATGCCACAGACTGGGTGGCTTAAAACAAGTGAAATTTATTTTCGTACATTTCTGGATGCTGGGAAATTCTAGATCTAGCTGCCAACAGATTCGTTCCTGGTAAGGGCCCTCTTCTTGGCTTGCAGATGACTGTCTTCTCACTGTGTCTTTAATTGACCAGGAGAAATTGAGAGAGAAGGAGAGAGAAAGGGAGAGAAGCCTGGGTTCTCTTCCTCTTATAAGAAAGCTTATCCCATGGTGAGAGCCCCATGCTCATGAATTTATCTAAACCTTGTTACCTCACCATAGCCCCACCTCAAAATACAATCACCTTGGGCATTAGAGCTTCAACATATGAATTTGAGGAGGGACACAAACATTCAGTCCCTAGCAGCTAGAGTCTAAGCTGCTAATCCTGAAGAAGGTTTTGAATTTATCCCCAGCTGACCAAAATAATTTAAGTTCCTTAACTTCACTCTGCATTTATTTTCACAATGTATTAAATTAGAGCATATTGGTAAATGCACTTCAGTAACAAATGTCTAATTCTTTATTCAACTTTCATATTTCCAAATGAAATAAATGATCTATTTACATGCATCACTAGACCATCTCGTTCCATGCAAGGACCCAACACAGAATCAACTAATTGTCATCCATGTTTATTCATCGCTCTTAACTCATTTTCTTACAAATAATGAAAATCTAGGATCTTTAGCAAACAAACAATCTTCACCATTAGTTGAAAGCGTGATCTCTTTAACTGTATAATAGAACAATGACAAAAGGGCCCAGCAAAATATATACCTAAGAAAAGTAATTACTAGTTAACTCCATTGTGCCATTCCCATTTTACTGAGACTGAAAAAGCAGGGCAGAGTATGGATTTTAAAGAGCATTATGGAATTAGAAATAGTGGTTGGTATACCAGAGACGTGAGTTTGTCGGTTAAGCAATTAAGTTCAACTTGCCAAGGTCATCCCTGTAATCCTTTCTTTTGGGTTATTTCCCTCTCAGTCTTCCAATCCAGGGTCACCCTCAGCATTTGCCTTCACCAGGATTTTTGAGCTGACATTTAAGCCACCAATATGCTGATAGGGAGGAAAACATACCAAAACCCCAGAACAATAAGTAATTTAAACAATCTAATTTTTACTTGAATTGAAATTATATGCAGAAAAAAACAAAAGCCCAATGCATTACAAAAACACTGTAACTTATCTTTCAGCAAAGACCATGGTGGAAATTATTTGGTGGTTCTCTTAACTTCATGAATATGAGCCACTCAGTATTCAAAGCTATGTCCTACTCAATTTTTACTTTAAACATCACTTTTCCTAACCACCGGGGCTGATTTGATCTTCCTTTCTAGACACCCCACAACACGTTCCACTTCTTTGTATGATTATTTGTAATTATATGTGCTGTGTGATTATACAGTAAATGCCAAGAGGAACAATGACTTCTCTTATTTTCTCAGCAGAGAAATGATTCTCAATAAATATTTGTTAAGTGAAAGAAAGGGACAGACCTGGAAATTCTTTGTAGAGCACCAATTTTACTCAAAGATTTGGGGTGTTTTTAAATTAAAACAAGAACAGTTGTATCATGATATGAAATACAAAATCCATGTGCATTTTCAAAATAGAATTGAAAACTTCTCCCAGCGAATGCTTGCTTTCCTGTCATTAATGCTATTTCAGAGGAAAATTTAATGAAGTATTGATGTGGTGGGTTTGAGTGTGAGGCTCCAGTGATCGGGTAATTGAAGCAAACCAAGTTCAGACATTTCATTATGAAAGGAGAAGTGACTTCCTCCTTCCCATGGAGAAAACAAGAAGAGGCAGAGTAATGAAGTGCAAAGTGTGCCTTAGCAAGTTATTTTAATGCCTCAGATTTTCCAACTGTAAAATGAAAGCATTGGATTGGATGTTCTCCAATGGCCCCTGAATCTCTAAAATTCTGTTGTGCATAAACTCATTTATTTGTTTGTTTGTTTTTTTGCCTACCATTATTCTTACTCCCACAAAGGGGAAAAAAGTAGGGGGAAAAAAGGTAATGATATGTCTTTTTCCTTTCTTAAGCTTCTAAGTGTTGCATTTGTCTTTTGAATGACACCTTTAAACACTGTGTAGTTGGGTTTCTTTCCGTCTTTATGAACTTGTAATCCCATTCATATGTCTAAAGGAGAAAGAAAAGTAGATCAATATCAAACCACAGAAGTACATTTCTATGGATCAGCCACTCAGATATTATCAGCTGAGATGTTATATACTTCATCATCACAACCAGATGTAATGGAAAATATTGACTTCAAACACTACATGGAAAGAGGGAGAGAATTTTGTAACATCCCTCCTGTTACCTCATCTGTTCATTCTGTCTTTCTTTCTTTGGGCTTGACATTTTATCTTTATATCAGAAGTTTTGCAAGACTATGAATGCAGTAATTACAGTAACATTAATGCAATCTCTCAGGGGTGGTTAGATTAAACAGTGGCTATGCCTCCGTACCAAGCAAAGATTATCTGAATGCAAATAAAAGAGAACAAGTCAATGTCAGTGTGGTGCCGAGTAATGATAAAAAATAAGTGGTTGATATTGCAAGCAAAGGAAACTAACATAAAACAACAATTATACTTTTCCCAGTCTGTGCATATTGCCTTGCAATTGCTTGATTCAGTAAAGCTCTATGAAAAGAAAGACTTGTTTTGTTCTATTATAACGAAATGCATTTGTTTTTTAACCAAGTGCATTTAATATATATCGGCTACAAATGGCTTTAAGTTATCAGAGCTGCTTATGTTGTGTCTTTTGTTAATAATAATAAAAATGCCTGCCAAAAGCTACTATGATATACCCTGTGCACAACCTAAAGGTTGGCAAAATAAGAAATTAAAATCAGAACTCCTAAATTCAAAAATCAGGCAACTTGAAGTGTTAGTAAGTCTATTAGAGATAGGAACTCTGGTGCACCGCTGGTGGGAGTGTAAAGTGGTACAATCACTTGGGAGAGCAATTTTGCAATTATCTAGCAGAGTTGAAAATGCAAACGCCTACAAGCCAGCAATTTCACTCCTAGGTATATACCCTACAAAAACAGGTACATGTACACAAAAAACCATGTTTGTAATAGAAAAAGCTGGGGGAGGGGAGCACTAAACATCATTGATAAGGGAGTACATAAAGTCTGATATAGTTCAAAAATGGGATATGATATGGCAGTTGGCATAAAAGATTTTTATGTGTTAAGCTGGATAGATACCATGTTTAGCAAAAAAAAAAAAAAAGGCAAATAACAGAATGCACCACATGTAATAGACCATTTTTGTCAATTTTAAAATCACAAACAGTAATATAATATTTGGTCTCTGGCTACCTAGTAAACTATAAAAATGTGAATTAGAAGGATACCCACCAAGTTCCAAAGAGAAGCTGTCTGTGTGGAGAGGGACTAGGAGAGAGGGACACGGGACTGGGGAGGGATACAAGATACTTCAGCGTTTCCCTTTATGAAAAACAATTTTAGGAACACATATGGCTGAATGTTAATATTAGTTAATTCTGGGGTGAGGACACATGGATGTTTTTATACTATGTACTTTTCTGTATTAATTGCTTTTCCAATAAAAAAAAAACAAGACTTTAGTCACTTTTGGTTTCTCAAGGCAGCTGAAATACTGTATTTCTTGAATTTAAGGAACCACGATTCTATATTTAAATTGTTTAATACACTGTATTTTATTCATTTACAGTGTTTATACTGAATGAGTAAACTAGGGGCTTTGGAAAGCTTTCCATGGAATTTCGGTTTAATTAGGTCCATTTATATGCTTGGTAAACTTAGGCAAAGTAAGTTTTAAACATCTGTTTATACAAGGTACACAAACCAGAAAGCATTTTCTTTGGTTTGTCCATATTATTCTGTGCCAACATGAATATTAACATCAGTTTACAGGATTTTTCCCACTGAGAGATTCAGGGTTAATGTTGCTATGTAAATGTCGCGTGAATCCCATTTTGGAACAATTTATATATCTGCACAAAGTGCAGAAATGAGAGACTTCTAGTCCAGAGGGTCTCATTTAAGTATAAACAATGGGAAAATCACTTTTCATGCCCTGGAGTTTTAACCCCCTCTCTCCTGTTTCCTGTCTGTGCACATTGTCCTGACTGAGCCCCAGGGCCGATGCGGACAGTTACCTAAGGCTCTGCAAGCAGCTGGAAGAGGTCAGGTAAATGCGAGGGAGGAGGAAATGAGCTTTAGCCAAACACAGAACACAGACTTGGGTTCAAATTCTGACTTTGTCATTGACTCATTGCGGGACTCAGCAGACTACTGAATTCCAGCCGTACAGCAAGGATGAGGAGAGCAATACCTCACGGACTGGGTGAGGACTACACTATCCCTTGTGCAGTGCAGCACATGAGTGGTGGCCATTATATTTATCGCTGTCGTTGCAGTCCACACCGCGATCTACAGGGGCTGAATCCCTGTTTCCATTTAGCAGATGCAAAACCACTTCTACCTTGAATGGAATTGGAGAAGGTTGTGTTCCTCGGATGCACCTGCTGCTGCCCTATCAAAGTATAAAGGGCAAAGAGCAACTGGAGCCCTTGTGGAGTATATCATGAATGAGTCTTAACAGAGTTGGGTTTTTTCTTTGTATTTTTTTTCTTTGTTTAGTTTAGTTGCCTTTTTTTTTTTACCTTTTTGTTACTCTTTTAAGTTTTTGTTTGTTTTGTTTGTTTTGGTGGGTGGGAGGGTGTTCTGTGTCAAGAAGGCAAAAACATCTCCTTGTCGTTTGATTGCTCCTTCATTTCTGAGTCCGCTCATACTTTAATCCTCCTGGCTCTCACTTTTTCTTTCTAGTGAATATTGCTCATATTTCAATACAAAGGATCATTTCTTTCATTTACACTTAAGATTGAAAGAGCAGTCGGATAGACTTGTCTCAGGTAGTTTTTAATAATAGCTTAAACCCATGATCTTTTCCAGAATAAGGGCAATAGTTGTAGTATTTCAATAGTGACTTTTCCAAAAAATTTTTTCAATAGTGGAAGTCCTCAAATAGTCTATGAATTGCTCATCCTGGAATTTCAGTATTGTGAGAGGATGGCAAAAGGGCTACTTTTTTTTTTTTAAAGATTTTATTTATTTATTTGACAGAGAGAGACACAGCGAGAGAGGGAACACAAGCAGGGGGAGTGGGAGAGGGAGAAGCAGGCTTCCTGCTGAGCAGGGAGCCCAATGTGGGGCTCGATCCCAGAACCCTGGGATCATGACCTGAGCTGAAGGCAGACGCTTAACGACTGAGCCACCCAGGTGCCCCAAAAGGGCTACTTTTATGCAAAAAGCCTTAATTACCCGCCATTCCAATGCCACACAGGTGCCCAACTCCTACTTTGAGATTGGCCTTGATTCTGGCTTCAACTCGGGATGACCTACAAGTCATCACCTTTCCTTCTCAAGCCCACAGCAGACCTCACTAAGTGGCCACAGCCCCTGGTTGTGACCACCAATCCCTCCCGAAATAGCCCTCCAGAGAGCAACTACCAATCTTAGCTGATAAGGAAATGGAGACCTATTTGTCCTCACTGGTTTAAAAATGTTTTGTTTTGTTGTCTCTTCCCAGTTGTAGAAAAGGGAATGGAAAAATGGATCATTTGAAGAAGAATTAGGAAAAAAAAAAGGAAATTATGGGTTCTTCTTTAGTTTTCTCTAGTAATCCCAAACATTCAGGAAGGTAGAAGGAACTTAAATATGAATTGAAATAATACAGTGATACACTAGTAATATTGGAATGGGCATTATAATGAGTAGGAGAGTGAGAAGGAAGATTATATTTGTTTTAAAAGATAACAGAAAAATTATAAAGCCATTTGCTCTTCCCAGTGGTCTCCTATGATGTTTTAGATTTATTTTAAGCTAGAAATAGGAAACTATTCATAGCATGATGTCATGCTGCATTTATTTCTGGCCTCAGCGGTTGATCATTCAGGAAACACTCTCATGATACCTTCTTGGACAGCATCAAACTGTGCAGTAGTTTTAGGGCCCAGCAAGAGAGATTTAGACGTGACTGAAAGATACTCAGCTCTCCTGACAGGTTGGATTTGGAAAGCGAGGCCCAAAGAGGGAATCCAAGATGATCTTGAAGTTTGGAGTCTCAGTATCTTGGGAGAACAGTGGAACCTGATAGACACAGGACAGTCCGTAGGAGAAAACAACTGTTCTCAGGGACAGAAAGAGTTCAAGTTAAGATTTGCTGAGTCTGAGGGATGTCAAAATGGAGAACATCTTGCGAGTATTTGGCACTACAGGCTTGGCCTTTGAAAGCCTGGGGATAAAGATTTGGAAATCATTGTCCTTGAGCAGATGGTGGAAAGGAGTGTTGACCCATTTCAACTTTATTTATTATCTGAAAAGTATTTTGAAGGGTGCCAGAAACTGCAGAAAGGCAGATCTGGTTCTCCACTGAGTTACAGGGATTATGAAGAAATAAGGAAGAGGCAGCTACAGAAGTTTTGTATGGGGACGGGGTGGGGGGGCAATTTGTAAGTGGGAATCTGGTGGTGAGATGGGAAAATGAGCTTGTGTATGTAGAAGTTTGCAACAGATTGAAAAAAATAGATGCTTATTTTTAGAATGGGAGAGGGAAATGATGACTATGAGAGGCCTCCTAAGGAGCTGGCACAAATGCATTGATGAGGTAGAAAGGGGGTCCGTTGAGACAGCTCAAACCATTCAGGGTCCATTTCTGCGTATTCACATAAAATCAACAAGTCACTGAAAGAAATGATCAGAGAGAGCATAATTGGATATTAGATAATGTGTAAAACATTTAATAAAGGCATTTCAGGCAGTTCAAAATTTACTTGAATTTTTCAGTTATGTGGACACTACTCCTAGTTGAGAAATAAAAATTGTGTTTATTTTGATGGTAAGATGACATACCTTGACCAGTGTTCCTTGGCAACTCCAATATTTACCAAGGACATTTAGCAAACTGGCAATGAAAACACATGGAGATCTGTGAGATTTATCCCAAACCTGGTAAGAATTGTTGTAAATCTAAACCAGGTGATTCTAGCACAATGCAAGTCATTGACCCTCTCAGGCTTTATGAGACTTGAATGTTGAGGAGGAGCTCGTAGAGTGGTGACTCATACTTGGGCAGATTATGTTAAATGGACTTTCCTCTTTAACATTTTAGATACTAGCTACAATTATAGCAATGACAAGAGTGATTTCAATTAACTCTGACTGCGGTCAAATATATTTTACCTTGTGACTCAGAGCATGCTAGTGCATGTACATGCCCACACATAAACTATAACCAAAGTTTTATGAAACAATTCTTAATTTCACCATATGTGCCGCACTTTCCTATTTTATATTCTATTTCCTTTTCTTAAATTTGTCATGATTCTCTAAATTGATTTCACGGCCCCAAAATAAATCATGACTCAAAGTTTGTAAATCATTGAGATGTACAGTGATATTCTCTTATTTTATGGTCTGCTTCAATCTCTCTCTCTCTCTCTCTCTCTTTGTGTGTGTGTGTGTTAATGTTTTTGGTACTTTCAGAACTAAGAGCCAATTCTGATCCTTAGTCTCAGCATATGAGAAGCTATATTATCTCCCCAACTGTAATATTGGTTGTACTGAGTGGATATTAGCTTGACAATAGTGGTCTTACATTTATGTGCATTTTTTCTTTGTGTTTAAGATGATATCTTTACCACAATGGAGTTAGGGCAAAAGACGAGAAAACAGAATTTATTTACGGGTGGCTTAGTGATTACTGTGATTTAATGTTTACAGATGACTTAGTGATCACTAAAACATAATATAATAGAATTATGTTGGTAGAAGAGCTCTAATCCTACAGCTTCATCACCTGCCCTGATTTCATATCCATGACCCAGACCTGGCTAATGAGTACAGTCTAAATATTTGGTTAGTGATTGGTTCAAAAATAGCCTCTTCGCCCAGTCGAGTTAATTAGATCCATTCTGGTGACTGTGAGGAAGGAGAAGTTCTTTTTCCATCTAGGATTGACTAAAAGTGAGACAGAACCTGCCCTCTGGCAGCCATGTTTGCCACCAAGAGGGAAAAACCTGCTTGCGAATGGAACCCACACAAAATCAAACAGAGCCAAGGGTTCAAAAGTCTGAGAATCATCCCTAAGCATATCATTTGAGCCTAAATTTTTGGTTGTACCTGAAGCATGACAGGTCTCAATGACTGCCACTTATAATCTAGTGTCCTGATTAAGAAGAACAAAAGAAGTGAAGAAAAAGTGGTATCCATATTTGATGGCAGCATCATAGGTGATTTTTATACTTTGTTGTTGGTGGTTTTTTTTTTTTTTTCAATAATGTGGATGTGTTAATTTTATAGAAAGTCAAAATAAAAAGGTAGCATTCCTCCAAATGCTCTTTGGAAAGTTGGACTCTGAGTCAATCTTATTTGGAAATAATATTCAAGCTACCTCTCAAATATTGTATTTATAAAATGCTGAAAGGATCTAATTTTATAGTTTGACCACACAAATTTTTCCTCCTTAGTTCCAGCCTCACTGTTTCCATGAACTACAGTCAACAAATACTGGAGCTTTTGTTATCTCCCCAGCAGGCATTTTCCAGAGGGCACTTTCCTGAATGTTGTGGAGAAATGTAAATAAAAGCACTAAATGGAATTACTAACATCTCAAATACACAGAAGCTTGGGGGTAAATGTCTTGGGGGTAAATGTTAAAGACATTTATATAGACATAAAGATATCATTTTAAACACAAAGAAAAAATGCACATAAATGAATACAGAGGAAGAGCATTCAGCAATTACCAGGTTTCCCCCCAGTAGGGGAGCATAGGGTAGAGGAGCAATGCAGGGGTAGGGCAAGAGTCCGTGGTTCCATGGTCATTTTCATGTGTTTGAATCACATATATTTTTAACTTTTTATTTTGAGTAATTATAGATTCACTTGCACTTGCAAGAAATAATACAGAGTAATCACATATATCCTTCTGTAGTCTTCCCCAGTAGTAACATCTTGGATAATTACATAATATCAGTAGGAGGAAATTTACATCCTTCAATTTTATTTTGATTTCTCCGGTATTACATGCACTTGTGTGTGTGTGTATTTAGTTCTGTGCAGATGTATCATGTGTAGATTCTTTTTTGAGGGGGGGATCATGACATTCATTTTATTTTATTTTTTTAATATTTTTTTATTTTGTTATGTGTAGATTCTTGTAGACTTATAATTACCACCACAATCAAGACACAGAACAGTTGTATCACAAGGATCCCTTTTATAACCACACCCATCTACCATGCATCCCCCCAACCCATGGCAATCACTAATCTGTTCTCTGTCTCCATAATTTTGTCATTTGAGACATATTTTTTAGTATGTTTCTCTTATTCTAGAAATTCCTAGAATACTTGAATGTGAAGTTTAAGAAGACACTTAGAACAAAGCTATGCGTTCTACTCTCTTTAGAGAAACCTTTTAACAGCCATCCATGCAGCCTCTCTGTTAATGGAGAGATGGTGGAGGTCACAGCAATAGGTAGTGAGAGGGTGGCTCTGCAGTGTTCTAACTTCGTGACCTCCAAACCTCCGCTGCCTCCTATGTTAAATGGGGTTAACAATTACAATGATCTCACAGAGTGGCTTGAGGTTAAAATGAAATAATGCATGTCGAATGCTGCATGCAGTTAAAGAAAGGACCCGAACCACACCACCTTGCACAGTTATCACGCAACCATACAAAACCAGAATTTTTAGACATGTGTTGCTCCTAGAGAGCTGGACTCTTCCTCTCCCAGATTTTAGTTATTGACCTTAATTTTATTTTCCTATGTCTCCCAGAATAAATTGGATCCTTGTTGCACCTTGTTCTACAGCATTTAGCTCATGTAAGCCAAATCCTGTGCTCACCTCTTCTCCAGACCCCACTTTCTTTAAAGTGACCCCCATATGATTTCTTGAGGACAGAACTGGGTCTACTGTGTCTGTCTTGTTCACCATGATGTCTTCATCACCTAGCAGAGTGCCTTGCCCACGCTTTGTGCTCAAACATGTTTTAATGGACGACATGCTTTGACATTCCTTTATCTTCATGGTTGTCCTATTCTGAGCACTCATCATTCAGCCACTTTCTCTTAAATAATGGTACAAAAATGGTCTTTATTAATCCCTCTCTATAAAGACAAAGGTGATAAGGTGTATCATTTCTGAGCTCCAACAACAAATGGCAATGTATTTTGCTATTTTGAACATGAGAAAAAGAAATAGACCTGTACAAACTTTTGGAGCTAACGTTATGGAGTAATAGAGGAAATGCTCTATTTCTGGACAGGTTTCTAACCTTGTTTATTAAGTCATAGCTAGGTTTTTTGGCTGACTGGTTTGTCAGGTAAACCACTAGATCCTTCCATAGGAGCAGTCACTATAGCATCAATCATTTCTTCCATGTTGGTTAGAATTAAATCCAAAGAAACAATGCCCCATCTGGCCTCCTCTCCTTTTTGAGAAAAGGAATGATCATCAAACCAACTGCAGGACTACCTGATGCCCCCCTCCCACGTAAGTGAGGCTCCAGCAGAAACTTAGAAAATTAAGTTCATCTCTGCCCCATCTCCACCACCATTACCCTAAATCAGGTCAACATTGTCTCACCTGAAAAGCTGGCACCAGCCTCCTAGCTGGTCTCCAGGTCTCCGTTCATACCCCACTCTCACACTCTTCTCCACACTGCTGCTGGCATGGTCTCGCAGAAACAAAAGCCCCAAATATTGTTTCTTCCTTTTTACTGTAGCCTGAGCTGTCACATGCTTCTCACCCATCATTTCCTATGCTCTATCCATTTCCAATGTCTTGTAATAGCTTAATGTATTTGTGTTCTATTTCATCCCTTGATTTTTGAGGAGGTATCCTTTGCCTGAAATAATTTTCATCCAGCTGTAACTTGTCCCTCAGCTTAGATGTTACTGGTCGAGAAGGTCTTCCCTGACCCCAGGTGCAGGCCAGATACTTCTTCTTAGGGCACTTGGACTTACCCCCATTACAACACTCATCATGCTGAGTGGTGATTGCTGTTTCCTCACTGTAAGCTAGGGGTGGGTGTAAGTAAGTTAAGGAGGGATTCTATTTGCTTCATCTTTGAAAACTGAAGGAATTAATTGTTAAAATATTGTGACTCATTTTTATATGATGAGTGAGATGGGTGGGAGGGGAAAGTTTGGTATAAATCTATAACCTTCTAAAAAGAAATATTCCCATTATAAGTATTTTTTGTACACATGCATCACGCTTCAACTATTAGTTCCCAAACTAGTTTTAAGAATCCTTTCTGTCATACAAACATTTTGAATATGATGAAAACAATTTCTGCATGCCTTGTGGGCTTTCCTTAAATGGAGTAAGAACTGTGCATTATCTGCAGTCTTTCCAGTCCAATTATAGACTTTCTGTAGTTGGCAGCTGGACGTTTGAACACATTCCTCCTATAGCATAAAGATCCAAGGAGTTCTGAGTTTGTGATTAGCAAGAGGAATTGTGACTTAAAACATACATCACTCCCAAATGGAACTGAAACATTCAATGTCTCGTTTATTCTGTAGTAAACAATTTTGTTTTCTAACAAGGAACAGTTGCCATCCAACTCATTCTAAATTTCTATGTATATTTCCTTGAACAGAAAGATTTTGTGGCTTTTTTTTTTTTGACTACTTTTCTTTGATGGTGTGCCCAATACCACAAGGTGAAATTAGACACTTCTTTAAAAAGTCTCATTTCAGCTTACATTGTAGCAAAATTTCACATCCTCTCAGAGATGAGTTGAAATGCCTCATCTCCTTATTGAGGATCTTATTGTGTCCTGAATAAAGAAACTGCTATAAGATGAAAGAACTTCAATGAAAAGAAGTTCCAGCAATTTCTCATTTTCTTTTATCTCTGGCAGTTTATGGGGCAAATAATAAAAACTTTACAGATACACAGGGACACACACACACACACACACACACACAAGGGTATTTACTGCAGTATTGTTTGAAAGGGCAAAGAACTGAAAACCAGAATGCCCATTAAAAAATGGTTGAATATATTACAGCACATCTATACTATGGAATATCAGTAACCCTTAAAAAATCAAGTTAGATTCGTATCCACAAATCATGAGTTATTCGAGTGAGAAAATAAGGCTTCAGAATAACATGTATAATACAATTCTTTCTGGGAGCTGTATGGCAAGTTGGGGGAAATTCTCTTCCTATGGGGGAGAGAGAGAGAGGAGGGAGATTTATATGTAGTTTTGAGAACACTGATAAAAGACTGAAATATCCTAAGCTGTTAACAGTGGCACAAAGGTAGGGTTGGAAAAGGTGTATTTCTTCACATGTCTTTGGGCTATTTCATTTCTTACAAATAACATAATATTTTTTTGAAATTAAAAAAAATCTAATGAAAATTTCCAACAGAAAATAAATGATCAAAAAGAAGAGTTAAAAAAAGAGAGAAACCACAACAAACCCGGGCTGTCAGGCTATTTTTCTGCACCCTCCCAGTAGGATAGGATTCCTACAGTGTGCCAGGGGCAGATACCAAAGACACACAGTGAAGCAGGAGGAAAAGCAAAGGGGGAAAAAGGAAGAGGTGGATGAGAATATTGAAGAACAACTGCAGATTTTGTCAAGATTTACAGGCTGCTGAGAATGCCAGTCGTTCATCTAATTCCTATGGGCTGAGCACATTTTAGGTACAAGGGGCCATGGGGGTGCTGCGGATGGGACTGTGAGCAAACACACAGCCACTGCTCAAGTCTGTAACTGGTAGCACAGAGGTAGGGCTCAGATGAGGTGGGGGTGCAGACACTGGTCCAGATCATCATGGCAGCAAGAAAGCGTTCAAGAACAATTTCATTATGGACTAAAGGAATAAAGAAGAAAAAGAAATCCCTATATTGAGTTAAATTGTCAAGTCTTTTCCTGGTTTTTACTAGGATTTTTCATCTGAAGTTTTATTGTCAATCCCTTTTCTAAGCAGATAAAATGCTCACCATAGATCGGATTGTAGGGATGCCACTTGAAGAGAAAGTTGGCGCAGCCACTTTGCAGTAAATTTGAGAAACATCCCGGTGAAAGTGTATCTAGAAACCATGATAATACATTTGTAAAAATATAAAATGAGGCCGTTTGGTGTCCTGGTAATGTTCTAGTCTAACCTGAGTAGTGAGTAAATGGTTGCTCCTTTTATTACTATTTCTTAAACTACACATACACATTTCAGATACTCTCTGTAACATCATACATATGAAAGCCAAAACAACAAAGAAGTAAATTATTTTTGAGCAGAAGTTAACGTTTCCATAATGTATGAATTAAATTTGTATATCAAACTTTCTCGATGACATGTAGCTATAGATGTTCATTTTTCTCTTTTTTTCCCCACTAAATTATGCTGTTTCTACCACAATAATTCATTTAGGCAAACACAGCATGATTTTGAATGAAGTTTCATGGAAATTTTAAACAAAGAGCAAACATTTAACATTAAACTGAATTGATAACATGAATCCTTTAATACATATATACTGATAATATTTTGCTTTAGCAGTGACGAGAGAAATGATAAATATTCTAACAATGTCAAAAACCTTTGAATATTCAGCATGTGAGCAAGTTGTAACTGCTTTCATTTTCTTTTGTAGTGGGGAAAGGTTGTCAGAGAGACCTCCTGGAAGAAGTGACCAACTTCCCCTTGAGAGGTGTTAAATGCTGGCCACACAAAATATACAAAATACCATGTGTTGACAAAGCCAAGTTCATTGCTTGATGCTTTGAGGAGAACACCCCTCAACAGAGCCATAACAGTATCTCAGAGAGAGAAGGACGAAGTTGAGATACTGATTGAGATTTGAGGTCTGGTTTAAGATAGGCCTTTCCATGCAGGAGGTCTAGCTAGGATTGGGTCAACATCATGACAAAATAATTTGGGATTTGTAGAAACAGCAAAGGGAGGAGTTTGAGGCCAGGGTTTCAGAGTCTTGGGCTATAAACTGTTAGTTGATGCTTTCTATTCAACAAATTGATGAATGTGTCAATTCCTGGAATGAACAATAAGGCTGGTTGCAATAATTTTCTTCCTGGGCAAGAGTCTTCTGGAGTAGTGAAATTATGTCGATGAAGATGGTGGAATAGCGAAGTCATGTTAATAATTGCAGGTAGTAAGCTGCATGGAAGATTTCCACTCTCAGTAAGTAGGAAGTCAGAGACAGCAGGAAGGATCCACCCATCATTGCTCCCACACAGCTAGAGACTTGGCATCATTTTGCCCACTGCCTTAGTAGACTTGCTCACTAATGCCAAGAGAAGGTTGAAACTGCTTTGTCATTGTGTGTTTTGTAATCTGACCCTTTCTCTGGGCCTCCATCTGGTCCCCGTTTCAATATTTCTAGGGCTGTGCTAAATCATCCTCTTGGTGCTTCCATTCTCTGACTATAGGCAGGTGGGAGATGGTAGTGGATAAAAGCAAGTGCCCTGGAGTCAGGTGCCGTAGGTTCAAATGCCACCTCTTCCACATAGTGGCAGTGTGAGCTCATGTCAAGTGCCTAACTTCTCAATGTCCCAATGTTCTTATTTCAATAATAGAAATAAGAACAAACCCGATCTTGTTGAGGGAGCTAAAAGCACATTAACTCATCATAACTGCTCATATTTTTCTGGTTGTTGTCATTACTCTTCTTATTTTCACTCTGTGGTATCAGAGGCTAGATCACTTTAAATATTTTAGAATAAGAGAGAGTTTTAACCTATGTATTAATTAACCCAGTATGTGTTCCTGTACATTTAAATCAAATAGAAGAATAGCCAAGCATATAACTGAGAACTCCTAATGTTTAATGTTACTAAGGTAAACATAATAGAATAAAATATTAAAGTTACTAGTTTATATTTTTAAATGATATAATACTATGAAACAAATTTGAGAAATTTTTTTTTTTTTTTTTTTTTTTTTTTTAGTCCTTACAACTGCTCACAGGCATTTAATTGCTGTGGGTTGAAAATGTGGTGAACTGGTCTGATCTTTTTTTTTTCTGTCACGAAAATAAGGTAGTTTTTGTCTGATTTTAACCAACCAGATTTGGGACAGTAGAATTTGGCCAGTTAGTCAAATTCTTTCCTCATTTTGCACCCACCACTTTGAGGTCCAGCTTGCAATTGCACTGTTGTTGACTTGTGGGATCTCTGAATCTTTTTTCCTGCTCTAGAAGGGGCTGAGAGAGCAGCATGGGGGCACTCTGCTGTTGGCTGGGCATCACAGTAAGGTACCATGGCCTGGCTTGCTTTCTGAAGGGCACGGGGGGGCAGTGGAAAATCAGAATGGGGGTAAAATGGAAAATGACTCACATTTTCAGAAGAGCTGGCTCCCTGCAGTAGCAAAATTTTAAAGGATGCTTCTACCGGCATGGCACAGACTTTCTAACTGTATGTATTTATAGCTAGGTGCAGAGGCTGGATTTCTGTTGTGAATTTGTCGAAAAACCATTGTCACCATTAAGAATGAAAACCAGCTGAAACACAAACCAAGTGTCCAAGTCATGGTTCTTTACGTATGTGATCAGGCTTTATTCTCATAGGATAATAAAGAAAAGTTGAAAGAAATGTACATGTATGTTTTCTTATAAACCATAAAGATAATGAGGTAAAACTTGTCAAGTAACTCAATTATACTATTATAGAATATTGGCAATTATTTAGTTAAATCTTCCATCCCAAGCAGAAATTACATCTATAATGATTATCCAGCATTTCGTTGAACATTTATTTCTCCTGTTTTTTTAAAGCTCTATTTATTTGTTTGAGAGAGAGAGAGAGAGACAGAGAGTGCATGAGCAGGGGGAGAGGGTGTGAAGCCAGATGTGGGGCTCGATGCTACAGCCCATGAGATCATGACCTGAGCAGAAACCAGGAGTCGGACGCTTAACCGACTGAGCCACCAGGCATCCCTATTTCTACTTTTAGTAAACTGAACATTTTATAAGCAGCTTTCACTCTTTTTGGCCAATGTAGGAAAGTTCTTCTTATATTAAGACAGAATTTATGGCTAAACAACTTCTACCTTTACTTCTATCTCTGCTTCCTTGAGCTGCACAAAACATACGTAATTGCTCTCTAACTTGATTTCCCCTCAAAAACCCATTCCGTAGATAATTACCGAACACGTATTTTATGCCAGGCTGCAAAGAGCTGGGAGAATAAAACAGAAGTGGTCCCTGACCTCACAGGGTTTGGGGGACACTACCTTATTTTCATCAAGCCTCTTATTTTTCAGGCTTACCATCACTAATCCCTTTTCATTTCCCCCATATAACATATTTCTTACCCCCAGGTCAAACACGTAAGGCAAGAAACATAAAACTGTACACATTCTCCAGATGTGGTTGAACTAATGCAGAGCATGGTGGCATTATTAGCGAATTTATCTTCCATCACTATTAGCGTTGAAAGCAGGCCTCATACACATCTGAGTGCTCAATACATATTTATGAAAGGCTGTGGACACTCCATTCTTTCTCATGTGGTCTCACTGGTCTTAGTTCTTCTATTAACTTCTCATGATGGATACAACCGTAGATTATGCATGATTAAAACAAATGCTTGGGGAATAAATAGTGAACCATATGTGACTTAGAAGTTTCTTAAGATGGTTCTTAAAGAATAAATTAAATCCACCTTAGGAAATTCCTGTGAAAATATTTGCATTCAAGTGAGTCTTCTGCACAGTACAGTGAGGTTTTTAATCTAAATGATGAATAATGTTTCCAACTAAAATGATGAAGATATCTCTGCATTGGTATGTGATTCAGGATAGATTTGTCTACTATCTGTTGACTGGATATGGTTGTACTGAACTAAGGTGATCAGGTCAAAAAATTTCAAAAAAAATGTGCACCTTCTCACTTTGGATCTAGGTTTTAGGAACCGCTATGTTTTTGTTTTGTTTTGTTTTTAAAATTTTATTTATTTATTTGTCAGAGAAAGAAAGCACAAGCAGGGGGTGTGGCAGGCAGAGGGAGAAGCAGGCTCCCTGCTGAGCAAGGAGTCCGATGTGGGACTTAATCCCAGGAGCCTGGGATCATGACACTTAAAGACTGAGCCACCCAGGTGTCCCAGAAACTGCTATGTTAACATACTCTCTCAACCTTTAGAACTCACTCTCTTAGACCACACACACACACACACACACACACACACACACACACAGTATTGACTATAAAGATATTTCAATGTATTATTTCCCATGCCTAATTATGCCTCGGAGAGTAATGCTCAAAGAGGACAGAGACTCCCAATATAAAAGCAGCTGCAAATGCCTCATTTGAGTGTGACCAGCAATTAAAGGCAGACAACTATGAAAAGGTTCTCTGCTGTGGCAATGTGATTCCCTTTAATTGATCTCACCAAAAGACTCTTCTCTACGTCTCTATTTCCCATCCTGGCACGTTGACTACCTATTTTTAATTCAGTCCTTCTTAGATTTCCCAAACAAAAGTAGTTATACTAGTGAATCTTAGCTTTTCCAAACAATAATCTTTATGCTTGGGATTCTTACTCACTAGCTTATGAACTTTTATTTTTTCTATGGTGAATATTATTTAGTTTCAATAGTACTTTTAACATCTTTAGGAACTCCAAATAATTCATTCTGACTTCAATAGAATTCATGACATCATGCAATACAATGCCTATATACTTTTAATTTTTTTATTTTTTTTTGAGAGAGGAAGAGGGAGAGAGAGAATCTTAAGCAGGCTCTATGCCCAATGCGGAGCCCAAGGCAGGGCTCGATCTCACGACCCTGAGATCATGACCAGAGCTGAAATCAAGAGTCAGAAGCTTAACTGATTGAGCCACCCAGGTGCCCTGTCTATAGACTTTTTAAACAGCATGTTGATTCTTCTCTACCAATCATTTATAATATTGACAGAACCAGGCACAGCTCACCCAGCAGGATCTGCTAGATGTGTCTCAGTCAGTTGAATTGATGGTCTGTTCTCATCCAGGGAAAGTTGAACTAACTTTAACATCAAATAACCAATCCGTCCATTACTGAATTTATCAAAGCCTGTGATCCCCAGTGACTATTAAGATGCTCTCAATTAAATGGGCTGGTCAAATCAAAGTCCACTCGTGTAGTGCCTACAAACACGGTCTGTGCTGAAATGACACATTTCCAAAACCCAGAAACAAGTGCTGGGCAAGATGGGGAATAAAATGAGCCTTTGCATTGGGAGTCTGTTCCCTCTGCAGATTAGTCTTTGAGACAGAATTAAAGCATGGGAAATACTGCATAGAAGGAATTCTAGGTATTATGGCATGACAAAAGAGCCTGACCAGCAGTGCAACTCTACCTGTTAGATCTTAATAATCAAAATTATCATTTGTCAAAAAGACAAAGTGTTTATAATTCTTTTGAGTTCTGAAAAAGATATCTCAGTGAGAAGAAACCAATTTTAACATTTCTTTAAAAATTGTTGAATGGCTTTTGTTTCGTTCACTCAGAACTGGGTTATTATGAACGAAGGTATGTCAAAGAACTCATTCTACTTTTGATTTTCCACATGCTCACTCCCCATTATTTCAGGGTAATATTTTAAATTAGCTTGTGTTATACCACCTCTAATATATCAGTTTTATTTGAGAGATAATACAAAATAGCTTCTCTTATTTTACCTTTCTCATTCCTAGTTCAATTCTCTTTTTAATTCACTTTCTATTTGCAGTTGCTACTTGTCACAATCGAACCATAGCTCTTATCATGTAAAAATGAGGATAAGCCTAATTTCTGATAAACTTGAATTTACATAAATATACTTTGCTTTTAAAGCAGGCTGCCCATGTGACTGAGAGCTTCAGGCAGAGACACACTCACGTCAATATTGGTGCTGACAGTAACTGATGGTACCCTTGGGCAGGAAGGAAAAACTGGGAGATTCAGGCTACATGCACATTTTCCATATTAACTCACTGCAAGGCTCCAACCTCATATGAGTGGCAGAACAAGCCTCTTTACAGAAGAAGAGAGCATATTCAAATTTTTTGTTAGTTCTGCAATAACTTTAGAAGTTATCTGGGTCATCACTTCATTTTGCCCTTGGCAAAACAGAGGCCCAAGGAGGAGAAGTGATTTGTCTCAGGTCCCACAGCTGGTTAGAGACAGATTGGGACCAAGAGCCAAGTCTCTACTTTCCCAGTCTAACACATTTTCTACTTCCTAGTTCCTGGTAAGGACAATTACCCCTACCTAAGACACAGTGTGAAGTTCTTTCCTACAGCCCTGGTGCTCATAAAGGCCCGTGAATTGGGCCAGCAGATTAAATGATCTTTATGATATAAAAGTAAGATATCAAAATACCTCCTACATCACTCATACCCTGGCCTTCAGCACACCAATCCTATTGAAAACAATGTTTTTCTAATACCTCTGTAGGCAATGGGAGGAGGCCTAAGCAGAGGATAAGTATGTTGCATGCAAATTTCTTCAGGCCTTCCCTTTGGGTTTCACCAAGAGGTCCTAGCATCATACAATATATAAATGACTGACACTTATTCCCTGCTTTGTGAACACTAGATGTTGACCAGATTTTTCAGAATTGTATGCTCCTTTATAAATTCAGATATTTTAATCCTAAGGTTGGGCTACCATTAACAGTTATGAAAGGAAAGCCTTTGGGATTAGAGACTGAAAGATGAAGAAGACTTCCTCTGGCCCAGAAGAACCAGAAGAGTTTCCTCACCCTGGCAGTTCTACTGGAACTATTGCTAAGCCACCTTGAGGAGTTGACGGTTGATGAGATAACTAAAGAATTTGAATAAAGCTGCAAGCACTACCTATAATATGGCAACTCTGACCTGCCCCATTACACATGTCATGGAAGACAGAATGGTACAGCTCTAAAATCAGACTGATCTGGACTCAGAGCTCAGACCCGTCGCCTACCATCTTGACCTTGGACAAATGACTGAAGAGTCCTAGCTTCAAAATCGATTTTTCAGTGAAATGGAGATGGTAATGCCCATCTTGTCAAACTGTTGTTGAAGGAAATAATGTGCACAGAGCATTCAGCACAGGCCTCATACCAACTGCTTGTTAAATGATAGCTCCCACTATGACACTGAAGCAGTTCATCTCACGGTGTGGAAGAACCTGAACTTTGCAGTCACAGCAGATGACCTTCTCAGTCACAGCAGTGGGGAACCATAGCTCTTTTCCTCAACAGCTCCATGACCTTAGACAAATAACAGTTCTCTAAGCCTCAGTTCACCCATCTATAAAACGGGGACAATGACGTTTTATGGTTTTTGTTTTGTTTTGTTTTATGATTGACTTAAATAATGACTGGTACAGCAAAAAACATCACCAGGGAACCTGGGTGGCTCACTCAGTTAAGCATCTAACTGTTGATTTTGGCACAGGTCATGATCTCAGGGTCATGAGATTGAGTCCTTCATTGGAGTCTGCTTGAGATTCTCTCTCTCTCCCTCTGTCCTGTCCCTCCCCCACCTCTTTCTCAAAACACAACAAAAAAACAAAAGAACCCAAAACCAAAACCAAAAACACATTGCCAAATAGTAATAATGTTATTGCTTTCCCAGTAAATCTTCACTATGAGTTCTGTTAAGTTTTCCCATTTTATGCATGAGGAAAGTAAAGCTCAAAGAGTGTAAGAAACTTGCCCAATATCAAGGTTCTTAAGTGGCTGGGCTGGACCTAAATCACACCCAAACTCAATGCTTTTTCCAACATGCCAACCCCTTCTCCTCAGCTCTGCTCTCACTTGTGTCCAGAGACCCTGTCAATCCACTTCCTCTTTTTTGTTGTTGTTGTTATCAGATTTTTTTTTTCAGGCATAACAAACATTTGGGGTAAAATAATAATATATTAAAAAAATGTTAGTGGCAGTATGAGCTTTTCAGATCATCATCTAAACTGACTTATCTCTCCAGAATTCTAAATTCTCCCCATTTCTTCAACTAATATGACACATGTTAATCTTTGTTAAAGCCTCTGTGTTTGGTTAAGGCTATCCCTAAGTTTTCTTCTGTTTCTCTCATAATGTAGAAATAATAATGGTTATAAGAACATTTTAGTCCTAATCTAAGCCAAGCACATTTAGATAACTTAGTTAATCTAAGACAGATGTGCACACTAAAATAAAAAAATGAAAAATAAAAAGCAAAAGCAAATCGGTACCTAAGAAATTAAATTCATTGGTACAATAAAAAGCAATAAATAAATAAAATTAGTTGTCTCCTACAACTGGTCCAGTTATACTGATAAAGAAAATTTCTGGTGGTAGCAGGAAGGAATGATTTGTGAGATTTCGTTTGCTCTCTCATAGAAGCACAGGGCAGAGATCGTGGTTTAGATGCAGACTCTGGACTTAGACAGACCTGAGGCCAAATGGCGACCCTGCCAATTATTAGCTGTGATCTTGAACAAATTAATTGTTCTTCCTAAGCCTCGTTTTGTCTTGGTAAAACTAATGTAATAAAAACATTTACATTATAAGTCTTACCTGAAGGTTAAATGAGTTGGTCCTGATAAAGTAGATAGCACGGTGTCTATACTCAATACACAGCAGCTATTATTTTTATTAACCCATGTGCTCCAAATTTTATAAAATCTCCTTAGAGTATGGAATGCAATTCCATGATCCAAAGGCACATTCACAGGTCACCAAACCAGTCAATGAATTGTTTACCAGAGTATTTCCCTTCTGCTCTAGACCATTTTGAACATTGTGTCTTTGGCAGTTTAAACAAAGAAAAACCCATGACCCATTAGAAAACTGGTATCAATAGAGCACCAAAACAGCTACTTAAATTGGTGAGCTTGATCAATGAAATGGTAAGTTCACTTCGAAATCAAATTGGGAACTGCACTGAACTTGAACAGTAAACTTGGTTTGAGCAGTTCTCTGGTTGGTTTGACTGATAAAGACCCCATGATTTTTTATTTTGTCTGATACTTTGAAGTAGAAACTCATCTTTCCTGCTTCTCCTTTTGATAGACCAGTCTGGGTATGTAAAACACAATGGCTTTATATTCTGCTCTCAAATTCTGTGGGATTATAAAAAATTCTGTGTATATATCAAACCACCATCAAATGTACCCACACCTAAGGACATCATGGATGATAATCATGCTGTGTAATGCATAAACTTACTCCCATTCCTCTGCTCAGTATATCTGTGAAGAAGTCAGCTTACAGTCTGGGTCACATAGTACATGGAAATATGGGTAATGGTAACTTTAGCCTTTGCCTCCCCAAAACTGGTCCAAGGAGCTGGTCCCCCTTTGCAGAGTGGACACGCACAACTGCTTCCCTTCCTGGGGCCAGTGGTTCCTGAGGGCAGCACAGGAACTGTGTCCAAAAGTGGGAGAATGGAGGGGAAGGCGGTGCTCAGTGCTGCCATCACTACCTCCCTGATTCAGCCTCTTCAATCTGTTCTCCACACTGAAGCCCAAGAAACGATTGATTGATTGATTGATTAAAGATTTTATTTATTTGAGAGAGAGAGCGAGTGTGAGTTGGGGGAGAGCGAAGGGAGAGGGAGAAGCAGACTCCCCGCTGAGCAGGGAGCCCGATGCAGGGCTCAGTCCCAGGGGCTCAAACCCTGATATCATGACCTGAGCCAAAGGCAGGTGCCTAACCAACTGAGCCACCCAGGTGCCCCCCAAGAGAACATTTAAAATGCAAATATTATCAAATCATTTCCCTGCTGAACACCCCTTGGCAGCCTCCCATTACTCTAACGATCAAGTTCAAAGTTCCACAAGTGACGCTCTAGACCCTTCCTCATCTGAAGCCTACCACCTAGAAGGGCTCGTGTCCACCTCACCAACATATTGCAGGCATGCTGCCCAGTGTTAGGTTCTCCAGCCCCCTCTAGGCACACATGGTCCATTCTCTCTACACAGAATGCTCTCCTTTTCTGCACCCCAACTTTCTCACCAGCTAGCCCCTACAGGCCTCAGGATAGCCACTTCTATTTCCATTAAAAGCTTTCCTGATTCTCCCAGACCAGATGTGGCTCCCCCTTAGCCATCTGTACTTCTTTGAAGCTCTTATTACAAGTATGATCAATGAGGTATATGATAATTGCTAAATATCCATTTCCTCACCAGAATGTAAGCACCATGACTGTTTCTGGTTCACCTCTCTGTTCTCAGCTCCTGGCACAGCTCCTGTTTGGTTCAGCACCCAGCATGTCACTTCTCACCATGCTCTACAAGAATGGGCTAAGTGGACGAAGGAATTAGTGAAGGGATGGAAGGATGAACAGTATACCCTGAGAGGAGCCTCCACCTCCTCTCCCAGATCCAGACTTTGCAGGTAAGACTTGAACATAGGCTTGATTACTGGGGTAGGTTTGCATCATGACGCGGCAGTTACGCATGGGGCCTAGAAGCTGGGTAATTTCGTATTTAGACCTCCTACCGAAACTTTGCTCACAGATCCCAATCACGCCCTTCAGCTATGATCTAATAGGTGTGAGAGCCCTTCTGTCTCACTGTGAGAACCTCAACTCCCTTGAGACCACACACCAAGCAAGATTCAGATTTTTCTCACACCTAGCTCAGAGATATGCACATAGTGGTTCCTGAGGGCAGCAGTATCCTCAAAGCATGCTTCATAAATATATTATAAGTGATACAGTTGTTTTCTCTGTACCCTTGTTTGGACTGAATAGCAATTCACCCACTTGGTCCTACACTCTTCATGTTCTAGTTACCCCATTACTACCTGTTAACCTATTTCCTTTCAAGTCAGACATTAAAGGAGACCCACTCCCTTCCTTCTAATGATTCAGCTACAATGTTTATGAAGCCTTTTTAGGTCTTGGGAAGAAAGGGACAATATATAAAAGTACAATTATTATGAATATTATAATCTTTCTTTCAAATCTCTTTGAATGTAGATTCTTAGAACAAATCCTGTAAGCATATTGAATATAAATTTCAAAACTTATTATGATTTCAAGACAATTCCTTATTCATTTCAAACCATTCCATCTTGTATAAATATTTATTTTTTAATTCAGTTGGAGGCATTCCTTTCTCAACAAAGTCAACTAATTACCTGAAAGAATCATAAGACCAGAAGCTCAAATATTAAGAAAGGAATTCGGGTTAAAACACATTTGTTGCCCACCTATTGAAACACCATAATAACTGTGATGATAGGCTGCATTTACATGGCATCGTATAAATCAAAAGAAAAATGTGCCATCTTAACAAATCATTGTGAAAAATCATGACTAAAAAAGAAAGAAAACAGCGCATTTTAGACTTCATTTACCATCTTGTATTTGACATTAAAAAAAAAAAGTAAGTTCTCAAGTGGGCAAAAGTGCTGTACAGTTATTTTCCAAAGTGAAGAATAACATATGAACAAAACTTGGGGGAGAAAAAAATGCAAAAATAAAATGAAAGTGTAGAAGTGATTTAATGTGAGTTCACACACACACACACCTACTCTCTCTGTGGGTAGGATCCGATCCCCAACCCCAGCCACAGCAAATTCACCAAGCGATATGCTAAATGTATTCTGCTGCTTTCTGCCAGAATCCAGAAGAAACTCCACTTCTTTTCCGTTTTGCTCATTTAAACTGTGGCCGACCTCAAAAGGAGCCCAGGAAACAGTGAGACCCTGAACTTGAACTGAAAAAGGCAGGATGAAAAAAATCTTTTTTCCACAAAGATCAAGGAAAGTGAAAGAACTGTTTACATAATCGGGTTCAAACTCTGCTTTATTCTCAAGTTCCTTTCTGCTATCTCAGCTTGCATTCAGCATGCAGGCTTTCAGCATAGGCCACATTCTCATTAATGTGAGTGGCTGCTGGCCGAGGGTGGAGTATGGACTTTTTGACATCAAGGAGACCACTAAGCTGCCCAAGGTGACTCCTTGATGGCAAGTCATGGCACAACACTTAATATCAATTCAGGGCTTGCAAAGAATTCCACTGCAGCATACACTTTTCACGGATAGATGCAGGGATCACAAAGCTTTTGTTGGGAAAAGTAAGGTTATATTTGTCAGGGAAGCTCTGTTACTGGCCCTTTAAATAGAGGAATAACACATCCGTCAAAAGGAGCCCAGGGAGCCCATGACCAGTGACTAACACCCACCCCTCTGGGTGTCTCTGCTATATATTTCAGGCCAAGAAATGATTATGATTATGAAATAAGGGGGTGGGGGTGGAAAGGTTATAGAGTGCTTAGTAGGCATGAACTGCTTTATGAGCACTTTCTCATTTAATTCCAACATGGTACCATGTAGTAGATTTGTAGTATCCCTGTCTTACAAATGAGTACACTGAGGCTCCATTAGATAACTTGCCCTAATTCATCCCTAGAACAGTGCCTGGTATATATACGCACTTCTAATATTTGTAGAAGGGAGGAAAAGAGGGAGAGAGAGAGGGAGGAGAAATCAGATAAGGGGACCATTATTGTAAACAAAACAAGTGGGGAAAATTTAGTTTAGAGCAATGGTAAGGGGATCAGAACAGGGCAGAGATTCATAAGATACTTGAAGAACTAATATTATAACATTAATAAAAACAGGTACTTGTTCAGCACTTGCTGTGTGCTAGGTACTGTTCTGTTTTACTAATATTAACATACATTTAATTATTTAGTTAATATGTGCTTTACTTATATTAAAGTACATTAAGTTATTTACTTAATTAATTATGTTACTTATATTAACATTTAATCCTTGCAACAACCCCATTTTACAAATAAGGTCAAGTGTCTTAGGTCAGGTCCCCTACAAGCAGAGCCTGAAGTGGATTTTCTTGTGCAAGTGATTTATTGAGGAAGTGAGAGAAGCAGGGGATCTTGTGAGAATGCTGGAGCATGAATAAAACCGCAGGTTGAACCAATTTGAGGCAAGGGGGGCTGAGCATTTTATGCCCTTCAGTAGTCAGTCGTGGGTAATTGGGGGTTCAGGCAAGTTTCTGGAAGAAGGGCAGCAGTGAGCTGTTAGCAGCCAACACTGATCATCTGTATCAACATCATCATCATCAGATCACCTGGGGTACGTCTGCACCTGCCTGTAATGGGGATCTGGGTGAGGCGTCCCCAGGGTCCGCTGTATCATGTACTGTGCCTACATCATTTGGTTAGTGCCAATGCCCTTAAGCTTGATGGCCAGAGTATGCTGCCTTTAACTTTATCCTCTGATTAAATCTCGGAATTGTTTCAGAAACTCATTGCTCAGATTTTGCACTTTCTGTTTGAGTGGGATGAGGTGTCAGGAATAGAGAATAGAGGCAATGAATTTAAGCAGGGAGGTCAGGGGGGCCATCCTCCAGGAAATAATAATGACTGGGCACAGAGAAGGAGCCAGGGTTTTCTTCTTAAAATGCAGATCTGATCATGTTAATCCTGTTTTAAAGAAACAGTAGCAGGTCCCCACTGCCTGTAGAATAATGGCTCTACTTCCTAGAATGGTTTCCAATGGTCGCCAAAATCTGACTCTAGTCAACTGACTACTTTTTCCAGGTATACATCCACACCGTTTAGGTCCTGCCACACTGAACATGGAACTGCTCACCAAGCCTAGAACAGGTTTCCTGACAGTTGTCCTTTCTGAGCATGCTGCCCTTTCTCAATGCCAGTTCCTTCCATGCTCACGTCCTATCCACCACTGGAAATTCCACTCACTCTACAATGCTCAACTCCAGTGCTACCTCCTCCTTCATTGCAGTTTTCCCAGCATCTTTATTTGGAATTAATCATCTTTGTTTTATGCCCCCTACGTGATGTCTGCAGGTACTTCCCATACGCATATGACGGTGTGCCTTTTACTACAATTACATATTTCCTCATCAGATGACAAAATTCTTGAAAGCAGTAAAAGAATCTGGGTTCTTTTAGTTGCAAGAAACAAAAACTCAACTCAAATTAACCTTCAGCTAAAGAGACAATTTTTTGGTCCCAAGAACATGGAAGTCTAAGATGAGTGGCTGGCTCCAGGCATGATGGAATCCAAGAATTAAAACGATGGGAGGTTTCGAAACCCCCTCTCATCTTTGGCTCTGTCCACATGCCGGTAAATATGGTCACAGCAACTTTGACTTTGTCATTTTCACAGCTAGAGTTTCCAGTGAAAGAGCTGAGCCGTTTCCCCAGCAAACACATGAATCTTTGTAACTAATGATTCCAAATAGAGTGAAAGTCTCTCCCTAGGGCCCTATTGGTCCTACGTTCTTTGGTGCCCACTCCCGGACCTGCTGTTGTGTCCACGTCGTGGGTGTCCTGATTGACTGGTTTGGGTCATGTGTCCACTTCCATTTGATTAATAGCTTTGCCAAAATAACATGGATGGATTACCAAATGGAAAAGAGAGGTTCTAACACCAGATCACAGAGACGAGATGAAAGACAAGAACACTCAACAGATATCCCCTCCAGGCGACAATATTATTGCCCCTGAAAAAAGAAAGTATTCAAGAAGTTACCAAGAGCAAAGCAAAGGGGAAGAAAGAGAGAGCAGTAAGTGGAGAATGGGGGAGGAGGTGGTGTAAAGGGATGCCATGGTAAGCTTGACCAACTGGCAACTTGCAGAAAAGTAGAGAATGAAGCCTAACGTCTGTAGGTCAGTGTCTTTGGGAGTTCTTGTTCTGCAGAGGAGCAATAAAAAGCTCAGTTCTGTTTTAAGTCAAATAGTCATACTTTACAGGGCTTCAAAATAAAGAATCTCATAAAACGTTGCAGATATGAGAAGAACAGTCAGAGGGACTTTGGCTTTAATAAGCAGTTAAAATATATTCTCTTTGATATTTTAGGAACCTGATAAAAAGTACACGAGCTCACAAACGCAGGAGAAGAGCTTGTTACATGTTTTCCTCCTTGCTAAGCTTTGACTAACTTATATTTTGGTTAAAAAAAAGCAATTAGCTCATGAAATAGCAGAGTACTGATTATTCTGTGTACAAAGTTTACTTTTTTCCTTGTTGAGTTTTGCTTTTCTCCTTTTTTTAAAGAACTATTTTTTTTCCCCAGCGTTGAGGCAGTTTTACCTTTGTCTTAATTCAGCATTTGCATTTAAACACTGCTCTTAGTCACAGGAAGGGAAAGCTGAGCCTTTGTACATAAAGCTGACACTGGTGACTCATCATCCTCACAGTCCGGAGGCTCAGAGCTGGTTTCTGAGGAGCAGAGAAAGAGCCAACCCAGCCTCCTGTGGACTAAGGGAATTCTTTCATGACATAGATCACCTGGGGGAGGATGTTTTCATCACAGACATAATTGGTTGTATGGAGACTCACGCTTGCAATTTGGACCCTGTCACCTTTATTATTCAAATTTATAAATGTCATCCTTTTCACTGCTGTCATATGACGTTGGGAAGTCACTGTCTGGTGATGAGTTGACATAGTCATGGCACAAGAGGTGTCTTCGGGGTTCCCTTTTAATCTTTATCAAGTCCCCCAAAGCCAAGCTACATAATCAAGTGTCTGAGACACCCCCCTTCCTACCACATCGCTGCCCCCAAAATCTCTTCATTTGGATATTCTAGAGTTGGAACCATATTTTTTTCAGAATTCTTGAACATGACATAGTATTCCCCTTCCTGCAGCTGTGTTTTTGAAATCATATTCCTTGTGACTAGAGCTTTGTACAGAAGTAGAGTTTAAGTACATTTTAATTATACAATACTGCTTTAGAGCAACCTAGAGCATCTTTCACAACTGATTCTCAACAGTGTGGGCCATTAACTAGCTTCTTTTCGGAAAGTTCACCTTCACTTTGAAGAACTGCTTTCCCACCTTGGCCTCAGTTTCTTAGATTTGTTATCCAAAAACCCTTGTCAGGGGCCCTCAAACTTAAGAGAGCACAGAAATTCCCCAGAGAATTTGTCAAAACTGCAAATGTAGACTCAGCAGGTCTTGGGCATACCTCCAATCTGTAATTTTAGCAAACAGCCTAAGTGATTCTAATGCAGCTGATGGCAAAGTCAGCACCCCACTTTGAGAAATGCTGGTGCAATCATTAAGAAATAGGGCTTGGTATTCAGACGGAGTTAAGTTTTGGCTTAGCCTCTAACTAGCTAAGTTCAGTGAACTAATTACTTAACCTTTATATGTCTCAGTTATCCCTTCTATAAAATAGGAACATTAATAGTTCCCAGGTCACAAGGTTGTTGGGTGAAATCAATGAGATTATGAAATCACTTAAGCATAGTACCAAGTGACATATAAATGCTCATTACAGTGTACTGTTAGGACCGTGATTGGTACATCGTAGGCACTCAACAAATGTTTGTAGAATATTGAATGAAGGAAAATGACATACCACAGATATCTTTCCAGGTGGGTAAAATGCTGTCCTAAGCCTTGGTTATTACAAAGGGTCCAGGACAGAGAGAGAGGCTGCATCTGTAGGCATTAGAAATGGGCTGCTCAAGAAAGAAGAGACTGGACTGAGAAATGAACTGGCCATTTGAGGAACCAAGAAACATTCATTCCAAGTAATTTCAAAACAGACTATTTTGAATATACTGTACAAATATAATTTGTAACTCTCAGTTCGAATCAGCTAAAACTAGACTGAAGTAGAGAAGAGGGCTAAAACAGAATTTTTATATCCGAATTAAAATTAAAAGGATGGGGCGCCTGGGTGGCTCAGTTGGTTAAGCATCAGACTCGTGATTTTGGCTCAGATCATGATCTTAGGGAAAGGAGATCGAGCCCCACATCAGTTCCACACTCAGTGGAGAGTCTGCTTGGGATTGTCTTGGTCCCTTTCCCTCTGCCCCTCCCCAGCTTGTGCACTCACAGGCTCAAAAATAAATAAATTAATAAAAATTTTAAAAAATTAAAAGGAGTCATAATATCACTCACATTAGGAAGGACCATGTATCGCAAATTTAAAATACAAATCAAGGAAACAAAAACCCCTGGAGCATTATCAGAAATGGCATTGGAAGTAATGAAGCTAATGGAAATGGTGATCACTAAATAATTATAATTATAATGGGCTCAAAAAGTGCATGACACTAATTTGAAGTTGAATGTATCAGGTTTTACAGCAGTTCACTGATTTTCTTAAACTCTTGGGGATTATTAAGATTTTAAGTATTTTCAGTAGATGGCCTATTATAATTTCCTCTGGTTCTTATCTATAATTACCATGTATTAGCACTTACAGTGTGCTATGCATTTAAATGCTCATTATTTTAATTAGCATTCACAACAGCCCTGTAAGACAGGTTGTCAACATCTCTATTTTACAAATTATGAAATGAAACTCAAAACTCAAAGGAGTTGTTAAACCAGAGTGACCTAGTGGTGATGGAGATGTGATTTGAACTCAGGGGTCTCACAGCCATGATGTCCTTCTACTATACTGCACTGTCTCTAGGTGGTGATTACTGAGTGCCCTTCTCTAATTAGCCCGATGCGGCTATGGACCTCTGTACCGCACCTGGCTGCCCCACACCATGGCATTTCTCCATGGAACCCTTAGGTTTCATCTGTGTCTCCTTATGATGGTTGATTGAAAAAGACAGTTGCCCAGTTTATACGTGGCTTTGGGCATATTACATAATCTAATTAGTCCGAAGTACATCTAGTGACCCAAAAGATCCAGGCAATAGGAAGCTTTGATCTGTGACCATTATTTTTGTATTTCCTCATTTATATTGAAAAGAAAAGTGATAAAAAGGATTTGGACAAGGTTGTTCAATGATAAGAATGACATTAACCATAATAATGGTTAACATACATTAAGTACTTACATGGCGGGCATTGGGCTAAGCACTTTATAAGGAATATCTTATTTAACTCACCCAGCACTGTGGCAAGGTGTTATCTCCATTTTAAAGATAAGTAGATATAGATTCAAAAGCCTTAAGTGACGTGACAAGGACTCAAAAGTGTAAGTGGCCAAGCCAGAACTGGCACCCGGGACAAAGGGGTTTGTGGCTTTGTAGGCAAGGACAGAACACAAATGAGTAAAACCAGCCAGGAAGGGGCCATGGCAAATGCCAGATCACAGGCATGTGTGCAGCGATGGTTACTCAGATCCAGCACTGTGAGGCTGTGCTGAAATGTAGTCTTCTGATTTTTTAAAAGTCAGTAATCTGAATATTTTTGATGTGAATTCTCTTAATTTTAAAATGCCAGCATCTATTTGTTTTAGTTGTGTCTCTGTAAATATTTTGAGTGCCCACAGGCTCATCTGTGGGCACAGGCTAGGTTCTGGGCCTCCTGGATGAGAGCTTGTGCTCTTAGCCTTCAGGCTATAGGAACTCCAGTGTCCCTTAGGTCATCTCTGCCAGGAGCTATTTCCAGCTCTATCATTTCCTAGATCTACAGCTTCCCCTTCCTTCAATAAATGAAACACCATTCCCAGAACTCGCTCTTACCAGGAGCAGACTTCTACTGCTCTGGCCCCAAGGTTGATAAATGCTCGCATCCACAAAGGAACAAGGGCCAATGTTTTATTAAAAGAAATATATGGTGCCCTTTGAAGGTCACTTGCCTTTTTGCTTGGGAGAGATTAAGCAGATATACTCTGAGGGGCAGAATTTCTTCAAAGTTTGGAAAATAGGACCCACATGCATAGTATCCTTGAGTTTTTCATTTTCTTGAAGGCCATCTGCCTCCTGTTATCCTGATACACCCTTCATGACACAGCAGTGCTACAGCATGGAAATTGGCTCCAAATAGGTTTCCATATTGGTGTCCAAAACCTTGTTTTTATTGACAGATTCTCCCCTCAGGGATTTTTCCCAGTGTGCCTAATCCTCACCCCATCTTCAGCCAAAGCAGGAGAGGGAAGCTCCACGGGCTTAAAAAGGCTGAGCGGCAGAACTTCATGCATTTATTCTCCTTCCCACTCATGTTTATTAATATCTGGGCAGAAATGTGACAGTGAGAAGTTTTGATGTGCGCAAGGAGGAGAGCTACAGCAAATGAGCATTCTCCTTTTAATATAGTATCAACCAAGTAGGCTGCGCTGAAAAAAGGAAGGAAAACAGATCCTCAATCTATCTGTAAGCAAGGATTCTGACCCTAAATCTATTTTGCACCAAATAACTAAATGTTGGTTTGAGTTAGCAAATAAGCTACAAAATATGGTAGAAAGCTAAAGGTAGGACAGAACCTTGCTCTAAGTCTGGCCTATACATTTATAAATGCCATTTCTCTCTGAAAACTCAGAGTTTTTTTTGTTGACTGAAATATGCTATTTGAGAAACAGGGTTTCAGTGGATCCTTAAAACTTCTGAAGAATTGGGAAAAATACTTTAGTTATACAGAACAGTCATTTTATGACTAATGGGACAAAGGTAACAGTCTGAGTATTTGTAGACTTTCTCCTCCTCTCTACTTGCAAAAGAGTTTGTGTTTTGCCCACTCTTTCTCTTTCCCATCTTCCACAGAGGGTTCTTCCAATTGTACTGAATTGGGAGACTAGATGAAGGAAAAAAACCACAAAGCAGAGGAATTCTCCCTCTCTAGAGAACCTTAAGTGGTAGGGTAATAATCTACTGAGAGTCCTTTGTGTGGAAAGCACAGAGATGAGGAATAGATGGTCATCAGAGGGATAGCAGAGGTTGAATGGAGTAGATAATGAGGGAGATGATTCTAGATTGGAGGATGAGACGTTCCAGAGACGTCTGAGTCCATAGAAGAGAATGGATGATTTTAATAATATTCCCATTTAAGTTGCTTGAGAGATGCCACAATACTTAAGAATTCCTATTGCGATGATAGCACTTTGAATTTCAAGTTTCAAATGGACTGAACCACATGGTTCATGGCTTTAACAACACAGCTCATGGCTTTAACAGGGTTACAAGTGTAAATGACATGGCCTCCTTTCCTCTCTGTCAAACCTTCTAATTATTTCCAAAGAGTCATGGATACTTAACCCAGAAGCACAGACCACATGACTTTGTTTTCTCAGACAGAGGTAAGGGACCCTTTCAATAATGCCATTCCCAGATTTCAGAATAATCTGCCTCTGGGAAGTTAGGGGTCAGCATTTAGAGGTGACTTTGAGGAGTTCGGTGTGATCTTGTCAGGGAGACAGGCACCCAGGTGACTCTCTAAATCTCTCATTCATCCATTTAATCGACAGTTACTGACCACTTAGCTTGTATCAGGCACATGTTCTTGGTTCTCAGAATATAATAGCTGGCAAAAACAATTACCCCTCTCTCACAGAGACTACATTTCTTTTTACACTTTTTTTTTCCTAAAGAAAATGCTCCCATTAAGTCGGCAAAGAAAGGTGAGTGGCAAGTTATGAACTTGATTTTTAAGTAATTGAGAAAATTAAATCCTATCTTGGAATCCTCATGCAAGAATTATAGGGAAATAAGGATTGTACTAAATATTCCTTCCTTTATCCATCCCAAAATAACTAAACTCAAAAGGAGTTAATGACATGGAGCCTCAAGTTGACAGAGCTTGACATACTTTCAAGAACTATAGGGAGACAGGGAGCTACAGGGTTTATGATGCCAGCTCAGGTCTGTCAGCCCACAGGTGGGTCCCAGCGGAGTCAGTGTGTGCTTTGGGCAAGTTGCATAACCTAGAATATGGGGTTAGCAATAGTATCTATCTCGTTAGGGCTTTTGTGTGGATTAAATGAGCTAATTCATGTGAAGTACTTAGCTCGGTATATGCCAGAGAGTGTGTGCTCAATTATTATTACTATCTGTTCTTATTCTCTTCTTTCCTTGCCTTTATGGAATGGGCTGGAGGAGTTCAGCTCCTCTTAAGGCAAAACTCTTTTCACAAAAGAAATGAAAAAAAATATATATATATAGCTGAGAAAGACTCAGACAAGTGAAGCGATACATTGAGTAAGTCAGATGAAGATATGTAAGGCTGGCGGCAGGTCTGTGCAAGGCTTAGAACAGGTAGAACATCGTCAGAGTGAGAGCGGAGGCTGTGGTTTCTCCATATAGCATGCGTGTGTGTCTGTGTGTATCTGTACAAACAGTGAAATGATTTTCTATTAACCACAACTAGGTCTGGGGCTGCAAATGACAATTTTGACAACTTGCATCACCAAGGAGGCAGTAAGACTCCACCACTCCTGACTCCATGGTCCAGGAGCTGTTTCCAGCCCTCCAGCTGGGAGAAGTTCCCCGGATGGAACGCAGGATGACCTGACTGACATGGGCAAACAAGGCAGCGTGCTGGCGTTGAGCCAGCAAGGTGATTTCCTAGGCAGAGGCCTCATTTAATGAACAAGCCTGTGACGTCTTTATACGCTAGAGTCTTTCTAGTGCTTGGATCAACATTTAGATTTTCAAGCCAAATTTTCTCTAGCTGTATTTTCTCCGGGGGTGGTGGAGGTAGGCATCGGTCATTCCAATCCCCAAATTTGTCTCCCACTTTTTAGCTTGTGCCTCAATTTCCTTACGTAGGAAATGCAGATAGTGACAAAATCTACCTCAAAGAGTTGTCACGTGGATGACATGGGTGCCATGGGCAGAGCTTTTAAAAGTGTGAGCTAATACTATTTTTTATTTGTATCTGAAATCGTTTAACATTGTACCAGCGCAGAGTCAAGAACCAGTGACATAGGAGGGAAAGGTGAGGCCGGGTGGGCAAAGCATCAGAGAAGGGAGAAGAGGGAAAGCCCGTCTACTCCCCATCTTGCACAGCCTTCTTGGCAATAGCAGGGGAGGATCTCTCTCAGAATTCATAGGGCCTCAACTCACTTCCCGAGGAAAAGGATCATGCCTTGTTTACCCGTGTATCCTTAGCGGCTGGCAAAGAGAAAAAACTCAGGAAAAAAGTATTGCAATAAGTCAATCTAAGGCAGAAAAGGAATGTAGAGCTTTGAGTCACTGCCAGGCTATCAAGCCCTCTGACTTATCTGGTGACCTTAAAAATTACAAATGGTAACACACACAAAGTAACCGAAAGCCCTTAACAACATGTCAATAGGGGACTTACCACCAAGGCTGCTTGCTCCAGGGGATTTATTTCCAGGACACTCTTGAAGACCATTAAGATACCTGGCGAGGCCTGACTAAACAGGACATCTGGTCAACTTAATAAAGCATATGCTCCTGGGTGCCGTTCAACACAAGTAACCTGATCCCCTTGCTGCAGCAAGAATTCTTTTGAATCATTTTTCTGGCAGCAGGGTGTCCTCCCCAAAGGTGGGACTATTATCCATGTGACCTCTCAGATCCATTTCTCCCCTGTGATGCATTCAGCGACCTCCTCCAGTGTGAAAAATGGTATCCTTGGGCTTGACAGTGCTCCCCCCACCCCGCCCCAGCTTCTTCATCATGAGTCATCCATTTCTTCTTGCCAGTAGGATACTGCCCTTGTTCATTCCCAAAACACCCTTGTAAAGAAGGCAGTAAGGGTATAAAAATAAACCCTTCAGAAGTAGAAATGTCTCACTGGGTAGCTGCCTGCCTGATCCAAAGGCCCTGTTCTAATACTACCCCACCATCCCGGCCATGGAGAAGAGAGTTGTTTTCAAATGTCAGTTCTAAAGTCAGACTGCCTCAGTTCACAGCCTTGCTCAACACTTGCCGGCTGTGTTATCTTGGGCAAATGACTTAACCTCTCAATGTTTCCATTTTCTCTCTGTCAAATGGGCGTAAGAATGGCACCTCCCTCACAGTGTTCAGGGAGGACTGAATACAAGCAAAGCACTTCATACAGTGGCTGGTACATAGTAAGAGCTTAATAAATTATCTAGAATTTTTGTTTCTGAGATCACAATAAATTTTGGCATTGAATATATATATATATATATATATATATGCATGAATAAATGAAAACTGGAATCAAGTGATTTATAGAACAGAGAGTAAAAATGTTTTGATGGCCATAGTGCTCATCCCATTCTCTTAGCTCCTTCCTTCCCATCTAGTGACTCACTAATGTCAGTAGTCAGTTTGGAGAAGGAAATTCTTCATTTGTTTTGCTAAAGAAAATGTCATTCCTCTAACCCACTCGGAAGTGAACTAAAATTTCCGTTTTCATTCACCTTTAACTCTGAATCATTGTCTATTTCCCCTGGTGAGAGGTTGATTCTTTGAGTTAGGATATAGAAAGAGAGAGAAAGTCAGTTCTGTGACATTTCCATTCTTGTTTTCAAATGTGTCCTCAAATAGTGTGCCCTTGCCTTCTTGCCTTGGCACCCAGGCGTCGATTGGCATGGGACTGTGCTCCTAATGCTGAGCTGTCAGCATGCCAGTGTGCTTTGCACTGCCTTCCCTTCTTGCTTTGAGTTGCAAATAAAGGACATTTCTGGAAACCACTCACCAAGTATTCACATCTGTGAATGGAGAGAAACAAAATAAATAAAAGCATGATCATCACCTGCAGAGTACGGTACACTGATCTGAGATTTTATAGGGGAAAGATAGAATTACATTTTAGAACTCTGTCTAGGTCCTTCTGATTTTACGTTTTTCCATCTTAGAAGGGTACTTGGCAGGAGCATTTGACAGTGATGGATTCAAAAGCGTCTGGCACCCACTGTCAGGTGTGTTTCTTAAGCACGTCGGTGGTGAAGGTGAGCCATCTGCATTTTCTTGGGTTTCTGCTGCCGTGTGCACTAAGGAACAAGGCGGAGAGGAAGTGGATGGCTGAAAGTTTCCAGCAGCAGGAGTGGATGTAGAAGAGCATGGAGAGTCCTACCACTGTTTTCCACAAGGGCAATCTGATATTTCCCTCGGCTCAAGTGCAGGGGCAAAGACGAAACAGGCTCTTTCTCCACAGGTCTGTTCCCTGGCAGAGAAGCCCACCGTCAAAGAATACAGCAGGGCTCCCTCCCCGGAGGGTTTGGCAGACACATTTTGTAACCAGTTGTGGTGCCAGCAGTTTGTAGCAGCCTTCACCACAGCAAATCCACTGTGATGTTAAGAAGAAAAACAGCCTGGCAATGTGGAAATTATCCTGTCTCGCAGTATTTCCTGAAACAAGAGGCTTGATTTTGCTGCCCAAGTGAGGGCGACAGAACTGATTAATCCTTTATTTCAAATGCCATCAAATTTCGGTTGTTGATTTTTTAAGCTTTCATATAAAAAGGCAACATTGTGGCTATTTAAATAGCCCGAGGGAAGTGAAGATTTGGCCACTGCATAGTAAATTTAAGTGAGCCAAGCTAAGAAGAGAAGAAATGGGGTCATGCAAGGTAAAGAAATCTATTATCCCTGAACTTTCTGGATTGACTCACTCTATGGTGAAACTACTTCTTTTCTGCTGTAGGAACTCATGCAGCCATCTGGATTATTTAATCTACACAGACAGCTGGGCCAGACACTTTTAGACACAACATGGAGTTTTTTTTGTGTTTTTTGTGTTTTTTTTTTTTTTTTTGCAATCTGAGTAATTTACAAGGTTGAAATTAACAAGAGAATTTCCAGTTCTTTCCTCCTTTTGTGCCAGTTCACCCCGGTGAGGAGCATCAGGAAGGGGGGGATAAGGAAGAGGTTTGTACCTTTAGCCGCTGAGCACTTCAGCTGGCCAGGTGCATGGTGGCTTCAGGTAGAATAGCTTCATGTGTCCAGCCCTTGGTGCGCAGATGCTGTAGGGGCTCAACACACATGTGCTTGCTTTCTCCTTTCAGCAGCTGCTCCTCCCCACATTTGATTCCCCAGAATTGTGGCTGCAGAGGTGCAAGCTCAAGGACCATGAGGCTAAGGAACTACCAAAAGGTCTGGAGCTAGCAGAACCCAAGAAGAGGCCAGTCCACCTGGTGACAGTTCACCAGAACTGTCAAAGTAGGAAAGACAGTGAAAGCTAGTACCATGGAAGTCCAACAAACAACTAACTGATTGTGCAGCCTTGGGCACTGACTAGCTCTCTGATTTTGAGCAAGTTAATTTTTCTGAGCCTCAGTTTCCACATCTATAAAATGAGCCTCTCATCTTACCCCCTCACAAGGCTGATGGACTCCAACAAGAGAATCCATGTCAAGTGCTTACAACAATGCCTGGCGTTGGAAGGACTTGGTAAATAATAATGATCAGTACCATTCGTTGAGCCTTTACTTCACCCCAAACACTCTTGGAACTTCTTAAATTGTAGCTCTTATGACAACCCAATGGAGTAGTTATTGTTACACTTATTAAACAAGAAGAAGAACAACAATGATAACTAAAGGGCAGATGACCCTTCTGATAGAAATCACCTATCAATTAATAGACAACTGTTTGACAGGATGGCTGATGAATCAGGGTTCTGGGCTCAAACATCCTGAGATTTATTCTCAGTTCTTCAACATCCAGGTGATTTTGGGCAAATGACTTAACTAATTTCACTAAGTCTCAATTTTCTTATCTGAAAAATGGGACTAAGAATTGTACATAACTGGGTTGTTGTGATGGTAATTCATCAGTATAAATGAAGCATGTTTAGCACATAAGGAACTGATAACACTCAAGTTGAAAATGGGGGTCATGATTAGGAGCTCGTTGAATCCCAGCCGCTCACTTACGAGTGGGGTGACCTTGGGCAAGCCACTTAACTTCTCAGGCCCAGTCTCCTCATCTGCAAGATGGAGTTGCTGTTGTGAGGGCTGAGTGGGTTAAAGCACATAAAGTGCTTACTTGGTAAATGTTCAATAAATAAATAGGCATGCTTACAGGCATGGGTTTCATAACTGACAAGGTCAACTAGGAAACAATAAGCATCAGTCTGAGGTCAGAGGCAGGAAAGTCTCTGAGAGTTGCAAGGAGGCAGAGGCTGGGTGCTGAGTGATGGTCAGACTAAGTCTGAGTTGAGCCACAAATTCAATTCACTGAAACATTTAGTATGGCAGGTCTCAGATTAGGCTCCAGGAATATACCCACAGACATGCTGTCTGGGAGAGCCATGAATCTAGATGGGTATATAGGTTAGGAAGAATCTAACTATGACACTGTACAAGTTGTTACACTAGAGAAAGGCGAACAACAAGGCGGAGCCATGTAAGAATGATAGGAGCAGTGGTGTGTATGTGGGGGAATGGCATGAAGCTCAGAGGAGGCAAAAGAAAAAACTAGGTAAAAATGCTGTTTATTGATCCACTAAGGCACCAGGCTGTATTAAAAGAAGCCAGATGCCAGCAAATGTGAATGATGACATTGTAAAAAATTTGAGGGCTGGCATGGGCTGTATAAAATCAAAGATACTAGGTTCTTCCCTTTAGTCAACTCTAACTGCAGGATCCTAGGTAATCCTTGTTTTCTCAGATTTAACTTAGTTAAGGTTGTCTGGGTTCCAAGCTAAAAACTTCCAGCTCTGCTCTGCATTTCTGTATTAGGCAAGACTTTTTTTGGCAAGTGACAGAAACCTACTCAAACTCCCTTACGTAAAAAAGGGAATTTATTGGCTTACTTAACTGCAAATCTATGGAGGTTTCTAGATTAAAGCATATCTAGGGCCTCAAACTACACAACCATGTGCTTAATTTCCTTCCTCCTCTTTCAGTTTATCTTTTCTCCCTGTTGGCTTTTTTTCTCAGGCAGGCTCTTCAGATGAGCAACCCCTGACGGGAGTCCCTTTTTGCCAATAGCTCCTACAGAAGTTGTCAGTCTATTTTCATTGCCTTGGGCACATGATCATCCCTGAACCAATCATCGGCACCACGGGGATGGAGTGTTCTCATCAGTCATGCCCAGGGGTGCATGGTCTGGAAGCCATTGTGTAGGTTCAAGGATGCTCCAACTGAATGAACTGAGAGCTGGAGAAAGGTGGTTGCACAAAAGAATGACGAGCCCAGAGAAACGTCTGTGCATTGCAGTGCCCTCAAAAGGAAGAAGGCAGGGAGAAAAAAGTAAGAAGATGGAAGGGAAAAGCCTCCATAGGTGCAAAACCAGTATTTCCAGACCCATCAACTCAATCTTGGATCTGCAGTCACCCGCGTCATGGATCGAACCCTTTTGAACTTCAAAGTTATCCTTCCCCATTTTTCTTTATTCCAAGCCTTTTAATACACACTTACATCTCTTGTTCTTGATTTTCATAGATAGTTTCATTGTCATAAAATGGAAAATACATTTGGTCAAAAAATATTTCATAAAGACATTTCCTCTGTACCTAGATTAGCAGAGGTCATGTGTGCTTAGGGCTCTTCAGTGGATTGCTTTTGGTTCTCAGTGCTGCATCTGTTTGGACCTCTTAGGATGTTTCTACTGAAGGGTGATTGCTATAGATCATTCAGATGTTGAGTGCTGGGGACTCTAACCTGGAGTTTGATACATGTCTCTCTCTCTCTCTCTCTCTTTCTGTCTGCCATTGGACAAAGATGTGTTTATACAGAACCAAAGATTCTGGGATACATGGACTTTTTGTCCTTTTGAAAGAGAGTATTTGGACATGTTTTCAGCTTTTCTCTGTGCGCCCAAACTTCTTTTTATTTTATATTTTAAAAGTTGGCTTTGATTCTTCAAATAGCACACCTGTTCCAAAGAAGGGCACTGGACACCAGAGAAAGCTTCAAAAAGTGGAACTGTAGAGCATAGCATAACTCTTTATTCCCACTTACCCTTCTGTTGTCATTGTTATTTAAAAGAGCTTCATCTCTAAGACTAGAGTCCCTTAGCTCTCACCATGGCTGCCTTCACTCTCCTTTCATGTTTGATGGTATATGAATGTAACATATCATCAAGTCCCAAAGCTCCATTTTCGTGCTTGTTCAAGACACTCTGCCTCATGATCCTTAACCTCAAATAGTTCGTATTTGTTTTTTTAAAGTAAAATATATTTGGCAATTTTGTGTGAATCTTTGAATCTAGTATTTATTTTATTATTTTTTAATTTAAATTCAGTTAATTAACATATAATGTATTATTTGTTTCAGGGGTACAGGTCTGTGATTCATCAGTCTTATATAATACCCAGCACTCACCACAACACATACCCTCCCCAATGTCCATCACCCAGCCACCCCATCCCTCCCACCCCTCTCCACTCCAGCAACCCTCAGTTTGTTTCCTGAGATTAAGAGTCTCTTATGGTTTGTTTCCCTCTCTGATTTCATCTTGTTTCTTTTTTCCCTCTCTTCCCCTGTGATAGTTCATATTTAAAAATTGGAGGGGCTAAGCGTACTTCACACATGAATCCACAAAGGGAGTGACCTCAAAAACGTCAGTCATACACTTAGCCAGTAGAGTTGCCCCTAGAAATTCCCCTTGGATGTAGGATGCCCTGTGTAAATTTTGCAGCTCCTGTCAGCTTGTAGGGAAGATTTCTGATGTCCATTCTATAGTGATCCTGGCTGACTTACGCATGTGAATTCAGCTCCTCTATGAGGTGCTCCAGGCAGTTGTGGCCAAAATGTTATTTCTCCTGAATTGCGTCATTGTAGTTCTCCACTCAGTGAGGTGGTTGCAGAGCAAAGAGAAGCTGAACTAATGGAACAACTCCAGGACATTCTCCACAAGACAGTGTTTAGACAGCTTCAGAGCTGTGCATGGGGTTCATCATGTGGCCAGACTTCTAATGGTTGTCTAGACACCTGGACATCCAGGCTGCCATTTGTCCCCAATTCATGGTGGATTCTGAAGGGCTTTATTTAAAACACAAAGAAACTTGCACACGCACACACATTCACTTATGTGTGCACACACAAACCCATACATACCTCAGAGAGGAAAGGGAAACCTTTCAAGGGATTTCTATAAATGATGTTCTTCAGTGGACATGGCGCTTCCTGTTGTTCTCCAGGCTCTGTCTAAATGGTCTAATGTTTTCATCTGGTCATCAAATTTCCTTCATAGAGGAGAGTTCAAACATCTTGTTTGGGAAAGACTCCTGCAGCTGTGCAAATACAGTCTTCTTGAGCATTAATCCATCTGTCAGGTGAGATTTCCTTTTTCAAATAACAAGAATTCCAAATGGGGAGGATTAGTGTCTATGCTATAAAAATTCTCAGCTATTCAAAGCTAAGTTGTAGTAATATCCATTTAGGATCCTCTGGGAATTTGGATTCTGGGTTTTCCTGGGAAGCAATGGACAGTCCTCTCTAAGCCACTTGGTCAAAGAATTTCAGCATCATCTTTAATCCAGACCCACTCATTGAATGGCCCCCTAATGATTCTAGGCATTTCTTGTTTATTCAAAAACATTGAGTTCTTCTTGTGTGCCAGCCACAATGCTAAGAGTGCAGGAAGCAAAGATGAATAAGAATATCTGCCTTCAAGGAACTTGCAAAGTGAAGAACGGGTATTTTAACACAGGCTTTGTGATACAAGATAGAGTAATACCCCAAAAAGGGAGTGGGATCAACTTTGGATAGGAAGTGTGTTTCAGGAAGCCTTCTCGAAAGAGAAGATAACTAAGCCTGGGGATTAAGGAACAAGTAGGAGTGGTGAGGGGCAAGGACTTCAGACAGAGAGGCCCCCATGTGCAAAGACATCGGTACGTGAAAGAAATGTGAAAAGGTAACTCTGAGTAGGGCCCAGTAGGTATCTTGGTAACTTGGGACTACCCAGTAGATGGAGCACGTGACAAATTTAATAGGAGTCAAATCATGCAGGGCCTCTGGATCATTCTAAAGTGTGGAGCCTTTGAAGGTTTTCCATCAGAGGGGTAATTTGAACAGGTGTGCCTTTCTGAAAATTGACTTCTGGCTATAGCATGGAGGATGCAATATCATGTTCTACTTACTTTCTATGTCAAATAATTAGTAATTCATATAGCTTCTTTTCTTTAGGGAATCTATTCCAGAAATGGCAAATATGTGCTGCAGTCCCCCCTCTTCCTGACACCCTGAGAGATGTTGTTCATCAGTTTTAACATCTTTCTCACTAAATCCAGATGCAGAGTAAAGCTGTTTATTCAACCCTAATATTCACTACCAACTATTGGAGTTGGAATTGAGTTGAATTGTATTCTCCATCCCTGGCCTATTGCTCACAGGGTCTCATTGTTCTTTTTTTTTTTTTTAAGATTTTATTTATTTATTTGAGAGAGAGAGAGAGCGCACAAGCTTTGGGGGATGATGGGGCAGAGGGAGGGGGGAAGCAGGTTTTCCACTGAACAGGGAGCCTGACTGACCATGGGGCTTAATCCTAGGACCCCAAGATCATGACCTGAGCCAAAGGCAGACGCTGAACTGACTGAATGACCCAGGTGCTCCAGGCCTCATTGTTCTTTACGCCATTTTGATTGCTGCTGTCCTCATATACTTGCCTGTCCTCAGCATAGGACACCTCGCTCCCAGTAGAGACGGGTCCCTTTCCTTCTCTTGTTTACTCTCTCTCAGCTTCGCTGTCTCTGGTTCTTAGCTTTTTCTGGCATGGGGGACCAGAATCTATTGTGTTTCCCAAACCCAGCAGACACGTAGCAAGCTCTCCAGGGCTCCTCTAGAATACCCACTGGCTTGACTTAAGGTAAGAGAGAAGAAACCACCCACTCCTGTCATGTGCTGGATTTCCTGGAAACTGACCTGGGAGATAGAATTTAGTGTAGAGGATGATTCTTTGTTTTTTAACCCTCAACAGAATATATCCAGTATTTCTACAGATGTTAATTAAGTTATTCTGTATAAGTTCACATAAATACCAGTCTTACACTCTATTAAGTGTTCTGATAAACGCTGCAAAGGGAAGCACAATTTGCATGCCCTGTCGTCAATGCCTTGGTTTGCTATAGCAGTATAGGAAAGAAGCATGTAACTGCTGTTTCCCTGTAAGGGAGACCTTTTTTTTTTTTTAAACTACATACATACATTTTGTTTTTTGTTTTAACACAGGTTAACTCTTACAGTCTAAATGCACTTAAGGATATGAGAAAGTGCTAAGCCAATTGATTTCTGAACAGCATTGAGTGGGTCAGCATTAAAAACTCACTTACTCGCTTCAGCACAAACCTCACAGTATATGTACTATACTGTACTAGAAATTGTATAACAATGTAAATACAAATTTCAATAACATTATTTAAGTGTTATTATAACAAATATGATAATATCATTTAAATACAAATTTACAAAATAAAAATAAAATTCAGTGCAACTGCAAAGATAACGTACTGCTATGTTATGCATCGTACATTGCCCATTCTAAGGGGAAGCATGTGAGCATCTCAGTGCATAGAAAAAGCACTATATATGTATATGTATATATATACATAGTTTTCAGTGCATCCTGATGAAAGCATTTTTGCTTAGCTTTTAAAAAAATTTAATATAAGCTAGATGCTAATCAGAAGATATCTTGTATTTTTAAAAATTTCTTTCATACATGGTAAAGGCTTATTTTATTATTTCCCCTAATAGTGGTTTAAGCACCATACAAGGTTAAATTTCAATAAATGAAAGTGTAGCATCACCATAAACAGCTGAAACTAGACTATCTACAGACAAAATTAGCAACAAATCTGATGCACTGTCAATTCAAGTCCGCAGGAGACCAAAGTGATGAAACAAGGCCTCAAGTAACAATGTTAATGCCATTTACAAAGGAGAAAACTGATACAAAAACATTCAAAGCCTGAACATTGCTTGGTATGCGAGAGGAAAAAACATCAAATTAGCTCGAAGGCTCATAAACACAAGGTCTTATTTACCCTACACAAAGCTCAGGTGTTAGCCTTGAACATAACTTTCAAAATACTTTCAGATATATCCAACTCAGATCCCTTTTGTTGATTTGCTGCAGTACAACTCATGTGCACCGTCTTTTGTCCTTAAGACAAAACAACTCTACAAACAATACTGCAAGTATATCGCTAAACACCATGAGCTATATCTGAAGGGATTTCTTTAGGAAGAATAGATTCCCCCCTCTCCCCGCAGTGTGTAGGATGATTCTTAAGGAGTGCCTGTGGGATCAGTACCCGTGGAAGGGAAGAGCTAGAAGCAGGTGCACAATGGGAGAAGCACAACAGCTGTGGGGTCCTTTGACAGCCTCCACCAAGCCTGCAGGGAGCCCAATCGCTCCAGGAGCCCTCAGAGTTGTGCCAAGTTGGCTCGTCCTGCATACTCCCACATCAGTCAGTGGCTGGATGCGGGCTGGCTCAGAAAGGGGCATGACCTTGACTGAGGTAATTCTCTGCAGCTGAGACAAACTCAAAGACATTCTCTTTCCTTCCCCAGCCTCTCCATCCCCAACTGCTTTCTGAGCCAGAGGGGAGCAATCACTAAAGCTGGGAGAGCTAGTTTTAGAATGTCTGAGCCTGCCCAGAGAAGGGCTTTAATTATAGCTTTGTTAATTTCTAATTTTTGTTTCCAGATTTGGGGCCCTCAGCTAAAAACTAATACCCACCATTTCATTTTACCATCCTGCTGCACTCAATACCTTGTTACACTAAATAGATTGAAATATCTAGGTGGTAGAGGTCATGATTTGTGTTCCTCTGACACCCCCTGGCTTAGCAGTTATGACAACTCAAATGTCAAATGGTTTTTTTCCTGTGATTAAATGATATGCCCTAGTTTGGGGGTTGAGAAATACGGTCACTGTATGCAAAGAACTTAACATAAGGCTGGGCACCTAAGTGGTACCCCCCACATGTTTGGTGCTGGCTCTTTGTCTAGAAGCTGTTACTGAGCTAATCAGTCAGTTTGACCTATGGCTGCTCCCAGTACCCATGGCTTCCTAAATGCTTCTGGAAGGAGCCTCATCAAGGGTAACTTCAGGTCTCTGTGCTTGCAATGATCATTTATCCCAATCTTTAGGGGAGCCTGTTACCCCTTTTCCTGTGTTCTCAGGAAAATTAGATCAAATTAAACAGTTTGCTTTAGTTCTTTCTGTTGACTTCCCCAGGTGAATTCCTACATAGCATATTATGGCTGTCACTGGGGTCGTAAAGAGCCATCTTTCAGGATTAGGTTTACCTTGCAATTCTACTATTACCAAGCCAAAAGGGAAAGAAAAGAAAAAGAAGACAAGAGTAAATAAAAGAAATGTATCAGGAAATTGGTAGATTGCTGGCCCTTATCAATATCTAGACTTGAAGTCAGGAAGTTTTTGTTTCAGGTTCAGGCTCTGAAATGACCTTAGATAGGTTACTTCTTTACTCTGGCTGCCTTGGGTCCATTATCAATAAAAATGATGAGACTAGATGAATTCTTACTTTGTCTAAAGTTCCTGTAATTCTGGAAGGGAGTTTCCTGAGATGTGGTCACCCTGCAGAGGATGGAACATCAGGGTTGACAGACAGGCAGAGGAATAAGGGCTAAGAACAATGATTGGGTAGGAACGACCAGAAAGGTAGGAGAGAACCCAGAAAAGCATAAGGTCATGAAAAGCAAGAAAAGAGAGGGTCTTAAAAAGGAAAGATTGGGGCACATGGGTGGCTCAATCGGTTGAGTGTCTTGACTCTTCATTTCGGCTTGAGACAGGATCTCAGGGTCGTGAGATCGAGCCCCAAGTCGGGCTCTGTGCTCAGTGGGGAGTCTGCTTGGGGTTCTGTCTCTCCTTCTCCCTCTGCCCCTCCCCTGTCCCCACTAGTGTATGTGTGCTCTCTTTCTTTCTCTCTGAAAAAAGGGGGGAAAGATCAGTTAACAGTGTCCAATATTTTTTAGAGTCCAAATAATATAAGGAATGAAAAGAAATGGATATTTAATTTAGTGACCAATAAGCAGGTTGATTGGCTGTGACGGTAGAGAGACACAGAGGGAAACATCCCCACAATAGCATTACCGCTTCCCTCTGGGGAAAAGGACAGAGTTGGAGAGTATTAACTTTTTTAAAACACCCATGTATTATTTGACCTGATATTACTTTTGTAATTTGAAAAAACTCAAGCACAAGAATGAATGAGAAGTGGAAATACAGAGAGAGCAGGTATAAGCTATACTTCCAAAAGGTTGCCTCACACATAAAGGTTTTGCATGAGATTTCATGGCCAGATAAAGAGCCAAAGTGAAAAAAATTTAATTTTTTTTTACATTTCAGTCAAGTTTTACCATTCCACTATCATAGGCTTTCTCCACGAGTCTTTTCTCCGACAGGAAAAAGGAAGAGCAGGCTGAAAAGAGAAAATAGGATCTGATAAACGATAAATTTCTCAAGTGACAGAAATCGTTCTGGAGGCTGAATGTGTACTAGTAATAGATTTCTCCAGACAGACTTGGAATATCAAGTATGGTTTTTGGAACCCTAAGCTGGGTTCGTTTTGCATTATTGTGGCAGCCCTCAAACATAATCTCAGCGGGCTACACCTCAGAAGAGCATGGTGCAGAGGGAAGCCCACAGCCTCTCCTTAACCAGTCTTTCTGACCGCCCTGTATAGCTTCGGGAAGCTCTGCAGCTTTCTCTCTGGATGACATAGGATCGCTCACTCAGGCCCAGATATTGGACATCATCCATAAAGCCAACTGGGGAAAGATGTCAAGATAAGCAAAAAGGAACTACTGTCATAAGCCACGTTTTTAACAGGGTCTTTTGCATAGACAAAAAAGACTTGGCATTTTGTCAATCTCCTAGGACAACTTGGAAAAAACATTTTGCTGTATAAGTGTGTCTGGACAGGAAAAAAAGGGGAAAAAAAAACAAATAAAAGAAACCTTTTGAGATCAGGAATGAAAGATAGTACTGTAAACTTGGCAACTGCTGGAGCATTGGAAAGAATGAGACAAAAAAAGCCGGGAGGGGAGGTGGCAGGAGGAAGCCTCTCAGGAGAATTTCCTCATGTTCTTGTAGTGAAATGCTTGAAAATCTTTTCTTTAAAACTCTTTTCTGTGCAATATGAGGTAAAATGTCACTCTGGTCACCACAGTGCATCACATCATCTGAGATACCTCCTTTCTATAGGAAACGTTCCTCTCATCACCAGCCAGCCCACATACTTTGGGCTGAAATTTGTAGTGTTGCAAGTGAGGAAGAAGTTTTTCAGACACATTCAAATAACAATCAATACAACAAATGAGAATCAGTATAATGTGGAATAATGAAGAATGTAGAGTTAGCACAGTGAATGGTTAAAATGAGGCCATCCCTCTTAGCTCATTATCCTACTGCCTACTTCACAGCAACAGTAAAAACTGTCAAGGTTGAACACTACCTAAGCTTTCCTGACTGCTACCTCTCATTCATACAGCAGCCAGACTTTCTTCTTCCCCCTCTGCCCCACGGGAGGAGGATGGCCCCGTGGGAAGAGATGTCATCCTTCTACTTACGGCTAACTCTTCGATCCATTCTATTCTGCCTTCTTCACAGACTTTGCCCTATCCCTGACTCCTCCACTGTTTTGTATCCTTATCTTTCTCTTTTTCTCTATTCAATGTCAACATATTCAAGTTCTCTCTAATGCTTTCTCCCTAGTCCAACCATGAAATTGTCCAACCATGCTACACCTACAAGCTTTCTCCCTATCCTTCTTTTCCAGGACCAGACTCTTTCTTTCTTTCTTTCTTTTTTTTTTTTAGATTTATTTATTTGAGACAGCACAGAGGGGGAGACATGGGGGAGGGACAGAGGGAGAGGGAGAAGCAGACACCCCACTGAGCAGGAAGCCCGACATGGGATCATGACCTGAGCCGAAGGCAGATGCTCAACGGACTGAGCCACCCAGGCGCCCCCAGGACCAGACTCTTTCTAAGATTTCTTACTTCTCCAGTTCCCCTCTGCCCATTCACTTATCACTGGATCTTACCCCAAATGTCCATCCACTAACAGTACTATTTGCTCAAGTCACCAATGACCTCCTAATTGCCAAATGTAATGAGTATTTTCAGTCCTTATTAATGCCGCTGTGACTTGAGACTCCAATCATAATTCCTTCTTTATTTCTTAAATTATTTATTTATTTGAGAGGGTGGGAGGGGCAGAGGGAGAGGGAGAGAGAGTCTCAAGCCAACTCTGTGCTGAGTGTGAAGCCCAATGCAGGGCTCAATCTCATGACTCTGAGATCACAACCTGAGCTGAAACCAAGTCAATGCTTAACTGACTGCGCCATCTAGGCACCCCAATTCCCTCTTTAAAGTCTCCCCTTTTTTGGATTCTGCACCATCAAAAAATCCTAGTTGAACTCTTAACTTTATGAGAACTCTTAGTGCCTATACACACCTCTCTTTCTCCATGTACCATGTCTCTGAGTAACCTCATCCATTCCAGGGGCTCCAAACATAGATGTGCCTGTCTACTGAACATATCCCCTGAAATATTTCATAGACTGTTCAGACCCAGTATGATCAAACTGAGCTCGACTGAACTCACTTCTGTTCCACAGTTGCTTCCTTATCTCATTAGATGGCATCCTTGTTTCCCCAAGTTCCTTATCCAGAAATCATCCATAAAACCTTCTCCCTCAGCTCCTATCCTAATTCTTCCTTCTTAATAGATGTCCGTTCAACCTAGCTGCCTCTACCTGCTAAGTGAACTTTCCAATCCAACCACTTTTCTCTGCCCCTACTACCATCAGCGTATTTCTCCTGGATTATTACAACAGTCTCCCTGCTTCTCTTCCTGCTTCTCACTAATTCATCACACTTTAATTAAACCACAGTGTCATTTTAAAAGCCCTTTAATATCTGTGATCTGTCCAGATATCCATTCTTAAGTATGCCCCTCTCTCCTATTTTCAGCAGTTATGTGATTTTTGAGTTCTCCCTGTCCTGGGATTTTCCAAGTTCCCTATAGCTTTTCTTTCTACTTTTTTTTGTCTCTGATTGGTCCTTAGGATCCCTTGCTTCAGGTATGATACCTCCCTGCCCCTGTAGGAAGTCAAATTGGGTAAAAGGTAAATCCCCCAACTGACCTCCATGTATTCCCTTTGACATTACTCTCTCACATTTATCGTCATTATTTAATTGTCTCATCTTCTCTGCTAGAGTATAAGCTCAGAAAGGGCAAGAGTCCTGTCTAACATGTTTTCCACAATGTCTCCTGGAACTAGAACACTGTTTTATTTATTGAAGTTGCTCAATTGTTTCATACAGGGTAACTGAATGAAAACATGAATGTCCTGAAATCCGTTTGCTCATGGAACAGTGGTTTTTGGTCCAAGTCATTCTGCAACTAAAATAAAATAATGGAAATATTTTCTCATTTTTAAGAAAAACTAGAGAATTATCCCAAGCTCAAATACACATGCACCATAAGCTTTTCATCCCTGCTACCAACCAGGCACATTCTACACTCGGCAAAGGCACTTGAGGTCTGAAGCAAGTCTGAACATCCCAGGTTGTGCTCCTTACCTTGATCGCCCTCTCTTCCCTGAGTATCTTCTCTTCTTGCTCAGGCCCACCCCTACCCCTAACCCCCACATATAGTGGTGCATACTCTGCTCTGCACAAAGGCATCCAACCAGTAGGGCCAGTGAGAGTGGAAATCCAGCCTCAAACCCTGGCTCTGGTGCAGGGCTGCAGAGAACCCAGAGGAAGGGATGCCTTTATGCAATTTGTGTGCCCAGAGGTGTATCTTTTTGCAGTTCACGCAAAGGCTGCTCACAGATGGCTGGACGCCACTGTGCCCCAAATTTCTTGACCTCCTGATTCCAAACTCACTTTGATTCATAGAAATAGCTGAAACAGTTATCTTCAAACTGGATTTTCTATCTCGGTTTCTAATGCAGATGGTCCAAAAGATTGATCTAGTTGGCCAAGAAGAAGCCTCACTGTTTCAACACATTTAAATCAGTCCCAGTTACGTGTTTTGGATATGGATTAAAGTGTGGCCTCCTCCTCAACATTTTTCCCCAGTGGTAGTTTTACTAAAGAAACCATTTCTGCCTTTGCAAAGGCAGCCAACAACTTGTCCCTGCTTTGTGGGGTCATCTACAATTTTTGTATAATTTCAGGGGTGGGATATGGGGAGCAGTTGTGACCTAAGCCCTAGGAATGTAGCTCAGTGACCCCGTAAATTGGGAATGTGCCCAGTCTGCCTTGAGAAAGCATCTAACTGTGACTGTATTTTTCAGTTCACTAAATGCAGTATAAATTATTCAGTTATTTTTCTTGATCATGTAGACTTTTATTTTTGTTTTTTGATTGTTTAAATGCAGTTTCTAAATTGTGCTTCTTGGGATGTTAGTATGCATTGTGTGGTAGGGGTGGAATGGTACATATTGGAGTTGAGAAATGCTAGATTAAAAAGCAGTCAAACACGTTTCTTTACGGGATTTATTGAATACTTTATTTTTTTTTTTAAGATTTTATTTATTTATTTGACAGAGAGAGTAAACAAGAGAGCACAAGCCGGGGGGGCAGCAGAGGGGGAGGGAGAGGAAAAAGGAGCAGGCTCCCTGCTGAGCAGAGAGCCTGATGTGGGGCTCGATCCCGGGACCCTGGGATCATGACCCGAGCTGAAGGCTGATGCTTAACCATCTGAGCCACCCAGGCGCCCCAATTGAATACTTTATTATATAAAAATAAATTATGAATCTCCAAGGGTGGGGGGCTTTTATATACCATGTTTCCAAACATACTTGGCCAAGAAAGCCCCTTCAAAGTGTATCTCTTCAAGGACTGTGATCCACAGAACCCACTCTGGAAAACATTGGTCAAAGTGTTACCTTCCAGAATTGCTTCTGCACCAGCCCCTCCTCTCCCCGCCCCAGAGTTCCTGGACAACCAGCACACACACCAGGCATAAAAGTTTTCTTTTCGGGGCGCCTGAGTGGCTCAGTCGTTAAGCGTCTGCGTTCGGCACAGGTCATGATCCCAGGGTCCTGGGATCGAGCCCCGCATCAGGCTCCCTGCTCCGTGGGAAGCCTGCTTCTCCCTCTCCCCCTGCTTTTGTTCCCTCTCTCGCTGTGTCTCTCTCTCAGTCAAATAAATAAATAAAATCTTTAAAAAAAAAAAAGGTTTCTTTTCAATCACTATAGTAATGAATCAAACCAAATGACATTTTGAAAGTTTAATTTTATTTTTTAAATTAAATTAAATTAATTTTGAGAGAGAACACGAGTGTGCAAGAGAAAGGGGAAGGCAGAGGGAGCGGGAGAGAATCCCAGGCAGGCTCCATGTCCAACATGGGCCTCAATCTCATGACCCTGAGATCATGACCTGAGCTGAAATCAAGAGTTGGATGCTTAACCAGCTCAGCCACCCGGGCATCCTGGAAGTTTAATTTTATTAAAAACTAGTAATTAGTTTTCTGTATATGATGGACGATGGAGACAGTTTTGGGTACTCAGGCATGAATGAATCTAACATTTAGATGGATCTAGAAGGATTATGAAAAAAACACTGCATTTGGAGACCTGAATTAGGTAGGACATTTTTTGTTTGCATATTTGTTTTCAGTTTTAGGGTTTTGTTTTGTTGTACCCTGAAATTCACCAGTTTGATTGTAAGTGCTTTTCCTTTCCCTCTCCTAATTTAGAAAACTAACTTTAGGATCACCTCTAGACTTCTGGTTTGTAGTTTTCAAAGTTTGATACATATTAGAATCTTGGATAGGGATAGAGTGGGAAAGTTGGGGAGGGTAGTTGGGGAAGGTGGTTGACAGTAGTAGTTTAGAAATTTTGATGACCAGTCAGACCCCAGAGCAACTACATGAGAACCCCAGGGTTGGGATTCAATTCAGTCCCTATAGACCTATGTCCCTATACACCTGATGGTTAATTTTATATGTCAACTTGTCTAGGCCATGGTACCCAGTTTTTGTTCAAACACTAGTCTAGATGTTGTAAAGGTATTTTTTTAGACGTACTTAACATTTAAATCAGTAGATTTTGAGTAAGATTACCCTTCATAATGCAAGTGGGCCTCAACCAATCAGTTGAAGACCTTAAGAGAAAAAACTGAGGTCCCTCAAGAAAGAAGGAATACTGCCACTGGACTGTTTTCTGACTTGAGCTGCAAAATCAGCTCTTCCCTGACTCTACAGTCTGCTGGTCTGGACTGCAGAATTCAGACTTGCCAGCACCTATAATAGTATGAGCCAGTTCCTTCAAATAAATCCATCTCTCTCTCTCTCCCTTTTTCAATCTCTCCTTCTCCCTCTCCCTCTCTCTCTCTCTACGCACACACACACACACACACACACACACACACACACTTCTCCTTTGGTCCTGTTTTTCTGGAGAAACTTGAGTTATGATACAGTCTCATAATCAAGCATCTTACTTATTTTTACCAGAATTGTGACTTCTCTGCACTTTCTGCTGCATCTGTCCTTTTCATTATAACCCATGAATAGAATAACTGTTTTTACAAAGTAACATACTGAATTCACCCAATAGGACCCTTTATATTCGGGCAAGGAGAATAATACATCTTTACTTGACCAAATTAGTTTCTAAATTGGCTTTACTCTTGTAGTTAAATGTATCATGTTGATCTTGAACATTTTTAATAAGTAGATTTATATTAGCGACCAAATGTTAAAATTGTTTAAACTTGAAAGGCCCACTTTGCGATGAAATGAAACAGATTCTGGTGGATGTTAAGGAGCTGCCAATAAGGATTAATTGAAACTCAAATGTTCTTTATTATTCGTTGATTATGTAATTGTTATTCATCCAACCTTCTTGATTTTCCATGTTTAATAATCATGCTTGTATTTCACCCTAGCCTTTCTGTTTAGTTAACTGATTAATTAAGAATGGGGATATTCTGCATTTATTAGCATTCTAATGGGCAGATTGATTCCCTGTAGCACAAACATCTACATATGTTCAGTTTTTGAGCTCAGCTTTATCTCCTTTTAAGTGATTAACATTTTTAATTGCAGATACTAGAAATTAAAAACCATGCTCTTAAACAACCAGTCCAACCCAGCTCATTAAAATGCCCCTTGAAGATGAAGTGCAAGTGTGAGTACAAGCACTAGAAAGGAATCACACATGGCCACCGCAAGATATAAATCCTCACTAGCTAAGGATTCCTGTGGTCTAGCCATTCCTGTCTTTGAAGTCCCAAGAGCCAGCAACTTTGTAGGAGCATCCACTGGCCTGAGGGTCATACAAATCTAATTCTTTTTTCTTTTCCAAGAGGTTTGGAATCTAAAACCATCATCATTTATGAAGTTGAAGTTCATCAAATACTAAAAATTAGGTCATTGTCTTTGAGCCAAAGACATGTCAGCCACATTTTAATGAGTCTCTGGAACATGGGCTATGAGGCCTTGCATCATATTCAATTAACCATAGCAAGTCAAATAGTGGTAAGAGGGTCCTCTGTTTCCCCACTGGGAGAAAACCACTTTACTCAATAGATAGGTGGGTAGAAGAATGGTTAACTGCTAGTGATGGATTAAAGCCTACCTTTCCATTTGAAAAGAGGGCCCAACTGGTTACATAATTTGTGTGGGTCCAGTGCAAAATGAATGCTGAACATGCATACTGTACTCATCTCCTTTGCTTACAAGAACATTCTTGGTTACCTCCATCTTCAGTCACAAAACACAGATTTGATGATTAAATTGTTAAGAATTTCAAAACAGTGACAGCAGAGCATTAAACCAAGGGTGGGTCCCTAATGCTGGCCCTGAGCCCAAGACTGAGTAATGTGCACAGCTAGTCATGGTAGATTTAGATCTCAAATCTAGATCTGTTGGATTTGGGCTTTTAACTACTGCTAGGCCAGTCCAGTGCTCAGGAGTATTCCCTCCTCCTTTGGGTTGACTAGAGGGTGTGCATTCACTCCCACTCTCACCCATCACAGCATCCTTTCTCTTTCTTGTCCTTCATGCCTGTGTAACTTAAGGGTTATAGTTTCATATCCAGGACACACACCAAAGAGTCAGAACAATTAATAAGGTCAGGAAAGAAAAAAGAGAAATAAAACAAAATCAATACTTAAGAATCTTAGTGTATGAGTTAGGGGAAAATTAATAATATGGGATTTTAAATATATTTGAGAGTGTGTTAGTAAGTTTATTTGAAAATCATCTATATGTGTAAGTAGGTTGGTAATAAGGATAAAAAGGGAAAGATGTAAAACTACTGGAGAAAAGAAAATGATTTGATTTCTTTCTTTGGTTTCCAGAGATACAGAACAGGGAGGGAGACCCAGACCTCAAATCTTGTGTTATTTTTATTTTACACAACATAGCTGCTATGTCTCAGTGAACACAGTTATCTCCATGATTTAATGCCTCTGTGCATGTGCTAAGATATTCATTAGATTTAGGATATCTTTTGGATTTAGGCTATCTTCTCAAAAGACCTTAGACTTGTCATTCTAAAAGAAGTGAACTGGGGTGCCTGGGTGGCTCAGTCCATTAAGCATCTCCCTTCGGCTCAGGTCATGATCCCAGGGTCCTGTGATCGAGTCCCACATCGGGCTACCTGCTCAGCAGGGAGTCTGCTTCTCCCTCTCCCTCTGCCCCTCCCCCCCCCACTCTCTCTCTCAAATAAATAAAATCTTTTAAATATATATATAAATAAAATAAGTAAATTACCATATATAACACTTTTAGCCAGCAACTTTCACTTTTTTGACTTGATTTTCCCACCATTTATTCATCCATTCCACTGTGCCAGGCGCTATCCTGGTGTCCAGGGATATATGTCAGGTGGTGAGGTGTTTTTTCTTATAGAGTACATTTACTCCTGCAGGGGGACAAACGGTAATACTCAAATCCCCAATGACACAAGAAAACAGTGTCATAAAGAAAACAGAACAAGGCTAGGGCTAGACAGTGCCTGGCGGTTACTTTCAACTGTGGCCAAAGATGCCTCTCTGAGGAAGCAACTTTTAAGCAGAGATCTAAAGGATAAGAACAGGCCAGGGACCTGGGGAAGAGCATTGCAGACAGGGAACAGCATGCATCATGGGCTGAAGCAGGTACACGGATAGTTTTGGAGCTTTTTGTTTCCTACATATAATTTCTCCCCTGAAACTTCATGATGTCATCATATCTGGGCGGGCCTCTGTAGTCTTGGTGGCCATACCTGAGAGAGTACAGATTTACACCTATTCAGTCTATTTTTTTATTTTATTTTTATTTTTTTAAGTAGACTCCAGTGAGGAGCCCAAAACAGGAACTCATGACCCTGAGATCAAGACATGAACTGAGAGCAAGAGTCAGATACTTAACCCACTGAGCCACCCAGGTGCCCCTACACCTATTCATCGCTTCCTGTCACTCTCATTAGGTCTTCAAAGGGTCAATGGATCGAAGATTAAATTATCATAAATAAAGAATGTGGTAACAAATGTCAAAAAGTTATCACAGCACTTCTCTTCCTATCTGTAGTTCTCAAGAAAATGTATGTGATTAAAGAAGTTTGATTATATCTGCAACAAATAGAGGCTTCACTCCCCAAACGTGTATATGAAACCAGCATGTCAGGTGAACGCACACGTGGGTACCCATGTGTGCCAGATAAGGTTTCGATTCCATTAAAACAGAATATAAAGATTGGATGTTTATCTCTCTTTCCCACTTGCCCTCATCCCTGCCTCTCATCTCTTTCTTGTTTTACTTAACTCCTTTTCTTAGCCCTGTATACATCAGGACTAGGGATATTGGAAGCTAACGATGATGAGTGTGGATGGCTGGAGAGTAAACAGAATTGTCACTGGAAAAAAGTGATTAGGATCAAGTATAGTGCATCTCATGACTCCTTAACAAGAACTGGCAAGTTGTTATAATTCCAAGTGCTTTTCTAGATAAAGTCAATGGAAATATACTCTACAGAGAAAATTCAGGAACCTGGGTACAGAAGGAAAAGAATACGTACATACATAAATTTCCTTCACTACAATAACTGACTCACCATTTCCAGTGTCCCTCTAGTCTAGTTCTGTGCAGTCTTACTCGGAAATCCACATGTTTTGGACCTTAGTCACTAGCAGGACAGCCACCAGACACAGCAGTTCCTGTCGACTGCCCGTAGGAAAGTGTGAATCCTTGAATGAATTGTTGCCACAATGAACTTCACAGAAAGCCATGAGCAATCAGCCCTAGAACACAGAGCGTGATGGGATGTTTGAGTTTGAAATGCCCTTCTAGAATATCTTTGGACAACGCCCTGTTTTACAGATCCCCAAGCCTAACCACTGTCTGCTTAGGTGGAATTGAGAACTTGTCAGAGGAGGGCACACATGGCAATCATCAGCATAGTTTCATGAGATGTTTCAAAATCTTCAAGTTCTTCTGCTTCCTTGCTTGTACTGATGAATTGAGATATTACTAGGAGTTGAATCACTTTGGTCACCCTAGGAAAACTTCATTTATGGCATTATGATGTAATCAGAATTAATTTCTCCTCTTTAAACTAAACCATGAAAACGGGCTTACCTATATTCTGGATATGCTGTGCTCACCCCTCCAGATCCCCTTTCCCCACACTGCTCTGTACCCCTGGAAACAGACCCTTGTTCACGGAAGCAGTCAGACTTCCCTGCCCTCAGATTTCAGGCCAGGTTTGGCTAAGACAGTGGGTATTAGCTAGAGATAAGAGAGTTGGAAGACAGAAGAGTGTTGGGATGTTTACTCCCCTGCTTCCTTTCCTTCCTGGGCCACAACTCCTCTGGAAAGGAACATCTCTTGCAACTGTAGCTCAGTCTCTCTCTGTGCTGCTATATCTGCCTCATCCTGTTCTCCTTCCTGGCTGGCAGCAAGTAAGAACAGTCTGCTCCTGCAAGACCGGGGCGCTTGCTCTCCCTTCTAGGTTTCCCTTAAACTCTGTCACACCTTTATGAACAGTCCTTTTGCTAAATGCTCTTTAATTACCCCCCTCTGTTTCCTATTAGAATTCTGACTGACATACTATTTTATCTCCTGCTATTAACCTGTATGTTCCTGGCCCATAGTGAGCATAGAGTTCAGTGAGGACAGAAACCCTTCTGGCTGTTTCCATCTGGGAGGAATTGAACACAGTGATTTACAGAATCTTTGGAGGAAGAACTTAGGAAACTTGCTGGCGTTCCTAAGATCATGAGGCCAGACATTCCTCAAAACAGCCACCAAAGCTTCCAGAAGCACTTAAGTGTATGAATCACATTAGAATGCCCCAAACCTCAAATCAGCCAACTTCCTGCGTGTGTGCCTGCTGATGTTGGAGGAAACAATACTTTCAGCTTCTCATCTGCCTTCCAAATCTTACACGGTGCTGCTCTTTAGCAGGGTCTCACCAAAAATCTTCCTTTCAAGGGATTTGGGAGAATATCATTCCCTGGCTTCTTCTGGGAGAACAGGGAGTACGGACAGGGAAGAGAGTGACGCTGAGCTGGCAATAAAGAATCCACACAATGAGCACTCAGTAAATATTGTACTTACCTTGGAAAACTTCCTTAATATCCTTGTGCCTCAGTTTCCTTATCCTTAAAACGAGGGATACTAATAATAACTAATACCCATCTTAAAGTGGTCGAGTACAGATTAAATAAGTAATACATATAAAATACTTCTAAATGAGTGAGGAAGAACAGCAGTTCTTAACTTTTTTTTTTATGCCATGCATCCCTTTTGGCCATCTGGTGAAGCTTATAGATGTCCCTTCTCAGAAGATAATGTTTTGAAATTAAAAATAATAAAAAAAGATTAAAAGGAAATCAATTATATTTAAATACAATAGTCAAAAAATGTTTAACTGTGATATAGTAACACACACACATTAAATAACAAAATCTAGTGGCAGGTCTTGTAGCTACTGTGATTTCAAAGGAGTGTTTGGCATAAATGATATTCCACACTATCTACAACATCTGACCTGTGGTATGAAAATATCTGAACTCTGTTGGTGACAAAATCATCGGGACTACTTACACTACTCTGATTCATTTCCTACATCTGTAATTGAATGGCATGATAAATTTCAGTGAGACTAGTGAAAATAAGGTGTAATTATTTTTTCCATTCACAACCATGAGATTTCAGAATTAGAGAAGTTAATGCTTCCAGTAGAAATTGTGGGGCCCTCTTAGAGAGCTGGGAACATGGAACGATCCCCCCTTGAAGCTCACCTTTTCCTTGGGGTGCACAAGCCCACCTGTCCTCCCAAAGACCTGGAGTGGAAATCAGCCCTCCCTCTCTTCCTACTTCCACTGGTTTTCTTACCCCACGGGGCACACTTCCCACAGAGGAGAGAACTTCTTGAAAAACCTAATCACCCAACTAACCAGCTCACAAAACTTTGGGCTGCATCAACAATCATAGGAAAGCATTCAGAGACAAATGGGAACACTGTGATACAATGTTAAACACTGAAGCCAAACAGTGAAACAGGCAGAGCAGAAAAAGGATCCAGAAATCCCCACACATGGCTCTGGCCGGCCTGTGTTAAGATAATGGTGACAATAGGAGCTCAGGGGAATAACCCAGCTTGAGTGTTGGACGCATTTGGAATGCAATCCTGGCTCTGTCACTGACGAACTCTGCCTTGGGGAAGATGACTTCATGTCGCCAAGCCTCAGTCCCCACCTGCAAAATGGAGACAATAGTACTAACCACAGAGGGTTTCTGTGAGGATTAAATCATGTAAGCCATGGTAAAGGACTCAGCACAGTGATTGATACTGAATAAATGTTCAGGGAATGTTAACTTTCAGAAGTAGCGCTACTATGTAAATTCTTTTCGTCTTTGTTTCTCAGGTTGGGTGGGCAAAACGTCCTTAGGTAGCCTGTCAATGTGCTGCTCAGTTAGAATCCTGACTCTGCTGAAGGGAACCAAGCAGTAGGCTCACACTAACTGCTTCAAATGCGTGATATGACAGGAGAGCCAGCCAGTGGGTGTCCTTCCCTAAAAGCCAAGTGTCTAACAAAGGTAATGGCCTATTGCAATACTTCAGTCACGGGGCTAGTGACTCCATTTTTGCTCTGTGTTGGACTTGTAAAATCCTGTCATAGCTGTCTGCTTTGCAAATAGAGTTCGGGCCACTGCCAAACTCTGAAATAAGATGCTCGGCAACTTTACCGCAGCTGTTCACTTCAGTTAGCGCGTGTCAATGCAAGTGAGGTCTGTTAGGGTTTGGTGATTTTCCATCTTTTGTCAGACAGCACAGCCTTCTCCTGGTTCCCTCTCCCTTGTGGCTCCCGGACTTCTTAAAGGATTTCTTAACACTTTGCTCTGTGTCTGTTTCCCTAGTGCCTTCCTTCTCTTTTTCCTTTTGAATGTTTTATGAAAAACTGGTAACAAGTCTGAACATTGTCCAGAAGATGAAAGGCGCACACACTTAGGAACAGAAAAATACACATAGTCCTTCCAAAACACAGAGTTTCGAGCCTAAAACTTTAAACCCTGAGAAACTATTGTTTACTTTCCCAGCAAATTAATTAAGGTAATAAATTTACCAGCTTCCCAGCTAATAATTTGTCGTCCAAGACACGGTCCAAAACAAGTTCCCGGATGAGGTAAGAACTTTGCAAAGTAAGGCCTGGGACCCATTGCCTGGGTGGTATCAAGCAGTATCCGAGAGCCTTTGTCTTCGGTACACATTGAAACTTTGAGCCCACTTTAAAATGACACAGGTGACCACGAGGGGAGACAAGGGGCCACATGGCAGCACCCCAAAGTTGCAAGAAGGTAAGGCCAAAAAAATTCAGGACACATAGGAAGAGAGTATCGTCTACAGGCTCTCAAAGAACCATGCATTTGTATAACATAATTATGTAGATTTTGATGAGATATATTTTTTGTTTCCTTAATGATTCAAGCACACTGAAATTATTTGAGTCAGTTTAGAGTCGAGAGAACTGAATCTTAGAGAGGTTCTGATCTCTCCAAAGTCACATGTTAAAAATGGTGGAGCCATGTCGGTTTCTTTATTATTGCCCCAAGGAGAAAGTGAAAAGTCCTATTGGATTTAATTAGCCTGGGTGGTTGCATAATTCAATTAAGCCACTTTCCCAGAGCTCCTATCTACAGCACTCTGCTTCTGTGCAACAGAAGGCAATCCATCAGAACAGGAAAGCCTTGGAACTCATCATCACCCACACAGCCACTTCCCAAACAGCAGAGCAGACGTTGTGAATTTGGATTTATTCTCGGAGTACCTTTACCTTAGTCCCCCAGACAGTTATCATCTATCAATTCAAATTGGTCCACATGAGATAAACCTATTTGCTATTTCAAACTAAGCCAGTGCTCGTTCTGCCAAACGCCATGGATACATCCAAATGTAAGGGGGGGGGGGGAATCTTCAAAAGAGGAACTACTTTAGGCTCTGCATAAAATTGTTCTATCATCATTTTTACCACAACAGTGGTTCTTAGGGACATAGATAACTGTCTAAATAACCTGTCTTTCTATCAGCCATGTATTGGAGGCCATCATATTTATAGAATCTTGACTATAACCTAGATGGAGATCTTCTCCCTTTCTCAAATGATTTTAGGCTCTCCGTGTGTGACACCATGGTAGAAGACCCTGCATGGGGGTGCGGGTCAATAAATGACTACTTATTGAATACGTACTCTATTCCAGGTACCCTTGTGGGAGTTGGAAATATAAGAGCGAACAGGATGAGATCTCTATTCTCATAAAGCTTACGTTTTGGAGGAGCAAGACAGCCATTAACCAAATAAAAAATAAATGTACAAGATAACTTCATTGTTGAAATGTGCTGCAGAATAAAATACCACCAGCTGTTTGTTACTTCTCATGCATCACTCTTATCTGTGAGCAGTAAATGGCTTCACCTGACAGGCTTTTTAACTTCTGTTGGTGAAGTACGTGTGGTTAGAGCTGGAACCACCTCAGCCTGAGAATGATGTCCAGGTTGCTCTTCATGGACCACCGTTAGCTGTTGGCAAGAAATGGCTTTACCTGACACTTCAACTTCTGCTGTTATTTGAAGTATGTTTGGTCAGAATCATCAGCAAGTAAATGTAAATTGCCCTTGGGCAAAAAGAAAGAAAGAAAACAGGGTGAATGTAATAGACTGTGCTCTGCAGACCACTCAGAGGAGATATTTGAACTGAGACCCTAATGATGAGTAGGGCTCAGTATCTGAAGATCTGGGAGCAAAGGGTTCCGGGCGTACAGCATACAGTGAACGGGAGCCACAGTCCCGGCCCTGAGCATGCTTGGCAAGTTTGAGGACAAGGCAGACGGCCATGCCGTCTGGAGCCAAGTGAGTAAGGGGAGAACAGTGTAAGCCACGGCCAAAGGGGCCAGATTATTTTAGTGCCATTGTAGGCTGTGGGGAGGAGCTTGCATTGATCTTGAGTTCATTTTCAAGTCTTTGGAGGGCTTTCAGTGGAAGAGAGACCTGGAGTGATTCAAGTGTTTAGGAAGTCAGTAAGAATGAGGCCCAGCTGCTTCCCTCTAGGAGTTGATAAACTACATCACTAACTACGATTCAAGGCAGTAATTGAAGGGTGAGTTGCAAGTGCTGAGATAGATCGTGTACAGTCTCCCGCCGCCTCGGGAAAACATGCGCCGGGAAGATAGTGTTCCAGGGTGTGCTGCAGTTAAGAGTCCAAAAGCAGCAGTTTAGCATTAAAGGGTAAAATTATCTGGAGTCTTTGAATTCAAAGGGGGAAATAGTCATTTTTTTTTTTTAAATGCAGTCGGTAACTTTCAGAGAGAATGATTAAAATCTTTCAATTGCTTCAGAAAGGGCTTGTGTGGTACAAGTCCCGACATCCAATCTTTTATCTCTTTGATTTGTGGAAAAGAGGAAGCATAATACCTGAGCATTTTATACTCAAAGCAATATCTATTCTTTTGTGTTTGCTGATGGAAGCATTAAGAAAGGAATGTTTGAACTTTTTAAATGCAGTTAATAGAAAGTAAAGTCTTTCTTTCTTTCTTTTTTTTTTAAAGTAAGGTCATTATTGATGCAATGCCCTTGATCCAGGAGCTTGTAATGCCCATAAAGAACTTTTCTGAGGTCAGGATCTCTGAGTTCTGGCTGTTGCTCTGTGACCTTGAGTAAACATTTTCACTTGGGGACTTGGTGTTGGTTACTCACAGCTAAATGAGGAGGTTGACTTAGACCATCCTTAAGTTCCTCAATACTACCTTTCACTCCCAATGACCTGCTAACCCCTTTGCATCTGGGTCCATTTTTAACCGACTAAGCCACCCAGGCGCCCCTGGGTCCATTTTTAAAGTCCACCTTGTTGACAATTGCAAAACAGAATAGAAGGCAACTGAATTTGGGAACTTGAGATATCCTGGGATTTAGAGAAGGAACTTTGTAATATCCCTGGTGGGGCTTTGGGACCCTCATAAAGAGGAAGCAGACCATGCTTGTGCCAACTATTTGTGGCCTCCATGAACATTGTCGTTAACTTGCTTTGCATGTTTGAGTATGAGAGGATTATAAAAGAATATAAGAGCTGCTTCAGAAAGCTCAAGATCCATCTTAGAAGATAAGACATAAACAGATGACAGGTGAAATAATATGGTGCGAGGTGAGTAATGTGATGCACCACAAGGAATTACATGATAAATTTTTTTTTAAAGATTTTATTTATTTGAGAGAGAGAGAGAGTGCAGGAGCAGAGGGAGAGGGAGAAGCAGACTCCCCACTGAGCAGGGAGCTCGATGTGGGGCTCGATCCCAGGACCCTGGGATCATGACCTGAGCTGAAGGCAGACGCTTAACCAACTGAGCCACCCAGGCGCCCCACATGATAAATTTTTAAATGAAAAAGGTACGGAGCAAAATAAATGCAGGAAAAACTGAGCTTCTAACTTCTGAGGAATGTATTCATTTATCTATTCAACTTGTTAAATCATTTAACAAATAGTTATTGTGTGCTCACTCTGTGCCAAGAGCTCTTCTGCTAGGTGCTGGGGAGGAGAGAGCCGACGTGGGCATGCTAGACCCCACATCAATAATTGCGGTCTTTCAGGGGGACTCAGAGCTGCGCGAGCATCTGATTTCTCCTCTCTTCCATTTGCCCCCAGAATGATGTGCACAGTTTTACCTGTGAACTTAGGCCTTCAGAATTTCCTACAGCTTCTCCCAAGATGTGCAGAATTAGAGAACTATCAAATTATCAGCTACGTAATACCTTTCTCCTGTTCCCTACAGAGATCACATATCTTTGGTTTGAATGCCTCTGATGACAAAGATCTTACTTTATGAGGTGTCCATCCCACTACTATAGGGCGATGGCAGTTATCTGTACTTTCTTCACGCTGAATCCTTCATCTCTGTGCCTCCTTCATACAGTCCTGTGCCTGTTTATTAAAAACTGAGGGCTCACATCCCAAAGGCAGCCTTGCAGACTTTCTTCTCTGCTGGGACCAAAGAAACATTTTTTTTTTTAATTGAAGTGTAGTTGACACACAATGTTACGTTAGTTTCAGGTGTACAACACAGTGATTCTACAACTCTAGATTATGCTGTGCTCAGCTCCAGCATAGCTCCCATTTATTACCACACAACACAGTTAAAATACCATTGACTCTGTACTTTTCATCCCCATGACTTACTCATCCATAACTGGAAGCCCGTACCTTCCACTCCCCTTCACCCATTTTGTTCACCCTCCCAGTGCCTTCCCTTCTGGCAACCTCAGTTTGTTCACTGTATTTATGGGTCTTTTTCAGCTTTTTTGTCTGTTCAATTGTTTTGTTTGCTTCTTAGATTCCACATATAAGTGAAATTATAGGGAATTTGTCTTTTTCTGTCTAGTTTCACTTAGCATAAATGCCCTCTATGTCCATCCATGTTGTCAGAAATGGCAAGATCTCATTTTTTATGGCTCAGTAGTATTCCATTGGATATATACACCACATCTTTTTTATCCATTCATCTATTGGTAGACACTTGGGCTGCTTTCAGGTCTTGGCTATTATAAAAAATGCTGCAATAAACCTAGGGATGCATATCTTCTTGAATTAGTGTTTTTGTTTCAAAGGAATATTTTTAAACAGTGCAATATAAAAGGGATAACAGTATTTTATTTTATTTTTTTTTAAAGATTTTATTTATTTATTTGAGAGAGAGAGAATGAGAGACAGAGAGCATGAGAGGGAGGAGGGTCAGAGGGAGAAGCAGACTCCCTGCCGAGCAGGGAGCCCGATGCGGGACTCGATCCCGGGACTCCAGGATCATGACCTGAGCCGAAGGCAATTGCTTAACCAACTGAGCCACCCAGGCGCCCCGGGATAACAGTATTTTAAAGATATAGTTTAATTAAGCTACTTCATTATCTTTCTACATACATGATTACGTAATAGGTGGGGTATAGGTAAACTGTTTCAAGCTTCCTTAAGTTCTATTTTTTTTTAATTATTTAGCATAGACTACCAGTTCATTCTTTATTTGTCACACAAGGGGGTGTTTAATTTAATAAATAAAACATATACTTATATTAAAGTCAAATTCCCAGATTTAAAAGGTGACTTTGAATTTCAGAAGCTATTTCCTAGAAGTTTGTCTTAGATCCTGCTTTCATTAGCTCAAACAGGATGACTTTGGCAGTCATTAAAAGTGACTATTTGCACAGTGATTTTCCAATAAGCCACGTTTCCAAGTTCTTGGTGACTTCTGGAGTCTTGAAATATATCTATAAAAAATCATTTACATATTTTCAGAAATTTCTCATCTTGAGCCACTTAAATTTACATCTTGTAATGACTTCCATGGCAAAGCACTCTTCCCTTTACTAAGTCACGATCACTCTGCTGCATGCTTGTGGTGAACAATCCCCGTTGTTACAAGGGACCAACACCCAAATCAGTGGGCCCAGGGCCTTGATTGGCTCTCATAGCTTATATGTCCAGGTTGCAGGGACTGTTGCTCATCCCGAGGCTCAGGGGCTCACACCATGTCCTCAGGACTTGGTCTCACTCTCTTCATCTCTCAAGGCATCTTCCTCTGGGATGACTCCATACTCAGGCAGGTTACCCTTCTTGGAAGCAAGGGGATCCCTAGCATCTCCAGGCCTACCTTGTCCTCTAAGCCATGCCGGAAGAGATAACCACCACTCCAACAGTCCACAAAAATCCTATGGTTTAATTTAATACCCCCATTGGCCTACATGGGGGTATAGTCCTATTTCTGGACCAGTTCCAGCTTATTCCAGGGTGGCAAACCATGCTGATTGGCCAGGTCTGAGCCAGAAGGTCACAGTGGAGCAGGGTTTGGGGGTAAAGTGAGGTCAGCCCCTTGAACCTAGCAATCACTTGGACAGAGAGTGAGTAAGAAGAGCTCTGGAAGAAAACTGGGGAGTGGATATATGGCAGGCAAAAACAGTAGATGTCCTCTGCTGAAACCTTTTGCTGATGCAAGTTTCATAATTTTTTAATTACAAGAGAGGATCTTTCAGGTAGGGAGATAAATGAGCACCGACCTTTGTATTTAGCTAGGTCTTGGCAGAACCTGGGATAGAATCAAGATACGGACTTCTAGTCTAATTGACCCTTCATGTTTCTTTTTTAAAAGCCAGTCACATAATTTGTGGGGTCCAGGAAAAAATGAACATGTGAGGGCGGCTTCTTCAAAAAATTCAAGACCATCATAAGCAGAACATTAAGTGAAGGGCACAGATCACACTGCCAGAAAGTCAGCCCTGGTCGGCCAGCACCATTCCTTGTATGCAGGGCCCAGTGTTTGTCATCACACTGGCATGCAAAGAACTAGAAGACATTACCTTCAACTTCCCCCAGCTTTCTACCTAGTGTGGAGGTGGAAGAGTCTAGATCTGCTACAGGGTGAATATTATCTTGGGCTAAATAAAAGGGGTTATAGATTCCATAAAGAGAGAACAGATAGTCCCACTCCATGTTGCTCAGGTCCCCTTTTGGTATTGGATTTGGTTCTAGCTACTATATCCCTTAAGGACATTTTAAAGAGATTCGAAACCAGGTCATGTGCCTGTATACCAGGGTTTTGTTTTATTTTCTGCTGTTTTTGTGTAAGCATCTATTCGGGATTGCATTGCCCCCAAAACTAATGTTGAAGCCCTAATCCCCCGCCTGACTGTATTTGGAGATAGGGTCCTTAAGGAAGTAATTAAGGATAAATGAGGTCATAAGTGTGGGGCCCTAATCCAGTAGGGTTCATGTCCTTACAGGAAGAGAAGACACCAGGAGCGATGAGCGCACAAAGAAGCCATGTGAGGACATAGCAGGAAGATGGTTGTGTGCAAGTCAAGAAGAGAGCCTCCAGGAGAAACCAACACTGACAGCACCTTGATTTTGGACTTCCAGCCTCCAGAACTGTAAGAAAATGAATTTTGTTGTTTTACCCAGTCTGTGGTATTTTGTTATGGTAGCCTGAGCAGACTGATACAGCATCCAATAAATATTTGTTTAATGAATAAGACAACTACTTAGAGAAATACTTAGAGAAACTGGGTAACCCAGAAAAGAGATTTAGAAGTATTAGAATTATCTGAGAAAGAAGGAGTGTGTTCTCTATATCCCTAGAGGGAAGACTGAAGGCCAATAATTGGCAGTTGTAGAAAAGTAGGCATTAGCTCAACATAAGGAAGAATTTAACAGCTAGACTTTATTAGGATTCCTCCAGGAAGAATATTATCATGGGCTTCTAGAGTTTAATAGCAGCACTAAGGGAGTCCAGTTGAAGGGAAAAGCTCAATGTGAGGCTCTTTCAGAAAGGAAATGGAGGGTCAAATTTGCCTCCCTGGGATGGTTACTGCAAGATATTCTAGAGAGAGGATCCCTTCTGAAATTTGGGAGCGGGGGGCAGGAACTTGAGGTTGTCTATTTCTTAACAGAGTAGTGGGTAATAAATCAGTTTGCAAAGGAAGTCATCAGAGCTGAGATTGGTCTATTTAAAACTGTGACATTATAAACTAATTATAAGGCAAGCTTTTGAAAAGTATTCCTCGCGTACTTGGCAGAATTTACCTATTTGCCCTATATTTGGTACGGTTTTACTAATAGTTAATAAAGAGAAATCACTGTACTGCATGGATATGAGTACATCTCCGCAAACACACACCTGCTATTGAGATATTTCCTTGAGGGTACTTAGCCGTTAATTCTAAGATCGGTATCTACAATGCTGTGCTATCAGAGGAAGTAGTATCAGTTCATCTGGTGGTGGCAAATGGAGCAGAGTACAGTTCACACGGGAAACCAGTTCATCTCTTTAGAGCCTGCTACAACCATTAATGATCCTGAAATCTGACACTGACCATTGCTGGTGAGTGAGGGAAAAATGAGCTACAAGAACATGAAGCATAGCCAGATCAATTCAGGTGAGGCCAGCACTTCCCCACAACTCACTTGGATTAATCTCGTTGTTGCTGAGTCCAGAAAACACAACTAACCAGGCTTCTCTCTTTTCTAGCACTGTCAGACCTTCTGGGGCAGTGCTAGGCAATTAATAGAATATGAACCATATATATATACAATTTTAATTATTTTCATAGCCACATTAAAAAAAACTAAAAGAAACAGGTGAAACCAATTTTGACAATATATTTTATTTCACCCAGTGTATCCAAAATATTATCATTTCAACACGTTATTAATATAAAAAATTCAAATAAGATATTTTTTTTTTCCCCTGAGCCTTAGAAATCTTGGATGTATTTTACTTACAGCACACCTCATTTTGGACTAACTTCATTTCAAGTGCTCAGTAGCCACATGTGGTTAGTGGATACTGTACTAGACAGTGCAGAGTAAGAGTACTGGGTTCCAAACTTGTTTTTTTTTTTTTTTAAGATTTTATTTATTTATTTGAGAGAGAGAATGAGAGGGAGAGAGAGCATGAGATGGGGGAGGGTCAGAGGGAGAAGCAGACTCCCTGCTGAGCAGGAAGCCCAATGCGGGACTCGATCCCGGGACTCCAGGATCATGACCTGAGCCGAAGGCAGTTGCTTAACCAACTGAGCCACCCAGGCGCCCTCCAAACTTGTTTTATGGTATATGCCTATTAGGAAAAATATGAACAAATGAATTGTGTTATAAATTTGATACATACATTCTAAAACACAAATCAAATGAGATAAAAATAAAAATACAAGGATATGTTTTATGAATTTATAATAAAATCCATGTATACAATTTCTAAAGAAATAAACATGCCTATGTTGGGATACCCGTTCACTTTTTTCCTAGTAGGCATATCTTTAAAATTTTTATTGAGTGGTAATTCCAAAATTCTATCTTACTAACATAACTAGTATTACTAAATATGATGTGACAAAATAAGCCTCATTAAATTTGAAAATCTTGATTTGACATTTGTAAGACTTGTAACTTAGCAATTCAAAGGTCTATTACTAGTGCATTTTATTTTGACACTTGGTTTTAATGGCTGTCAAAGCTGAAAAACATGATATCTCCCAAAGATAAATAGATCTTAATTGAAGTACATTATTTGCTGCACTTGAAATCATACTCCTTTTTCAGTCCCATCCACCCATTATGAAAAAGTCTTTGCAATAATTTAACATGTAAATTTCTACTTCTCTGATGTTACGTCATGGTGTTTATTATTGAAACCTAATCTAGCAAATAACATGCATCCAGACATGCCAGAAACATTTGTACTTTTATCTTAGCTGTAGAACAAAAGCCCTATCATGAATCATCTGTTCTAGACATTGTTTCTTATAACCTTCAGCAATCTATTCTGTGTATATCCAAAAGTGTTTTACTACTGTGGCATGATGAAAATATTCATACTTGGTCTTTGTCCCCAGTTCCTGGCACAGATTTCCTAAAACCATTGGAATTTTCTGAGTGATAGCAGTATATTTTGTTACTCATAGTAATTGCATTTCTGATTATACCTGAGTTTAAGCTAATGAAGTGAACAAGGGCAGTCCCCCTAGGTAGCTTCACGAGGGAGGTGGTTACCAGAAACCCCAAATGTTTAATGAGAGGATTGAAACTTTCAGCCCCACCCCTCAACCTCTGGAAAGAGAAGAGTGGGCCAGAGATTCAGTTCAATCAGTGGCCAATGACTTAACCTATCATGTGTGTGTCATGAAACTTCTTCAGCAAAAATTCTTAGACAGTGAGGTTCAGGGATCTTCTGGATTGGTAAACACCAAAGGCATGCTAGGAGAAAGCATGCCCTGAGAGGGCTTGGAAGCTCTGTGCCTCCCCCACTCTTATCTCTTCAAATTGGCTGATGCTGAGCTGTCCCCTCCTGCCTCATACCTTGTTCTGTGCATCTCTTCCATGTGGCTGTTTCTGAGTTGTATCATTCATAATGAAATGGTAAATGTAAAGCATTTTCATGAGTTCTGTGAATCATTTTATTGAATTATCGAACCTGAGGGGGAATCATAAGAACCCCAAAATTTGAGGTCAGCAAGACAGAAGGGCAGGTAGCATGGTCACCCTATCTGTGGCTGATGTCTGAAGCAGTCTTGTGAATTGAGCCTATAACCTGTGGGGTTTGTGCTACTTCTTGAGTAGTTAGTGTCCGAATTAAATTGAATTGTAGAACTACAATATACCTGTGTAACTCCCCATAAATGAGTAAACATATTTCTCAGTATCTCTATCAACCAATACTGAGAGAGATAGGTTGGCAAACTTGACATTTTTACTTAAGTGGAGTTTAGGGGAATAGTCAAGCTTGCTTATCTAGTGATGACAGTGTGCTGGGTATGAGGAAATATGAAGAGAAACTTCCATTCCTATTGGTAATGCTGTATGAGTTAGGTTCCTGAAAAACTTCCTCATTCATTTCAGAAATATATTATTAGGTGATTGCTTTGTTCTTGGCTTTATGGTAGATGTTGACCATATAGTGATGAAAAATATGCTCCGTATTATCAGGGGGATTTCTTTCCCTTTGTCATTCACATCAAGGAAACAAATGTGGGGCTGAACAGAGAAAGATTGAGATTCATTTTAGGAAGAGAGTGGCCTTGAAAGTCTGCTTTGGGAAAGTTGCATTTTTTTAAAGATTTTATTTATTTATATGAGAGAGAGAGAGAGAGGAGGAGGAGGAGCAGAGGGAGAGGGACAAGCAGACTCCGCGCTGAGCACAGAGCCCTATGCAGAGCTCGATCCCAGGACCCTGAGATCATGACACCAGCCAAAATGAAGAGTCAGATGCCTAAACAACTGAGCCACCCACGTGCCCCTGGGAAAGAAGCATTTAAATTGAGACCTAATGATGTACTCTATACTGGCTAATTGAACATAATAATAAAAAATAAAATAAAATAATTATAAAAAATAAATAAATTGAGACTTAAAACAAAGGAAATGACTAAATGATGCCTAGGTTCAGGGAACAGCATGGACAAAACCATATGGTTGGAGTGAGCTTGGCATGTTTGAAGTACATCTACCGGGGTGGCTATGGTGTACTAGGCAACAAGAGCATTTGGTAAGATGAGAGTGAAAAAATCAAGCAGGGAGTGCATTATTCAGGGACTTGCAGTTTATTTTATGTGCAAGGCTGATTTCCTTTTTGAAGGGGAGCCCTGTGTGTTATACGCAACTAATGAGTCATTGAACACTACAACAAAAACTTATAATGTACTATATGCTAGCTAACTGAACATAATAAAAACAGGGGGGGTCTCTTTAGATGTTACATGGTGAAAAGGCTAGGAGAAGGGCATGAATGGATGAAGTCATCCAAGTGAGAACAGTGGCTTAGGCCAAGGTGGTGCCAATGGAGATTGTGACAGTGGACAGATGGGAGGATATTTAGAGATGGAATTCACAGGACTTGCTGCTGAGTTGACATGGGAAGTGAAGGAAAAGCAAGAATGAAAGATGACCATCAGCGTTCTTGCTTAAACAATAGTATAGATGGTGGTACCATCTACTGATGTGGGGATGACAGATCAAGGGTGCAAACAGACTGGGGGGTGGAAAAATCAAGAGTTCCATTTTGCTTATATTAATTGTGAGATGCCTATGAGACATACAGGTGGAGAAGAATAATAACATTAAATGGAATATGTGGATGAAGGTTAGAAGAAAAGTTTGGACTAGAGATAGAAATTTAGAAGTTGCTAGCATAAACATGGGATTTAAATCTTTAGAAATTAATATAATACCCTCTGTCTACTGCAGGAGGCTAGGACTGAGCCCTGAGGACCACAAGAAATAGAGATGTATTTGGTATGCAGGAACCGGCAGTCATACTGAGAGTGAATAGCTTGTGATGTAGAAGGCAAGCCAGGGGACAATATTATCATGAAAGCTGAAAGGGGAGAGTACGCATGAAAGAAGAGACTGTTAGACTGAAGGCTGTTGCTGGTGCCACCAAACTGAGAACACTGCTTCGGCAAAACGGAAGTCACTGGAGACCTTGACAAGAGCAGTTTCAGTGGCGCAAAGGAGGAGAAACTGGATTGTTAATAAATAAGACTGAAGTGAAGGTTAGAAAGTGGGGTCAGCATGTGTAAATAATACGTTTGAAAAGTTTAATATAAAAGGTAACAGAGAAATGTGTCTGTGCTCAAGGAGAATATGAAGGGTCAAGGGAAGGTTTTTGGTTTTGTTATTTGTTGGTTTTATGATGGGAGATGTCAGAGTATGTTTGTTTGCTGAGGAAAATGAGCCAGTACAGAGGAAAGAGAGAGACTCGTGTAGGAAAAGGGGTGAAATATGCAGCATGAGGCGAGGGGCTGTCTTTGAGAGGAGGAGGGACTGACCCCTATGGTGACTGGAGGGAAGTAGGAGTGGATTCCAGATTGTAAGGGTAAGTCAGTTTGGTCCTTTGGTTGTTGAAAGATGAGGAAGTTTTTCCTAGTGACTTCTAACCTCTCAAAGCAACAGGAGGGTGCTCATCACCAGTGGAAGAAAAAAATGTGGCAACTATGAGAAGATGGGAGAAGGCATGAAGTGGTATTCTCAAAAAATGGGATATGCAACGTACTCACGAAACTGTAGGATTACTGTTGTGCATTGAGTGCCTTGTGGGGATATGTATGAATTAAAGTGAAAATAGCTCCATTCGTGAGGTTATCTGGTAACATTCATCTGCTCAGCTGATGTTCATCTGGGCTGATGTTTTTCCAGCAGAAGATGGAGAAGGGAATGATGGACATTGGAGCTGAGTGGATTTGTAAGGGAGTTGTTATAATGATAGATTATGGAATCAAGACTAAATAAGATGGCAAATGAAGCCAGGAGTACCTTATTTTTGTGTATGTGGGGGTTGGGAATGGGGGCATTATGTTCTGTCCTGTAAATTTACTGCAATATAAAGGGACTGACCTTAATCAGTTGACGAGCCAAAAATTTAAATAACAAGAAGGTAGGTTGGCCTATCCAGTGCTGTGCACCTACCTGGTATTTTTCTTTTCTCTGCAGTGATTGGCTTGAAAATTTATTTATCTTATTTAATCCTATTGGTACTTGTTAAACTAATTGCTTGCCATTGGTTTTCCCCAGTTGCTTCAAGGTGAAGCCTTCATTTCTGTTATTTAAATAATGCCTCTGAAGTAAGACTCCTTTCTTTCCTTACAAGAGCATTTAATTCAAGATCATCTCAAAGTCAGTCATTTTCACCTTTTCCACTTTGTATTTAATGTGAAGAACCAACAGAGCCAGGTGGAGGAAGGCAGATCGACCACACTGCTCTTAAACAGTCTTGGTATCAGCCAGGCTATCTTACCTCAGTAGCCCACTTATGGTCTCTGTCAGCAAATAAAGTGCTTGAGGCATTCCAATGAAAACACACACCTGTGACTCACGTCTGAATGAAACCCTTCAGTGCCATATGGCTTGCTTCTCAGCATAAATCATGTCTAACCCCTTGTATGCTTTGAAGGTCAACAAGTTTAGACTTTGGTTGTTCTGCAAAGGCAGTTGAAAATATAAACGGCTTGGTGATCAATTATTTTTAAAAACTTCTGTTTTCACAATCTCCGAGACCTGAGCTTTGACTTCATTTAAAAAATGAGAAGAAAAGTATAAATATCATTTTGAGTCTGGTCCTATTCAATCACATGCAGTCAGAAGATCCACTCTTGCACAATGCTGCCGGTATTGCATTAAAGTCATCCACAAATATCCACATTGACCATGGCCTTCATTCTGACCTGACCTAGCATGTGCTTTGTTCCTTATATATCCTTACCTTTCATTTCTCTCTTTTGCATGGCATCTGGCATATTTACCTGGCTTCATCTTTTTGCTTTTTTCTTCAGCCTCAATCAGACTCTCCCTCTGGCCATGTTATGTTTTGGACATCCTGACTATAAGCATCCTCTTCTGGTTGAAGTGGCCTCTAGAAGCTTAGATATTGATGTGGAACCTTCAGAAACAGACAATCTGTGCCTAGTCAATACTTTCAGTCACCTGCTGGAACGACAGGTAGCAAGTCTTGTATGTCTGACAGGAGCCAGTCCTCTATGCACCGGCCCATCTGTCCTAAGGAAGCCCCAAGAATAGTACTTGCCACACTGAAACCACTCAACAAATAGTTAAATACATGATAATAGGTAATACATAAACACCATTTTCTGGGGCGCCTGGGTGGCTCAGTTGGTTAAGTGTCTGCCTTTGGTTTGGGTCCTGATCTCAGGGTCCTGGGATCGAGCCCCACATCAGGCTTCCTGCTCAGTGGAGAATCTGCTTCTCCCTCTTCCTCTCCCTCTGCCTCTAACCCTGCTTGTGTGCATTCTCTCTCAAATAAATAAATAAATAAAATCTTTAAAAAAACACCATTTACTATGTCACAATATTTCCTATATCTAGTGTTGTTGGGTGATTTATATATTTAACATTCAAAATAACCCCATGAGAGAGGTATTATTATACCTTCCTGCTTATGTTAATACAGTATAGGAGAAGGTTTGACTCAGCCTTCTCCTGCGCCCCATTTTTGGTGAACGAGGAGACTGATTTTTCAAATGGTTCTGAGACTGATGACTCTAACCATGGCATCAACTGTAAGCACTTCCATTCCTAGCCCTAAGCAGTACAGCAAGTGCTAGACTCCGAAGTCACATCAGGTATCTGGGAACCTGAGACCCAATATAGATAGATAATATGCATACAGCATTTTCTGTAAGCCAGGCCCTGTGCAGGCACTTTTCATGCATGGTCTCATTAAATCCTCACTACCTCTTCTGGGTATTGTCCTTCCAATTTTTAAATGAGTCATGTAAGGCTGTAAGAGGTAAATGACTGGTCCAAAAGTTACCCAGTTAGTAAGCAGTAGAGTTTAGACTCAGACTCAGGCCAGTCTGGCTCTGAAGCCAGTGCTCTTAACCACTGTTCTTTTTTTTTTTTTTTTTTTTTAAAGATTTATTTATTTATTTGAGAGAGCAAGAATGAGAGAGAGAGAGAGTACATGAGAGGGGGGAAGGTCAGAGGGAGAAGCAGGCTCCTCGCCGAGCAGGGAGCCCGATGCGGGACTCGATCCAGGGACTCCAGGATCATGACCCGAGCCGAAGGCAGTCGCCCAACCAACTGAGCCACCCAGGCGCCCCTTAACCACTGTTCTTTACAAAGGAGTGAAACTTTATATTGCAAAGTCACGTATCAAGACACCTTCATGTTGAACTTTTACAAAAGCTCAGTTGATCATATGTTTACCTAGGATACTGCCTTAAAAGTTCTTATTGTTTGGTCAAAGTTGAAGAATTGATTTAGACATTGCCTCGACAGTTAATAATTCCCTTTCCTCTCCCAAATATTGTCAATTCTAAGAAAAAGGAATGGAGTTTTTCACACACACAAGGGAATCCTTCTCTGAGGTGGAAATGGGGCCATTGTTTGATGCTACTCATTGATTGGTGTGAACTTTCCTTCCAGTCTTAATGTGAGTTATGGCTGGGAACTGAGACATCTGAAACATACTCTGAAACTTTTCTGGTAAGAGAAAAGCAAACCTGTCAACTGAAGTTCTGGGTCTTGGATATAAGGGCTTCCTCCAGAATGAATGGGCTGCCTGACTCTCCCATCTCAGTGGATCAGGCTCTTCTGCCTGGTTTTCATGACCATCAGAACTTGCCTCTTGCCAGTCTGTCCAATTCTAGTCCAAGTCCAAAAAGTCCAAATTTTTGATGATCCAGCAGGCCAGTCCACACGTCTCTGCCTTTACTCATGTTGTTGCCTTCTTGTCTCCCTCCCACGCACTTATACAAATCTGCCTGGCTCTAGCTCCAACCATGATCTCACCTACCCCATAAAACTGTAACCTGATTTGTGTACTGACTAGGGGCAATAAACTTTGGGATACAGATGATCTGAGTTCAAATTCCAGAGATCCCATGTACTATGTGCCATTGAGTACACTGTTTAATTTTTGAGCATCATTTTCTTTATCTAAAGTATAGTGAATAATCAGACCTACCTAAGGAGTTATAAGAATGAAGTGAAATACTGCATGTAGAACACTTAGCTCAGGGCCTGGGAATTAGCAAGTGACTTTTTAAAAGATTTTATTTATTTATATATTTATCTGATAGAGAGAGAACAAGCACGGGGAGCAGCAGGCAGAGGAAGAGGGAGAAGCAGACTCCCGGCTGAGCAGGGAGCCTGACGTGGGACTCAATCCCAGGACCCTGGGATCATGACCTGAGCTGAAGGTAGATGCTTAACCAACTGAGCCACCCAGGCGCCCTAGCAAGCGATTTTTAAATGTTACTTACATTTATGCTTTCCTCTAGCCTTTATTCTAAGCTGTACTGTCAAAGAAAAGTGAAAGATTTGTAATATTCATTTGGGTGCGTGCTGATAAGATGAGAATGGTTTTAGGAGACAGTCTATGATGACTTGTGTCCAAGAGGGCCATCAGCTAGCCCTTCATTCCTATACTCACCTGCTATTCCACCAACTAAAGGTGAAATTCATTCCTCCCCCAATTCTTTGAACCTAGTTAGCTTTAGGGACATTTGACCAACAAAAGGAAGAAGTGACATTCTGGAACTAACAAGAAGAGGTTCTTTGAAGTCTTGCAGCTTCTTTTTTTTTTTTTTTTTAAAGATTTTATTTATTTATTTGACAGAGAGAGACACAGCGAGAGAGGGAACACAAGCAGGGGGAGTGGGAAAGGGAGAAGCAGGCTCCCCATGGAGCAGGGAGCCCAATGTGGGGCTCAATCCCAGGACCTTGGGATCATGACCTGAGCCGAAGGCAGATGCTTAACGATTGAGCCACCCAGGCACCCTGAAGTCTTTCAGCTTCTTCCGAGGTCTCTTGGAATGCCTGTTTTTGGAACCATCACTCCAGGAAGAGTGGATACCATGTAAGAAGTCCATGTAAGAAATGGTAAGAAAACCACTGTGTTGTGTGAGTCCCTAGCCACATGAAGAAGCTCAGGACACTAAGAATACACAATGAGACTTATGAAGGGAGGCAGAGACAACAAGGAGCAGGAAGACTCCAGTCATATTGATGAAGACACCATCTTGGAAGTGGCTCCTCCAGATCAAGCTACCCTAACCGAGACTCTGTAAGACATGAAACCATAAAACACTAAGAAAAAAAACATAAGGGAAAAGCTCATTGACACTGGTTTTAGCAATGATTTTTTGGATATGATATCAAAAGCACAGACAATAAAAGCAAAAATAGATAAGTGAGACTACATCAAAGTAAAGATTTTCTGTACACCTCTCTGAATGGCTTTTATCAAAAAGACAAGGGATAAATGTTGGGGGTGGTGTGGAGAAAACCCTTGTACACTGTTGGTGGAAATGTAAATTGGTATAGTCATGATGGAAAACAGTATGGAGGTTCCTTAAAAATAGAACTTTCATATGACCCAGCAACCATTTCTGGGAATGTATCCAAAGGCAACAAAATGAGTATCTTGAAGAGAAATCTGCACTCCTATGTTCATTGCAGCTTTATTCATAATAACCAAGTTACAGAAACAACCTAAGTGTCCATCAATGGATGAATGGATAAAGAAAACCACACACATAAACACCCACACACACACAGGAATATTATTCAGTCATAAAAAAGAAGGAAATCTTGCAATTTGTGACAACATGAATGAAACTGAAAGTCATTATGCTCAGTGAAATAAGCCATACACAGAAAGACAAATAGTATATGATACCATTTATATGTGGAATCTAAAAAAGTCGGAAGAGGGGCACCTTGGTGGCTCAGTCACTTAAGCGTCTGACTCTTGATTTTGACTCATGTCCTAATCTCAGGATTGTGGGAATGAGCCTTACATCAAGGCTCCATGCTCAGCAGGCAGTCTGCTTGAGATTCTCTGTCTGTCCCTCCTTTTACCCTGCCCCCACACACACTCTCTCTCTAAAATAATAAATAAATAAATATTTTAAAAAATGAAAAATTAAAAAGTTAGAAGAAGGAGAGAGTAGATTGGTTGCTAGGGGTTAGGGGAAATAGGAGGACATTGGTCAAAGGGTACAAACTTTCAGTTATAAGATGAATAAATTTGTGGCATCTAATATATAGCATAGTGACTCTGGTTAGTAATAGTCTGTTGTGTATCTGAAAGTGGCCAAAAAAATAGATCTGGAGTATTTTTTACCACACGCACGTGCACACACACACAACTATGTGAGGTGATAGATGTGTTAGTTTGATGGTGGCAATCATTTTACAGTGTATACATATCAAATCATGTTATACATTTTAAATATACACAGTTTCTATTTGTTAATTGTACCTCATTCAAATTGGAAAAAACATATTTAGACAATTTAATTTTTTTTTTAATTTTAAAGAAGAAACAAACCACTCAACCAAACTCTTCCCAAATTCCTGATCCACCAAGTTATTAGCAAAATAAAATGGTTGTTTGAAGCCACTGTGGGGGAAGTTTTTATGCAGCAGTAGGTAATTGAGCCCCGTCTTAGCTTTGGGATGTTGGCATAATGTAGGCAGTGTTGCTGGGACCTCTCCCTTGGTGTCTGGCATGGGAAACAAAACAGGCGTAGGTACCCACTTGCGACAGTCTAGCTTTTCTCCTGTTCTTAGGACCAGCCTGGGAGCTATCTCTTTGTTACATAAATAGATTTTAATATACTGGGTGTTAGAATGTAAAACAGTTAAGAACAAGGCTGTAGCGTCCTAAAAATATAGCTTTACAATTTAGTTTGGCCACTTATTAGCTGTGTGACCTTGAGCAAACTGCCTCCATTTCAGAGCTTCTATTCCCTTGTTTGTAAAATGGGATATTACTCACCTCTCAGGGTTTTGTAAAACATAAATGAGCCAGAAAAGGTATAAATAAAGAGTAGGTCTTCTTCTGTCTATGGGCCAGGCTCCGTGTAGGAGCTCTTCACCTGCAGACTCCGTGACTTAGAAGTCTGGAAATATATCAGTGAGACCTCCTGAAAGTCTATTCAGAATCGTGTCTGGGCTTCCATGCGGGTGCATGGCTCTGCAAAGTGGCTCACAGTCTCCTTCAGCCTCATAAAGAAGTCCATAGTGCCCTGAATGTTAACAACCAGTGGAGCAATTAGAGGTGTCCAGGTGACTCTGGGATCTTTTTGAACTCAGAGCCACCATGAAACTCAGACAACCCCTGCTCATGAAACTGGCTAGCTCTGAAGAAAGAGGAAATATTTGAACATTGATTGAAATTCAGATTGTATGTTCTCCATGCTCACATGTGGATTCTAAACATTTCAGAAAAGCCATATGTCAGTCCAATGGAGAATGTATCTATCTTTCTTCCAAAACACTACATTTCTCAGCAGCTAAGAAGGGCTGTCACCAATATTTTATTACTTCTCCCACTGTTTAAAAGGAAACCATTATGGGAAAGAGAAGTTGGGGGGGGGGGCATAAAAAGTAGTGGTAGAGTCTAAACTCAAGGCATCTATTTCACTTAAGAAAATGTCTTGCTGACATAAAAAAAAAAATCTTAAAAATAACATTTGGAGTTTCTTTTGCTGATACTGTTTATCTCCATACCTTCATTCTTTGACTAAGAGGGGCTGCTTTAGAGTTGTTCTTGCTTTTGTCTTACTTTTATGTAAGAGAGCAGATGTGAGGACGATCTGACTGTGACATCTGGCACTCCACTGATTGCCAGAACTGATTCAGCTGATCTGGCTGGCTTGACCATTCCTCCCTCACCGCTCCCTGTGCATCCCTTCCCAAGCACGGCACTCACCCTTGGTGGACGAGGATGACCTCCTACAATAGAGGAGGCCCATTCTTTGGTTAAGGGTCTATGTGTAGCTCTGCTTCCCTGCTAGTACCTCCAAACAAACTCTCAAAGTCCACTTGTAGAAGAATGTAGGATAATCAAGCTTCTGAGACTCCAGACACATCCAAATGAGGTATGGCCTCTGGCAGTCTGCTTTTCTTAAAAAATAATAATAGCACAGAATAGAATAGAATAGAATAGAATAGAATAGAATAGAATAGAATAGGAGTCATTTTATAAAATTAAGGGATTATGAGATTGTTCCAAAGAGCTCAATTGGCTTTGGAGTTTTAGAATCGAATTATTCTGCATAGATGCTAATACAGTACAGTTATATCTAAGGATGGTGGAGAGGGGCTTTTCTAGGTTTATATGTTACAAGAAAGAATGATGTCATTACAACTGGCAGTAGTTTTTCCAGATGCCCAAAGAGAAGCATTCTTATAACCACATTTTAGTCTCTCCACCACCATTACTTATGAAGCAGACTCTCAGGATAGAGTTAATATTTATTGAGTGTTTATTATGTGCCAACCCTCTACTAAGCCTTTTACACATGTTAGGTCCCTGTTTCATCAATGAGAAAAGTCAAGTTCAAAGATGTTTGGTAACCTAGATGGTAAGGGGCAGAGTGGGTGTTTGAACTCAGATCTAATTGACTCCAGAGTCATTGCTCTCAACCTCCATGGGGGTATACAGAAGAAAGAGGCCCCTCTTTTAAAAAGGCAGACTCATGCAAAGAACAGTATGCAAACATAAATTCATACAGGGCTCACAGTGTACATGAGCACTCAAGAGACAGGAAATGGAGGAAATGGGCTGATTAGTACCAGATGGGGCTCATAAGAGACAGTATCATGTGTAATTCTGCAGGGGTTGGACGCCAGAGTTTCTGCCTGAGTGCACACCCTCGCTTCTTACTGCTTTGCCCTGCGTTGGGTCTCCTTTGGGAAGCATTTGCCTAGAGCAGTTTTCAGGTAAGGATGATGTTAGTGTTTCTCTTCTGCTCAGGCAAAACAGGAAGTGATGGCTCCTTGTATTCTCACGAATTTCCTATGGTCTCCAGATGGGCCTATCTGACAGACAACTATTCTTTTTTTTATTATTATGTTAGTCACCATACAATACATCATTGGTTTTTGATGTGGTGATCCACGATTCATTGTTTTCGTATAACACCCAGTGCTCCATACAGTACGTGCCTTCCTTAATACCCATCACCATGCTAACCCATCCCCCCACCCCCTTCCCCTCTAAAACCCTCAGTTTGTTTCTCAGAGTCCATAGTCTCTCATAGTTCATCTCTCCCTCCAATTTCCCCCCCTTCATTTTTCCCTTCCTTCTCCTACTATCCTCCACGCTATTCCTTATATTCCACATATGAGTGAAACCATATGATAGTTGACTTTCTCTGCTTGACTTATTTCACTTAGCATAATCTCCTCCAGTCCCATCCATGTTGATGTAAAAGTTGGGTATTCATCCTTTCTGATGGCTGAGTAATATTCCATTGACAGACAACCGTTCTTAAGATGAACTGGGAAATATCAGGTTGCAAGAATCCTATTATGACAACCTATAACAACCTTTCACTTCAGCAGTCTAAAAAGAAAGGCATCTAATGACTACAGTCATAATGATGACTGCCATTTGTTGACCTGGACGCCAAGCTGTTTTACGCACCTCACATGCATCTGCTTGGGGAACCTGCACAACAGTTGCAGGAGGTGGCTACTGGTATCCTCATTTGACAGATGAGGATACTGAAGCCCAGAAAGTTAAGTGGCTGCTAACCCAAGGTCACAGGCTAGAAAGTGGCAGAGTGGAGATTGGAAGCCAACTCACTTTAATTGTAGAGCCATGGGCTTGAGCACAGGCTGCCTTATAATGCCTACTTGGTAAGTGTTGTAGAACTAGTAATTTCTCTTCCCTGGTGAAATTACAAGGCAGGGTGACCACTTTGGAAAATGGAAGCATAGGACCACACAGGCCTGTTTACCACTAAATTTCACTGGTTCCCTTTTTTAGCATTGCCCCAAATATATAGACAAGTAAGTCCCTAAAATATGCATTGTTTTCTCATGGAAGATGATGTGTGAAGGAATTATTTAGTGGAATTGGGGAAGGTCCTAGGTATTAACGTGGGCCACTAGGTCTTGGTTTTACATGTTTATAACATAAAGGGCTGTCACTGATGCTAAAGCACAGTCTGACACCAGCATTCTATGTCATCCCTCGAAGAAAAAAGGAAGAATAGGAGAAGTGAAGGTCTCCCCACCTTCACCTCTGCTCCCATCCCTTACATGTCTTCCCACTGGCATTCCTCCAGGACATTTTCAAAAGGAATCTCGGCCCAGACTCTTGGTATATTCCATCTATCAGCCACTCACTGAGAAGTATTTCTGTGCCTAGCACAAGGCCAGGCACTTTGGGGACACATGAAAAAGTATTTACATGCTTTTCATGAATTGTCCACTTAATAGAATTCAGTCCTCACATCAGCCTTTGGAGTAGTTATTATTGTGCAACCCCTTTTACAGAGGAGGAAACCGAGGCAGAGAGAAGCTAAATAGTAAGTTCAGGGTGACAACCTAGTAAGTGACAGACCTGAGAATAGAAACTGAGTCTGTGTGCCTTCATCACTCCTACCAGCTACATCTGTGGCTTACCATGTGTTCTTCATATACCTGAATGTATTTAGGTATCACTGCTCCATAAGAATGTGACTCCAAGATAAGGACAATGAGACTCAGGTCACCCAGTCACAGTGTCCTCACCCCAAGTGGGTCTCACATAAAAGCCCTTCTCATCCCAAATGCTCCCTGTCTTGGCCATTAGGGTATCTCTGAGCTCTGTGCAAATTGTGCCCTTTGCTATCCCCAAAGGATAAAGCTTGCTTTCTCCAGAGGATGTGGAGGGTGGTCAGTGTGCATGGTGGCTCTTCACTGAGGAACGGTTGAACAGGTTCACATTATAATTTGACTTTGAATCTGAGGATGATAAGCATGTTCGTTCATTCCTACTGAAAGTCTAAGAAGTACCGAGCTAGGTCATAGGGGCTTCCCCTCAGTTTTTGACATGGCAAAAATATCTATACTGTTCAAGACTCCCAAGTAAACGACTGAAGGCAAACATATTTACTTGAGTTTTTCAACACAGAATCAAAAAAGCATTTGGAAAACTCTAGGGTTGGTAGCATAGCATCAATCTTAACCTCTTTGCGACAAAACTCGTAACATTTTATTAGATGCTCCCAGTCAGGAACCATGCCTGGTTTCCATCATGTACAGGATCCAAGATAGTGCTTATAACCAAACACTATTTATTATCATCACTCTTTTGTGTTTCTATCAACATCAGTATAATTATGTTCATTCTTCAGGGCTAGGCCTCCAACATCAACCAGAGCTGACTTCAAGGAGATTTGACAAACGTTATAAAGATACTCTTCAGTAGAGCTCAGTGAAAGCAATTTCTGGGACTTAATGAAAGGACCAGAAGTTCCCACTTAACACTTTTGACAATAAAAACTGAATAATGTGCCACAAAGAGACATTTCATAAAGGCTAATGCAAAGTGTTGCACTGGATGCCCTCTAAAATTTCTTCCAACTCCTAGAACCTCTGGTTTGTTTCCCATTTCACCTAAAATGTGTCTTCTATTTGGTGTTCCCTACACTGACAGTGCTTTGTCAAAATGCCTCATGAATGAACCACACTTGAGATCTCAGCTTTAAAAATTGAATTTAAATGAGCCATTTGCTTATAGCAAATACTGTCATTTTACATAATTGGGGTTAATGGGAAATGATGACTTGGTGTGACATCGTTATTAGCACAACAGAGTACTCTGGTTCCTAGAAAACACATTATTTGAAAACTTTCCCAATACTCTTGACTCCGGCAAAAACTTATACCCTGCCCTAAGTAGATCCCACATGTTTCTCATTGATATTTCCTAAATATTCTCTCTTAAGTCACATTTGTTTGCATCCTTTTTGTCTGGCAATTATAAGCTCCCATTTCTTCTGTAAGCTGGGCATTGGAGACCAATGAAAAAATATTTAAAAAGCAAAATAAAAGGAAATACTACCCATTTGAAATAATCAAGGCTCATGGGGGAAACATTTGCTTAGAAGGCATGGCCATGGTGTGTGTATGTCTTGTACCTCCAGTACCATTTTGTAAAATGTGCCTAGAGAGCAAGTGTTCTATTTCACTGGTCCCAGCCAGTATTTGCTGTCTTAACCATTCCGCATTGCATATTCATGGACAATTAACCAGAGTCTTACAATGTCTGCCTATTATCTAGGAAGAAGGAAACAACGAAGAACAGTATTAGACCTGGAGTAAACATTCAGCAAAACTATCAATTGATTGCCTAATTAGATTGGAAACTGCTTTCATTTTTTCTGGAAATGAGGGTACGGGCTAGCACAAGGGGCCAGCGAATGACTAAACATTACTAAAACTTATATGGGCTTAAACTGTAAAAAGAGCCAAGATGTCCATCGATAGATGAATGGATAAAGAAGATGTGGTATATATATACAATGGAATATTATGCAGCCATCAAAAAGAATGAAATCTTGCCATTTGCAACGACGTGGATAGAACTGGAGGGTATTATGCTGAGCGAAATAAGTCAATCAGAGAAAAACACGTATCATATGACCTCACTGATATGAGGAATTCTTAATCTCAGGAAACAATCTGAGGGTTGCTGGAGTGGTGGGGGATGGGAGGGATGGGGTGGCTGGGTGATAGACATTGGGGAGGGTATGTGCTATGGTGAGCACTGTGAAGTGCGCAAGACTGTTGAATCACAGATCTGTACCTCTGAAACAAATAATACATTATATGTTAAAAAAAAAAAAAAAGAAGAAGATAGCTCAGGAGGGGAAGAATGAAGGGGGGGAATCAGAGGGGGAGACGAACCATGAGAGACGATGGACTCTGAAAAACAAACTGAGGGTTCTAGAGGGGAGGGGGGTGGGAGGATGGGTTAGCCTGGTGATGGGTATTAAAGAGGGCACGTTCTGCATGGAGCACTGGGTGTTATATGCAAACTATGAATCATGGAACACTACATCAAAAACTAATGATATAATGTATGGTGATTAACATAACATAATAAAAAAAAAACTTATATGGGCTTTCATGAGGGCTCCCATACCTGCTAGAGATGAGCTTACACAAGACACTGTCTGGCTTAGTATTAAATTGTCAAACCCTCCAGTACAGGTTTGGATGCGTTACTGTTTCTCTGCATGCGTGCATATGTATATGCATGTGTGTTATCACCACCAAGTCTTTAATTTTGTTATTTGGAATCCAGGACATCCAGAGTGATTGTGAAGCACCAAGAATGAGAAAGGGGAAAGGTGCATACTAGTTTGAATTAGAGAATGTCTGCTTATTTCTAATTCTGAGTCTCTGCACATATTGCCCACCCCCTCGAGGTCCCTTTCACGCCCCTTCTGTGCCAGTCTGTACACATGAAAATTGCTAAGATCCATCTGAAAACTTTTTACCGTGCAAGAGCTAACTTCTGCTGAGTGCTTACTGTGTGCCAGGCTTTACCTGTATTACTCCGTTTGATCATCAAAATAGCTCTTGATGGATGTGCACCCACATCTGTATTATAGATGAGGACATGAGACATAAAGAGGTGGCAGAGTCCCATTTAAACCCATGACTCTGGTTCTGAAGCCTGTGCCCCTCGTTGCTACAGAGCTTTACAGGACCTGGCCCATCCCACTTGACCACACCTACACCGCATCCCTTTAATACAATGTTAAAAACCACAAACCACAGTTACGCAGACATGACTTTGAAAATACCTTTTATTTATTTTGTGTTAGTAAATATTGGCTGCGCAGATAAATATTAAGGTCTTCCAGCACAGGAACTTGGCTTTCTGTCTTCTCTGTAATACAATTAGATTGTGTGGTAGATGATGGAGCCACACAGCCCACATTCAAATCCTAGACCCACAACTCATTATTAGTATGGCCTTGGGCACCGTCCTGTGCCATATTTTCCTTATCAGCAAAATGGATATCAAAAACAGACCTACCTTATAGGTGGGTATTTTCCTGGAGGATTAAATGCACTGATACGTGTAAAGACTATAGAACGAGATACAATAAGCATGTAATGGTCGTTAGCTACTCTTTTCCCCTTATCCAAACACAAATACAGTACACAACAGGTGCTCATTTGTTCTCTGCCAAGTGATTGAGTGACCATAGAAGTAAATGATGGGTTTTATCCCAAGATGTAGGATCATTTTTTATTTGGGTCAGCTTAGGCTGCCCATCACATGCCAGCACCTGGCTCAGTGCCTGGCATATGGTGCTCAATAAGTAAGTGTTGAATGAATCATTTAATGAATCAACCAGCCAATCAGCCAGTTCTTTCACTGACCAACCAATCATATCATTCAGCAGAGTTTGTTTTTAACAAAGACTTTATCTTTACATAGTAGCTCTTCAGTGCCTACTAGTTCGCTTATTTTTCAGCATTGTGACCATGCCCTGACTAACAGAAATTTCCTCGCACTGAAGCAGATATTATCCATCATCTATGGCCAATGGACAGTTGCCCTTCTTATACCCATGAATGAAAATAGGGAGTTGCGACCAATGCATTTTGAAAATCAAACATTAGCCAGCTGAAAATATGGCTGAGTGTGAGGGACATTAAATATATAATTTCTGTGTAAGTACTATTTAGTACTTAAAGTTAGGCTTTTTTCTGGGGCAATATAAAAAAGACAAATGTCTACAAAACTGGTGGTATTACTCTGTAGAACTTTATTAAGTATTAGTACAGTACTCCCAAGATTGCTGTGCTTGTCTGTAAAAACTTCCAAAACTACATGATTTATTTTCAAATTATGTAAAGTATAATATCCATGGTAGTGACAAACCTTACTGGATATGTTAATCCTGGATCTGATGAGACAGAGTGAATGTTTTCATTTGGTGCACAGGAATGATGTAGATCATTCAGTTTGCCATGTTTCTTGTGAGTTTACAGGATCAGAGGGACATTCTACTGGAAGGATTTTTAGCACTGTAAACAGAATTAGATACATCTCGGAGGCAAACATTCAGAAAAAGCAGTTTGTCTTATTAGTCTTTGCAGGAAATTGGTTTCAAAGACCATGGTTGCCTATGTGTAATGAGTTGGCTTTGCTGAGAAACTTTATTTTCAACAGCTAACATAGTTACTTCATTGTTTTGCTGTTAATTGGCTAAGGATGTAGTTTAACTGAGATCAAAGTATTCAAGATGCAAGGTATAGTTAAAGGAGGAAAATTAACTTCCTCTATGCATAACTCCATTTCTTCCCAGCCAATGGGGATAACAAAGGCAGAAATCAGAAGTATTTACTTGCTGCCTGACTTGGTCAGAAGGAGGAGACCAAAGAACCTCTTTGGGTTATTAGATGAGCATTACAGAGGCTGACGAACGTGTACACGAACACAATGGTGCAGGTATGGGAAGTTTGTATGATGCAGAATGAGAAAGGGTTTTTGAATAAGGGGACCTCCGTAAGCTACCTGAGGTGAGAGTTGAAAATAATTTTCTCTAGATGGTTAGATCACTAAATACTTTTCCCCCCATTTTTCTTTGAGAGTTGAAGACATGATAAGAGTCAAAGTCATTAATTACATTTAGGGATTATGGTTAATAGGTGTGTGTGTGTGTGTGTGTGTGTGTGTGTGTGTGTGTATCACTGGATCATTCTGCATACGTGAGTGGGTAAAGAAACGGTAATCACATCCTGGAGCTAGAAGAGCTCTGAGGCCACCTGCACCCATTTCTCTTGCTCCCCTCAACAACCCTTCCAGAATTAGCTCTTTCCTCTTTCCTATTTCTGACATTACTTGGAAATCACAAACCAATTACTATAGCTATGAAAAGTAACACAGACCTACTTTGTCAGTCTCTGGACAGGGTTTCTTTAAAAGTTTGCTTCTAAATCAAATGTATAACCTATATGAGTCAAGGTTTTCACAGTGCATTAGGTTTGGATATGTGGAATAAATTGGTTGGAATGTTCATTCAAATAATGCAGGGCAGGATCCTATCTTCAGCTCCTAGCAAAATGCCTGGATTGTAGTTCAAAGGCTGTTAAGTTCTGTCAAATGAATAAAAATTTTATGAATGAATGAATAAAATAATTTGGCGGTCAAGTAAAATTTTTAAATCTGATTTTTTTGAGGATTAAAAATAGTAGTTAAGGCTAACATTTGCTGAACAAATACTGTGTTCTGGGCTTTGTGCTAAGAGCTTTACCTGCATCATCTCCCAGGTGGGCATGTTAAGCTCTTGGCCACCTGTGACCTGGAACTCTTTAGTAGTAAGGTCACAAATGCCATAGGACAGAAATAAGAGACACAGGGGTAAAGGGACTGCAGTAAGAGAGTTGGAGGATGGGCAAGAAGTAGCAAAGTAAACCCACCATAACTCACAGATAGCAATCTCTCACCTCTCCTGAGAGCCATCCATATTTACTCAGCTCTGTACTGGAAATTCCCAGTGGCTTGGCAGACCCATGGAAGCAGAATCACTGATTCAGATGTGTGATTCTGTCAGTCAGTCACTAAGGTTCATTTCTTTAACTCACCGGACAAAAGAATTTATTTAATGTTTGCCCTATGCCAGACATGATGCTGGGATTCACTAGTAAACCAGAAGGACTCAGCTTCTGCCTGTATGCCTGTTGTTGCAGAATTTCTAATGTGTAAGGGAGATTCACTCAACAAAATAAAGTTTGTAAATTGTTCAGTAACTGTGAAGCCACCACAGTAATCAAGATAGTGTGGGACTGGTGCAGGGATAGGCACATAGATCAGTGGCACAGAATGGAGAAGTCTGTAAAGAGATCCACACAAATATGGCCAATTTATTTTTTTTAATAAACTGTTTATTTGGGAATAATTTTAGATTTATAGAAAAGTTCCAAAGATAATACAGAATTCCTTCTTCCAGTTTCCCTCCTGTTAACACCTTACATTTCCATGGTACATTTTGTAAAAATAAGAAATTAACATTGGCACATGCTATTAACTGAATTCTAGACTTCATTAGATTTTATCAGTTTTTCCACTCATATCCTTTTTGTGTCCCAGAATACCACATTACAATTGGCCAGTTCATTTTTGCCAAAGGTACAAAGGCAGTTAAATGGAAAAACATAGTCTGTTCAACAACAGTGGTTCAAATAAACCACTGGAGGTTTATATAAAAGAATAAAGCTCAACCTCAGCCTTACACTGTATATGAAACATTTAAAATGGATCATAGATCCATCTACATAGATACAAATATAAAATGCAGAACTACAAAACTTTCAGAAAAAAACATTGGAGAAAACCTTCATGACATAGGGTTAGGCAAAGAGATCTTAGAAAAAACACCAGCAGCACTATCCATAAAAGAAAATATTTTTGGAGCTCATCAAAGTTAGAAAATTTTATTTGCAGAAGACACTGTTAAAAGAATTAAAAGATAAGACACAAACTGAGAGAAAATTGTTGCAAATAATATATTCAAAGAGAACTTAGTTCAGAATATGTAAAGAAATCTCAAAATTCAACAGTAAGAAAACCACCTATCCAATTAAAAACCAAGCAAAAGACTTGATCACACACTTTAGGAAAGAGAATATAAAGATGGCCAATAAGCACATGAAAAGATGTTGAACATTATTAGCCATTAGGAAAATGCAGATTAATGCCTCTATGAAATGTCACTGCACACCTATTAGAATGCTAAAATGAGAGACACTGACATTACCAGGTGCTGGTGATGATATGAAACAACCTGGAACTTTTACTCCTTGCTGATGGTGATGCAAAATAAGATAGCCACTCTGAAAAACAATTTGACATCTTATTACAAAGTTAAAAATATATGTTATCATATGATCCAGCAATCCCAGTCCTGGGTATTTATAACACAGCAGGGATTGGTGAACTGTGGCCACAAGACCAGGTCCTGCACACTGCTTACTTTTGTAAATAAAGTTTTATTGGAACACAGCCACACTACTTCTTTACATATTATCTGTGCCTGTTCTCACACTAGTTGCCACAGAGACTACATGGCCCACAAAGCTAAAATATTTACTATTTGGCCCTAGTACAGAAAAACGTAACCATCTCCTCCTCTAGAGAAATGAAAATGTATGTCCACCAAAAAACTCGTACACACCTGTTTTTATAGCAGCTCTATTCATAATCTCCAAAAACTTGAAACTACCCAAATGCCCTTCAACAGATAAATGGATAAACAGATTGTGGTATGTCCATACAATAGAAGTATTTAAAAGGAGCAACATTTAAAAGGAGCAAGCAAGCTATTAACACAGGCAACAACTTAGAGACTCTCGAAGGCATTATGCTGAGTGAAATAAACTAGTTTCAAAAGGTTACTACAGTCCGATTCCAACTATATGACATTTTTGAAGACACAATTCTAGTAATGTAGCACAGCTCAGTGGTGACCTTGGATTATGAGTGGCGGGAGGATGTGATTACAAAGGGAAAGCATGTGGAAGTTTTGGGGGGTGATAGAATTATTCTATGCCCTAATGGTAGTGGTGGCTTCATGAATCTATGCATGTGTCCAAATTCATAGAACTGTATACCAAAAATCAATTTCACTATCTATTAATTTAAAAAATAAAAATAAATAAAAATTAAATGTGAAGTTCCTATCCAAGGCTACCCAACTAATTGGGAGTAGACTTGAGATTCCGACCCAAGCCTGTGTCATTCCATTACCTTTTAACCCAGTGCACGCAGAAGGGCTGTCATGTGACTGGTGTCACATTCTGGACAATCTGTGGTGCCGTGTTGAAATGTGGATGACTGTTGTTCCCTTGGACTTGGGTACCTACTAGGGATTATACCTGGGGCTGAAGCCCCTTGTCTGTTCTCCAGGGTCATGAGATATCTGGCTCCCTCAAGCCATTCTTATAGTGGCTTTGGGCAGAGACCTGAGTACCCATACCCTTGGACCCCCAAACAGTGGCAATTATCACCATCAACACCATCATCACCCTAGCCCTCAGCGTATCTTATATTTTTTAAATCCTCTATTGTTTTCAAACAGCTTTCATTTTGCATGAACTTCACAACCACCCAGGTAGAGAGATGGGTCAGCCAGGAATTTTTTTATCCACATTCTATCACCAAGAAAATGGAGGCTTAGCCAGATGAAAGAATTTCCCCAAAGTTACAAGGTAACATGCGACAGAGGCAAATTTAGATGCTAAGAAGTTGGACTCCTCAGACACACTGCTTTTTCCACTACTTAGCCTCTTATGCAGATCATTCTTGGCCTTTGCTGAAAACCTTTCTGGTTCAGATTGTTAAACTGTATGACGAAGGCATTTGCAAAGCTGTTGTGTGAAACGTAACTTGGAAAGAAACCTCTTTGATAAATAGGTATTTTTCTGAGTGTATCAGTCCTGCTGCCTGTTCTCTGAACTCTACTGAGGCCAGAGTTTGTGAGCTTTACCCTTCAACTGAAGTCACTTTAGAGCTTTGTCATCTGAAGCTGAACCCCATCATAATTCCTAGATTCTCCCCTTCAGCAAACATAGACAACAGCAAAGAAAGTTTCTGTGACTCATTATTCTTGAAGAGGAAAGTTAGGTCATCTGCATAAATGTCATGCCTGATGTGTCTTTTGATAAAAACCTCTTTTCAAATTCTTACTTAGATACAGGAAGCATATTAGGCCATGCGATTATTAACCTTGACTTTTCACCATTGTTAACCACCCCATCCCAAATGTGTCTTTGAAACAGGTTTTCTGAAAAAGCATTCAAATCTTGAATTAGAAAGTAGATCTTTCTCTCATTTTGAGCTGCATTCAAATGAAATGTTAAAAAAAAAAAAAGGAGGCTAAAAGAAGAATTTGGTTGTTATCTAAACCAACATAAATGCTTTTTTACTCTGAAGAGGATGTAAGACCCCAGAGATGGAATCCTTGTTTAATCCCTGGCTAACTAGGTAGAAGAGATGACAAATCTAGGAGAAGGTCCTTTATTCCCATTTCTTTCCCTCTCAATTTACCTTCTCTCCATGGCGCATGCCACCAAGAAGGAGATCAAAGGGAAATGGTGCAGGGAGAGTAAATTGTATGCACTTGAGAAAGCAGGTCTGCTCTAAAGAGAGCTTGGCACAATCAGGTGTTGTGTGCTTAGTGAGCTACTGTCATTCTGCTGGCTTTTTGCTGTCTTTGAAAGTGCTAAATGTTTGCAGTTTCCCCCCCGGGCAGGTGATTCAGCACCTTCTACACCATGGGTCAGGTTGGACTGAAATTTCATTCTTGTGTAACCAGATTACTGGTGCTGAGTCAAAAGGAGACATGATGCCGTGTGTACATACTACGATGGGCCTGAGTAGTTCTTTACCGAGATGTTTATTTTTTCACATGTGCTCAGTTTTCCTATTCAGCCTTCTTTCTGTGGTGGCTGTGTTTCTGAAAGATATTGGTTCATTATTTCTGACTCTTGTGACATTCATTCCTATTACTCACCCTGAAGGACCTGTTTCCAGTCATTGCTGGAGGTGGAACCAGAGAAGAATAACACACACACAAAATGATTTCTGGTTTTAATTTTAATGGCAACCGCAGTCTCTTTCCCTATTCAATTATTTTTCTTGGAAATAATTCCTGAATGCCTAGTTTCAGGGAGAAACCATCACCAGATAAACATATCAAGTTTGTATTAATGTAATGGGATGGCATTTGGTACTATCAAATCTTGTTACTATGACTTACAATGATGAATAAGAGAAGGAATACAAATCCACTAACTATTATAAATTACATGGAGGAAGATATGTGATTTTGTATAAATACACAAAATTGGGTCTGTGCATATATAAACACCCACACAGGGCATGCTGTGGGGAAAATGAGATCTCTTACACGTGCTCATTCACTCAGTCAACCGACATAAGAGCCCAGTCTGATTAAGATGATTCCATGTGGTTGGACCCGGCAGGCAAGCAGCTGCAAGTTGTGGAAAGTTAGCCAATGCTGTAAGATGTAAAGTGCCATTCCTCCTCACAATAAGCACTTTCTGGAGCATCCATTATGTATGAGACATTCAGAATACAGCAGTGGGAAGGCAAGTGCTCTGCTCTCCTGGAAGTTATTGCTAATGCAGGGCATTCATTAAACAAAGAAAGAATATAATTACAAATAATGATCACTGCTATGAAGGAAATTAGGAGAGAGACATGACCAAGAATAATGAGGGAAGAAGAATAGCGGGGAGAGAGGTGGCATTAGGTAGGGTTGTTACTGCAGGCCTAGGAGGTGACATCTGAGCTGAGATGGAGGAAGGGGAAGGGCCAGCCATGAGAGGAGTCCAGGGAAGAGGGGTCCAGGCACAGAGACCAGCAAGGACAAAGGCGAAGGTCGCCTTGGAGGCCCGAAGAGGGATCAGGTTGTATGGAATATGGAGAACCGAGAGGGCACACGTATGACATGAGACTGGAGTCCCACAGAGATACGTAGACCTCGGTGAAAGGTTGGTTTATTGTAAATGCAGTGAGAAGGGTTTCAAGCAGGACTGACCTGTGATCTGACTGCCGCTCATGCCAGCTGAAGGGAGGAGAGAGAAAGAAGAAAGCCATTCGGGGAGAGCTGTTGTGGTGCAGGCCACAGACAGTGGATGGCTCTATGTAGAACCAGACTACGTGGAGAACAGCAGACAGATACACGATGTGGAAAACCAAAGGGTCTGCTTATGTATTGGATGGAAAGATGAGGGAAAGGGAAGAAATGAAGATGGCTCGAGTCTACTGTGGCCATTTAGATTAATTTCAGCTGAGGCAATGCTGAAGGCTTCCCAGAGGAAGTTACGTAAGTTACGGTAAGGTGAGCCCTTGACTTTTTCCTTACAAGCGAAAGTGATCTTGCAAGTGGCCATCATATAGGACTTAAGAGGCCAAAGTCATAGTTTAGCTGTGTGATCTTAGGCTACTAGACAATGCTCCTCTGAGACTCTCTGAACCACCTCAACTGAGCTCCAAGATCTTATAACCCTTGAAGATAGTGAGTTCTTCAGTGGGGCAGATTATACCTCCTGATCACCATCCCCTGTGCGGAGGTGGGCGCGTGGCAATAAGAGGAATGAGGGAGAACTGAACAATTGGTGCATTACACCCCTCACACTACTTGTAATCCCAGGGAATCTCCTGATTGGTGTCTCTTTCTATAGTTTATCTCTACCTTAATGTCAGCATAGCACTGAGAAAAGTCCAAGGGAGGGAAGGGGCAGCCCAAAGTCCCACCGCCAGAGGGCAGCATGGGGCTGTGCACACCCAGGTCAACCCCCCTGATGGGAGCATTGTAGAGCTACTTGGTTTTAAGGCAAAGTAGCCCTAGGATCAGGAATCACTGCTGCTGAAGCAAACCAGGAAAGAAAATGTTCCTTGTAGCAATGGTACCAAGGAGAGCAGGACAGTGTCACTGTTGCAAACGATGGCAAACTCTAAATGCAACTGCAGCTTCCACAGCTGCAACACCAGATAAAAAATGTTTATTTTTAGCTACCATGTATGGGGTGCTGTGTGCATGGCACTGATAACAGTTTTATTACGTTATCTCATTTAAGCTGGACATCAGCCCTACAAACTATATGTTGATCTTTTTTTAAGTAGGCTCTACACCCAGCAGGGAGCCCAACTCGGGGCTTGATCTCATGACCAACCCTGAGATCAAGACCTGAGCGGAAATCAAGAGTGGGACGCTTAACCGACCGAGCCACCCGGGTGCCCTTATGCTGGTTTTAGTCTTTATTTGGCAGACGAGAAAACTGAGTAAGATATGAAGGTCTCTAGGAGAGGCACTTCTGTGTGACTACAAAAGTCTGTTTAACTACAAACCTCCCCTCAAGGCTGCTAACCATCTACTTATTATTTTCCCAGCATTATGTTAGATGTCCTGGGGACAAGAATGAAGTATTACATAGGACTTGGCTCTTGCCCTTGAAGTACAAACACTTTCAGAGTGGAGAGAACAAATTAAACAACTAAAGAAAAAGTACAAACAATTGTATATAATCCAGGGTTTGACAGCTTGCTAAAACCCTTGTCTTCACAGCTATGTCCCGCCAATGTCAAGGGTTCTACACCCAATCCATACAACTGCACCTCACTGTGTCTCAGCTATCCTTTTCAATTTGAAGTGAGGTGCAGCCATATGTTCTTTCATTCAATCATTCATTTCTTCTCCAAATATTTAGTGAGATTATGACAGACATGAGGTATTACACTGAAACAGACCTGGCCCCTGCCCTAGGAGGTGATGATCTAGTTTGTGGTGGTGAAAAATAAACAGTAGCAAGTAAACCAACAAAAAAAATGTGGGATTACAATGATACCTACCATAAAAATGATACGGTGGTGAGCTGTTATCCCTGGTGATCTCAGCTCTCTGTCCAACAATTTCTTGACCTTGATTCCTATGACCTCCTTCTCCACTCAACCACATGGCAGCCCTGCCTCAAGCAGGTCTTGTCTTCTGTGATGCTGACCTTTCTAAATCCCTCTGCACTCACAATCTCATGAGCATGTGTCTCTCACCCTCCCTGGGATCCTGGTCGGCCTTCGTTATGCTCTCAGACTGTATCCCCCTGCTGACCTCTCTTGCCCAATATGAACTCCATGGAAGGTCAGTTCAGTGATGCCCTTGTTCCTACTCTAAAATCCTCCTGATCTTCTTCAGGATCCTTCTCCATCTGTGCCCATCCGTCTTCTGCTCTCCAGGAAGAATAGGGAGTCTTTTGCCCCTACAGGCATTCCATAAGGGTGCATCATACTTGAAATGACTCTTTTTTTTTTTTTTAATTTTTTTATTGTTATATTAATCCCCATACATTACATCATTAGTTTTAGATACAGTGTTCCATGATTCATTGTTCGTGCATAACACCCAGTGCTCCATGCAGAACGTGCCCTCCTCAATGAAATGACTCTTACAGAGGCAGTTCATGCCTGCATGCAGGGATGCAGTCCCTACTTTCTTCCACATCTATGTACTGACCACTTGCTATTTTTCTAGCATTGCGATTGTCACAGAGACACCGCCGAGCAGTCTAAGATCAGGGAGGAGCAGTTCGGGTAGATGGAAGCATTATGGGAGATGGGGTGTCTTTGTACAAGATGAGGCCAGAAAGGTGGGGCCCTACCGTGCATGGCCTCGAGGTCATGTTAACATTTTGAACTTACTTTAAGAGAGAAGGAAACAAAGGAAAGATTCTGGGCAGAAATGTGACATGATTTGATTTGCAGTCTCCAAAAGACCACTCTTGCTGCTATGCGGCAGAGGGACAGAGGGGGGTCAGAGCAGGACTGGAGAAAGTTAGAAACTGATGCCCTAACCTGGCTGAGAAGTGATGGCTTTCTGTGGATGAAAGCTTTGCTAGTGGACTGCTGAGTTCCCTCTAACCTCTGCAGCCCGTGGACTCAATGATTCCTCACAAGTGCCTCCAGGCTCTGGCCCCAGCCTCCTTCCCTTCATTTATCTCATGCAGAGAGCCTCGCGCCCCCCCCCCCCCCCCCCCCCCCACACACACACCATACAGTGTGCTGTAGATGAGATGAACCACTCGGTTCCCTGAACACTCTGGCACATTCCCTGCTCCAGGCCTTGGCTCGAGCTGTTCTCGCAACCTGAACATCCCACCCGCTACCCTAGTCTGTTCCCCTGTTCATTTCTTTTGTGTCTGATCACCACAGATTGAATTCAGTCCTCTTCACAGTTTATGTTTGTAACTTTATTATATCACCATTACAGTGTGACTCGCATTTCAGTTAGTTCATTCTTGCCGTCCCCTCAATTGTGAATCTTGTAGGAGAGGGAACATGCTTAATTAGTGTTTTATTCTCCTTTTGAAACCCACACTACCTTACTCAGTGGGATATTTTAGTGGGTGTTAAATGTTTGTTGTATCAAACGAAAAAGTATCCAATTCAGTCTAAATCAATCTAATCCAACTCAACCCAATTCAGTTCAATTCAATTCCATCCAGTGCTTTGTGTATTAGCTATAGCCTTTATAGGTGGAAGCACCTTAAACTCAAGCACTTGAATTATACTTCTTTTATGTCCTTCCTAGTTCAAACAGTAGGCACTCAATAAATGTTTATTGACTAGTTCACTTCAAATTAAAGACATTTATTTTCTTTAAGATTTTTTATTTATTCAGGGGCATCTGGGTGGCTCAGTTGGTTAAGCATCTGCCTTCGGCTCAGGTCATGATCCTGGGGTCCTGGAATGGAGTCCAGCATCGGGCTTCCTGCTCAGCGGGGGGGCCTGCTTCTCCCTCTGCTGCTCCCCCAGCTTATGTTCTCTCGCTCTCTGTCAAATAAATAAATAAAATCTTTTTAAAAATTTTTAAAAGAACATTTTTTTATTTATTCATTTGAGAGAGACAGAGAGAGCAAGAGCAAGAGCAAGAGCAAAAGCAAAGAGGGGGTTAGAGGGAGAGGGAGAAGCAGACTCCCCGCTGAGCAGGGGGCCAGACACAGAGCTTGATCCCAAGACCCCGGGATCATGACCTGAGCGGAAGGCAGACGCTTAATTGACTGAGCCACCCAGATATCCCTAAAGACACCCTTTGATGGTATAATTGTAAATTGGCCTTGGACTCTTCTTTCTTTCTATGTTATAATATTGGTAACTATTTATTGTGTCAAATATGGCATGTGTAAGCTTAAAAGTTACAATTTCATACACTTAAATGGTTGGAAAATGGAATATGGACTCTTAAGGAATTCTGGCTTAAACAGGTCTGATAAGATAAATGTTTAGGCAGCCGTATTCACAGCCATTAACATACTACATTATTCTCATCAGGCTCAGCTTTAAGGGAAAAAGTCACTACCAAAGTGGGGGAGGAGGTGTGGTCATGGTGAAATGACTTAAGAAATATGATGAAGAAACTCACCCTAAATATCTACTTTACCAAAGGGAACCCTCCTGTGATGCTCACAGCTGAGAGTGATCTTTGTCTTATCCTAATGGCTGCGGGACATCATCCGTTGCTCTGGGGACCCTATCCCATCTCATTCATTGGCACTGCATCCAGGGCACCTTACAAACAGATCCAGAGTCCCTTACCACCCTCATTTTTAAGGCCGCCACTGGCTACTTCTTATGTAATTGAAATGCCCTCGAGAAGGACACTGTATTATTTTTATGGTGGTAAGATACACTTAACCTATAATTGACCATTTCAGCCATTTTTCAGTGTACAGTTCCATGGCACGAGCACATTACATTGGCATGCAACCATCAGGACCATCAGTCTCCAGAACTTTTTAATCATTCCAGACTCAAATTCTGTACCTAATCATGTTTGTTTTTTTTAATTATAAATAATGTCCTTTAATGTTCAGAAATTCAAACAGTATCAGAGGATATGAAGTAAAACGTGTGAGTTTTTTTTACCATTCATTGCAGACCCACTTTTTAAAAAAAGTTTTTATTTATTTGAGAAAAGTGAGAGAGAGATCATGAGCAAGGGGGAAGGGTATAGGGAGAAGCAGACTCGCCACTGAGCAGGGAGCTCAATGCAGGACTCAATCTCAGGACTCTGGGATCATGACCTGAGCTGAAGGCAGACGCTTAACTGACTGAGCCACCCAGGTGCCCATAGACCCCTTTTTGCTGTTAATAGTTTATTTGAATATCCTTTTTGGATTTGTGTGTGTATGTAATATTAGTCCATAGAAATATATTGTTTTGCAAAAATTAAATCATAGTATATGTACTGTTTTTGCTTTTTTTGTTTATGGAAAGTATCGTGGGCATTTCCCCATGTTCTAAAATATGGCTGTATTGCATTCCTTTGACTGACCACTTATTATTCCATCATATGGATGTACCATGATTTCTTTAACTATTACCCTAATGATGGACCCCTAACTTTGTTCTTAAGGTTTTTTTTTTCTTTTAAAAACAGTGTCAGAATAAAAACTCTGAGCAAACGTTCTAAAGTTAAATTCCTAAAGGTTTGCCCATTAGGGAAAAAGAGTTGATGTATACTGACTACCATATTACTCTGCACAAACCTTTTGACGGCTCATCTCCCAGTAGTAGGTTGGGAAGAATAGCCGTGTGCTCAGCAGCCATTATTAACTCCCATCTTAGTGTGGAGTTGCTTGATATCATTTCTCTCTTTGATAGGACTCTAGATGCTCTCCAAGGAGGAGCTAACAGAAAAGAAAGGAAGCAGTTAATTCAGAGAGCATGCTGGCTTGATCCAGTTTGGAAAAATGAGACACACACAGCCTCACATGTGGACTTTTCACTCCACTATGCAAAGCAAGGGCAAAGAGCATGCATCCTGCCTTCTTTGTTGAACTGTTCTTCACATCTAGCTCTTCATCCTCACACATCCCCCTGAAAATTCTGGGCTTTGAGCTTGACCTCAATGTGTCAGTATTCCTAAGTGGGGAAAGTTCTGTGCCTTAGATATACATACTTTTCAATTTTAACCAATTCAGATTTTTCCAAACCTGCAGAGAGCCTATGGATAAGAATGGCCTAATTAAGAACTGAGCTTAAAACTTCTGAGCAGTATTTTCTGCTTGTTATTAGTAAAACTCCAAAGCAGAGCTGCCACGGTTTGGGGTAAAGGAGACTTACGTTAAGGCTTTTTTGTTATGTTTTGTTTTGTTTTGTTTTACTGGTGATGAACCAAGGAAGGACTTGAAGTAATGCATGACTCTTTGGTATTTGCATAGCATAAGCTTACACCTATTAGAAAAACATGTGGCTCATTTAATTTTCCACTAAAATCAGTGGTTTTAATTATGGAGAAAATTAATGAAATCTAAAACTTGGAGAGGCGATTGGTTTTGCCAGTAAAGGACCGTGCTACATCCTGCAAAAAAATTTGATTTTCTATAATTAACTCATATGTAATTCATTCATTAGAGTGCAGTCATGTATATAAGCAGAAAACCAGACTGCTGAGCTGGAGAGTTTCTCATAACTGGACTCAGAGAGTAACTATTGAATAACAGAAAAATATTAAGCAAATAATTTTCTTGATATCATACCTTTCATCACAGCTTTTCATAGCCACTCCCTGAAAGGGACCTCTTATTTTAGAGCCAGTCCTACACTGAAACGAGATGATTCTCCTGAGAAGTTTTTCCATAAGCCCAGGTTTTAAGGGCAAGAATATCTGATCTCACCCTTCTCATGACTAAGTCAAGGAAACAGTTTTGAGAAAATGTGTTCTGTGGCCATGGCTCTAAGTATTTAAAAAAAATCCCGAGGGAGTTTTTAGAAATAGACAAAATCTAAATCTTAAATGTACCACCACTGATACAAAAGATATTGCCGTTGTGGCAAGACCTCTCTAAGCTATGTTTAGCTGGAAGTCTTTCAAATAGGGACAAGGATTCTTCTCAGATATCTACCAACAGGTTACTAGTACATTGTAGTAGATTTTTAGGGGTCTCTGCCAAACCTATAATAATCCTTTTAACTGTTCTTTTCACCTTGAGTGGTGGGTCCCTGGCAGGCATTTTGTATGATGTGAGTCTACTGGCCCGCCCTACCACTAGCCAACCAAATTCTCCTTCCCAGGAATTTCAGTTTGGGACTAGGATAATATGATTAAGTCTGGGCTGGTAAATGGAAGACGTCTTTCAGGAATTACAGAATTTCCATCTTCTGTTATTATGTTCATAAAGAAGCAGAAGAGGGAGGGGAGGAGCAGATGCAGAAACAAGCAGAGAAGAGAGATAAAAAAGAAAGATGGGTTTTTTGTTTTTTTTGTTTTTTGAAGTATAGTTGACACACAATGTTCCATTAGTTTCAGATGTGCAAGAAAAAGAGTGGTGTTTATGGCTTCTGGTTCAGGTGGTTTCCTGAAGCCTGACTGAGTTACTGACTTTGTGGTCTTCATGATACTTCTCTATCCTTATAACAGATACCCCCCCCCTCTTTACTTTTGTTAACCTGAATAGAGTTCTGTTCTATATACAACAAAAGTTCTAATTAATGCACACATTGGAGTATATATTTAAGGAGAGGTCAGCTCACTATGGAGGGAAGAGAGAGGAAAAGAAAAAAAAGAAACAATTATTGAGTATCCTCTATGTGTCAAGCAATTTACTAAACACTTTAAAAGTATCTTATTAATCTTCAAAGTACCTCTAAAAAATAGATGTTATTTTCTTCCATGTTTTCAGGTAAGGGATCTGAATTTCAGAGGTTCACCCTTAAGTTACATGGCTAGTTGGAGGCGGATCTGGGATGTGTATACACATGCTTCATCCCCAGAAGATTCTGATAAGCTGCTGAGGATGGGAAAGTTGTAGGTAACAGAGCTGGGATTTGAACCCAGAGCTGGCTTATTTCATTACACATTGTTTTTTTTTTAACTATACTTATTGGAACATAAAACAAGCTCAATATTTTATTTTCAACTGAATTGCATTAATATTGACCATAAATGACTAATATATCTGATTTTGAATGCTTTGCACATCTTAGAATCAACTTGCCAATTTCTAATAAACATCTTACTGGTATTTTTATTGACATTGCATTGAATCAATAGATCAGTTTAGGGATATTGCTATCTTAACAATATTGAGTCTTGTAATCCATGAACATAGTATAGTTCTCCATTTTTTCTTTAATTTCTCTCAGCAGTGTTTTATAGTTTTCAGTGTTGGATTTTGCATGCCCTTTGCTAATTTATTTCTAGGTATTTGATGTTTTTGTATGCTATTGCAAATGACATTAAGTTCATTTTTCAATTGTGTTTTATTAGTATATAGAAATACAATTGATTTTTACATATTAACTTTATTTCCTGTAACTTTATTATACTAGAAATTTGTTAATTAATGACACGAGACACGTTGGACATGAAAAATCCTGCTTTGGGGTTGAAGTGACAAAGTATACTTGGTAGGCAGAATAATGCTTCTTCCCCCAAAGATGTCTATGTGATAATCCTCACAACCTGACTATGTCAGGTTACATGGCAATGTAGAATTGAGGTTGCAGAGGGAATTAATTAAGATTGTTAATCAACTGACTATAAGATAGGGAAGTTATCTTGGATTATCTGGGTGTGCCTAAGGTAATCAGGAATCCTTAAAACTGAAAGAGGAGCATTAGAGGGATCCGTGACTGTAGAAAGAGGATTAGAGAGCTGCAATATTGTTGGCTTTAAAGATGAAGTGCTTTTGGGGTGCCTGGATGGTTCAGTTGGTTAAACGTCCAACTCTTGATTTCAGCTCAAGTTATGATCGCAGGGTCTTGGAATCAAGTTCCGTGTAGGGCTCCACATTGGGTATGGAGCCTGTTTGAGATTCTCTTGCCCTCTTCCTCTGCCCCTTCCCCCCACCCTACCTCCGTGTGTGCTCTCTCTCTCTCTCTCTAAAATAAAAAATAAATAAAGATGAAGTGCTTTTAAATATAATTAGGGAAGATTGAAAGTTGCCCTATAATATGATCATCCTTGCATATTTGTGCTCCAATATCTTAAGCAGGAGAAAAGGAGGTAGAATTTAAGAGATGGTGTTGAGAATTGCACACAGCCCTCAGACTGGCCTCCCTTTGCCATCTGAACCTAGGTGAGCTCCCACCCTGGATGAACCACTGACCCATGTAATGGCCATGGATTATTGTCATGTGTCTAAGTTGTGATTTCAGTACATTTACTGCCATTTCTGGTTGAATTTTTCCACGTCTCTATTTCTAATGAATAAGGCAAGAATAGATGAGGAAAATATAGTGTGTTTTCATCTTCAGTACATGTCACTGAAAATGGTGTCATCTATGAAGTCTCAGTTCATATTGGAAGGGGAACTGCAGTGACCAAGTCAGAAATAAAGTGCATTTGCAGTAATGTTACTTATAGTAACGTGTAAAAATATGTCAATATCATGTGCCATGTAATATTTACCTCAAAAACTGGTTATATCTGTGCTCATTCTTCAATATTGTAATTGGTCACCTCATTTCTATTGCCTGTGGAGCAAAAATCTGAAATAAAGATGTTCAAAGTAAAAAAGAATACATGTACATATATGTATTACGTATTCATGCATATACATATATATACACACACTTTTTTCCTTACAGAATGACAATTTGGAAATGAGAAAAGGTCAATTTTATAACATCAGTTTTTTTTAATAAGATACTTTTATTAGTTATTCTCCTGAAAGAAATCCATATGCTATTTACTTTAATCTCCCACCAATAGAAAAAATATGGATGTGCTCATGGAAGTGACAGCATCTTCCTTCATCTGAGTTTGAGTTAAAGTAACGTGGTCAGAAACAGTTGATTTATAGTGGCCCCAATAAATGTCCTTGCCACTTTGTGCTTTTCACCTTAGTTAATATTTATCAAGGGCTTCCACTGTGCCAGGCACTGTGCTAGGTGCCAAGGGTACAGAAGTGATTAAAACACAATTCCTCTGCTCAAGAAACCCATAGTATGATGGAGGGCTTCAGACCAAAATGCAAGACTAGGAGGGCACCAAGGAGGGAGTGATTTGTTTTGCCTGAAGAGAAATAAAGCCTTCATAGGAGTGACATTTGAATGGGTGCTGCAGGAAAAGGAAAAGGTCAATAGTTGTACATTTTAAACACTGAAACAGCATTAAAAACTCTAAAAGCAAGTTCTGTTAGTATTCTGTAAGCTGTCTATGGAGCTGAGCATTCATTCGGAGGAGGGGGTAGCAGTGTGGGGCAACGGGAGGGGAAGTTGGCAGAGCAAAGGCTCGTCTAACCCCATCAGCCCCATGAGCCCCATCTTCAGGGCAAGAGCCCTCCATCTGGGGGCAGAAGGAAAGCACCAGACCCCTTCAGTGCATGCCCCTACCTCTTGCAAAGTCTGTGAGCATTCCATGTTTCCTTAAACAAAAAAACCCAAAAATGATAGCAAGGCTTTTCTGCCACTTCCTGGCCCTGCGATGGTGTTATGCAAGTTACTTAAGCCTAGTTTCTTTATCTGCAGACCAGGGAAGGTGATACCTCCCTCCCTCAAAGGTTTTCGTGAGGATGAAAGAGAGAAATGTATGTAAAGCCCCCAGCACATTGCCTGACCCGGAGAAATGGGAGCATGATGACCGTGATGACTGATGATGATGATGATGATGGTGATGATAAGGAATAGATCTGTTATCTGGGCTGCCTCGGGAACACTCAATATCTCAAGAGGTGGGCAAGAACACTGTGCTCCGGGCTAATCTGGCTCTGACCCAGAGGGACTTCCTGCCCATCTGTACTTCCCTTGTCGTTGTGCCTGTGGCTCAGGTGGCGCAGGCAGCTGCTCCAACTGCTGCTGGTGGTGCCCAACAGCTGCGGTGAGCCAGGCGATGGTCTCTGAACCCACACCTCAACTGGGAACCATCCCCCCTGAATAATCCCAGCAAGGAGGTTCTGGTTCACCCCTGCGCTCTCCCCGCCCCCACCCTGCTCTGGTCCTTTAGTTCACCCGCGATCATTTCCTTCCCATTCCACCGTGATTGGCTTCCATTTTCTTTAAACCTCAGCCGCCCCTTTCCCTCTCTCTTTTCTCCCTCTTCCTCATTCCTCCCTTTTCTGCGCTTTTTCTTCCCTGCGTGCTTGGACCTCCTCCGGTTCTGGTTTTCCAGCGTGGAGGGTAGAAGCTGTCCTGGATGGGAGGTCAGGAGGCTCAGAGGCTGGGTCAGAGGCTCAGTTGCTGAGACAGTGGCAAGCCAGCTCATTCTCCTGGGATGGGGGTTTCTTCATCTGCACAAATGAAGAGTTCGGGCCAGAATGACCTCGGAGTGTTCTTTCCGCTCCAAGCTCCCCTTCTGTTGCCTTTTGTTACATCTGCCTTTGTGCTTGCTTTTCCTGTTCCAGCTGACTCATCTGCCCACCTGCCTCTCTGCCCCGCATCCCCGCCGCCTTGGTCCAAGCCACCGTCATCTCTCCCAAGGCCCCCTACAGTAGCCTCTGGCTGCTAGAGGAGCCCCTGCTTCTGTTCTTTTCCCTGCCTAGTACATTATGCACACAGAAGCCAAAGTGGCCTTTTAAAAATGTGCAAGAGATTGCTCACTCCTCAACTCCAATTCCTCCAAACCCCTTTACAGTCCTTGTCTGTCTCACTACCCTGCTTATTCTCTTTGGAGCAATTGTTACTGGAATGATCTTTATTTATGCACTAATTGCTGAGTGTTTATGTACTTGTGTATTGTTTAGCTTCCCCACAAGAGTGCAGGCTCCGGGGGGGAGGGAACTTGCCAGTCTGGTTCACTCTGTATCCTCACTATAGGGTTCTCTCAGTAAATGTTGAATAAAGGAACCTCCTTTTGCCCTAGAACCTCCCTCTCCCTTTCTTGAGATGGTTATCTTGTAACTACACAATTTTTTTTTTTTTTTTTTACTTAGAAATATCTCTGCCTGCCAGAAATTCTACCTATCCTTCTATGTAAGCTCTGAGGCAATTTCCGTAATTCCTTTTCTCAGCTACCCAGGGTCCTATGTTCTTGTAAAATAGGGTAGCCAGCAGTGGTAATTTTGAAGCTAGTTCTTTTCTCATGTTAATTTCAATCTGTGCTCTTGGGTGATTTAGGATAAAAACTACAGAGTTACTCTTTTTTTTTTTTTTTTCAGAGTTACTCTTAAGACTCTAATCTCAGTAGCTCTTTTTTACAATTCCAAGAAAGAAATTTCTTTAAGAACGCTTATTAAAACCTTCAAAATCCTGTGCTTGGTTCTTAGGGAGACGTTAGGAGTGGCCGACTTCTTTAAAACAGCCATTTGAGATTGGTGATATTAATATGCCAGTTTACAGATGACAAAAACTGGGAGTTTGAGGGATTATGTAGCTGGATCCAGGTCAGGAAGCCAGTGGGGCTTGGAGCCAAGATTTGAACTGAAGGAGTTCAACGCCGGAACCAATCACCTAGTTGCCATATTACTCCTTCTCGATCTTTAGATTAGAATATCCTGCTTCATTTTCATCATAACACTTATAAATATCTGATGTTGTCCAATTTATTTATTTCTTGCCATTTTTGTGGGTGATTTCTTCCATTACAACATCGGCTCTGTCAGGGAAGTTACAATGTGTATCCTGCTCCTGCTCATGGCAGTTTACTCAATGCGCACCATAGTGCCTGGAACATAATGGGCCCTCAATAAGTATTTGCTAAACAAGTGATTATTTGCATGTTAGAAGATGAGGAATAATAGAAGGCCGGGTAATTCTGTATATAAAACTGAATCTTTGTTGATAAACTTTCTCAAAAGTATTCTCAATGGTGGCATATCTTCAAAAGTGTATTTGATTTTTCCAATTAGCCAAAACTGCTTTAAAATGATTTTTTTTAAAGAATGTATGGTCATAAAGTATTATGGTTATTTTCTTGCCCCAAAGTTAGACCTACGTGCAGGGGGGCCTGACTTTCTGTGCTGTGGGACTCGGTGCCTGTGGCACTGGGTTGTGAAGCCTCTGGCCTCCATCCCAGAATGTTTTTAAGAGCATAAGGCCTCCATCCCAGAATGTTTTTAAGAGCATAAAATAGAATTTATAGGATTACAAAGAAACCAATTATATTGAATACAGTTATCAAAATATAAAAATTGTAGTATAGTAATATATTTGCTTCTTTATTGATACATTAAATAACAAGATCTAAAACAAGGTCTAATATCTAATTTTTATTGGCAACAAAATCATAGGACTTACTAATGCTTTCATAACTAAAGGAAACATTAAATTTCATAAACACGTTAGTGAAAGTAAAGATATAATTTTTCACCATACAAGTGCATAGGCCTACAGGATTTTATCCCCCAACACTTCCCTGGACCCTCCCCCCAATTTAAAAACCCTATGTTAGAGCCATCTAAAATAGACTCAGCAATAACGGCTACATTTCAGCAAGTGTATTATTTCCAAAGGTAACCATAAAAGGGATGAGTCTTCATCTGGTGTGCAAGTACTGATAAATATGGTTGTTTTCTGTACTCAGACCCACATGTTGCATTTTCATCCCCACTGCAACTTTGTAGTGACTGATAAAGGGTATATGTAATCAGCATTTTCATACATTTACTTGATATCTATCAACACATGTATGAAGTAGTATTTTGAAAATGTAATCGTTGGCTATTATAAGATCATAATTTTATGTGTTATTTTAAATATTAATTTAAAATAATGAATATATCCACATGATTCAGAAATTCAAAAGATACACAAAAAAATAGGAATCTCTCCCGACTTCTGTCTACCAGTTACTGGGTCTCCTCTGAGGTGACAATCAGTATTATCAATTTCAGATATATTCTTTCAGAGATGTTTGATACCTTTAAAAGCACATATGTTTACATATTGTTTTTAGCCCTAGCACAAATTTTAGCATATTGTTCCCACTATATTGTGTTGTGTTTTCACTTAAAAATATGTCTAGAAGATAATTTTGTATTGGAACATTTAGGACTTCCTTGTTTCTTTTTGTGGCTACGTAGCCAGTCTTTTGTAAGCATGTACCATAATTATAAACAGTCCCTTTATTGATGGACATTTTGGTCATTTCTAAATGATTTACAATTATGAAAAAGAAAGGGGGGCATTTTGTCATGGACACCTACCTATGTGAGACTTAGAATCACAAAACCCAATTAGAAGTAGGCAGTAAAATATTGAAACAAATAGAGGCAAATATACCAAGAACCACAATATAATGGACAATTCACCAGCAGGACTGAGATGAAAGATCAAGATGTCTCAACTCCTTTCTAGCAGTCTAGCACAAGTCTGGTGTTTTTCAGGACTAAAGAGGTGATCATTGAGGGGAGAGAGAGGCTGTCCCAAGTTTGAGGGCCTGCTTTGGAGAAAGCTTCAAAGTATCAGCTAAGCACATTTGTTTTTGTTTACTATGGCTTTCAGAAACAGGCTCAAGTCAATAATACTCTTTAATTTGTGACACACTTTTATCATCGGTCCAAGGAAGGCTCCTTTGTTATTATACTTAATTATGCTCACTCATCTCCATTTCCCACTCCCTTCCCACCAAATCATTCTAGCTGAATGCATTTAACGTGTATATTTTTCTTTATATGAAAAATGGATATAATGATTTTCTCCGTGTGTGTGCTTTAGATGTATCTAAGCAGTCCTGGGTTATAATTCATTCCATTTCTTCTTGCACCATCACTGTGTTTCATGGTCCCTTGTGTTGCTCCATGCACAACCAATCCATAGCCTCTAAGTGCCTTGTGTGCTCATCCATCACGTTGTATCCACCTGCTTTCCCAGCGATGGGCAGCTGGGCTGCCTCCAGCTACTTGTCACCCCCTGGATCTCTGGGAGAGTTTACTTGGTATATACACCTGGAACACAATTGCTGGGTCACAGAATTCCATTACTTAGTTTGACAAAGTAGCCCCAGATTACTCCCCCACTTGGCTTACCAGTCAGCAGCACCAGAACACCTGTCAGCACTTGACATCATCCTGTTACCTAATCTTTTCCAGTCAAGTGATCTATCGCTATTATGTCATTTTGCATTTATCTATTTATAGATGATTTGGGACATCTCAGTTTGGGGGCCTTTTTGGTGTACTCTTCTGGAGACTGCCTGTTCATGTCCATTGTCCATTTTCCTGCTGGAGTTTCTGTCTTTTGCTTTATGGTGAGAGTTTCTTATAGAATGTCAATAAAAATCCCTTTTCAGTTTCAGATGTGACAAACATCCTTTCCAATTTTGTCATCTGCCTATTAACTTTGCCCTTCACTGAGCGTAAGTTCTTTCTTTTGAACTAATCACATTAATCAATATTTTTGCTTTATGGCTATGCTTTCAATCTTTTGATATTTTGCTTAATAAACCCTGCCCCATCCTAGGTAACAGAGATATTCTCTTACATTTTCATCTGTTACATTTATCATTTTATTTTTCACATTTAAGTACATTTGGAGTCCACCTCTATATATGGTGTTAGAAAGGGACCCAGTTTTATTTTTCTCCAGAGCTAGTGAGAGGTTTGGACCAATGCACCTGGAAGAAACAGAAGATGCAAGCTAGAAGAAATGGAAGAGAGGAGGGAGATTGGATACCTGAGACCAATAGAGAAAGGATAGAGAAGTAAAATCCAAAGGTTCTGTTGGACTGACCCTAGGAGGTAGCCCTCTACCTGTGGTCTGTAAGCAAATACTGAAAAAAGCCAGAATTGACTGTGCTTCTCTAACAAATAAAGCTGTTTGCAGGAGGAATTCCCCAGCAGCACTGAAGTTCCGGAACATGGCTTTAAAAATATACTCTGTACACAACAGAAGGACTTTCCCAAATGGGAGGGGGATTGGGGTAACCAGGGAGAGAGGAAGCTACCAGAGGGAGAGAAGACAGTGTATGCAGAAGCGGATAGGTGCACATTGATTGTGCTAGAGATGGATACAATGTTGGAAAAGTTGAACAAGTACTTTTTGCTCTAAAAATGAAAATTCACCCATTTAGGAAAGGTATTTGCTTCCTGTCCAGTGTCTGAGTCTTGAGCAGCCTCCTAGTTCCAGTTTATTATCAACTGCATATGGTTAATCCACATGCCTATCAGACAAAGAAAAACCTGTGGAAAACAATCTAGCCAAATTATAGGCAGGTGGTTGATATTTTGAGGCTTGTGATCTGCATATATTATAAGAAACACAGTGTGTTTTTTAAAACTTTCTTTTTTGTAAATGGACCCATTGGTCAGCGTTTCATTCTTCCTTGATCCCTACTGAGGATTCTCATCATAACTGCAGGGAGGCTGCAAGACTCCTGAGACCATAGTTCGACAATGATAAGGAAAGAGAAAAACTTGGGAGAAGAAAAAGAGGATAAAATTTTTTTTCTCTTTTTGGATCTATAAAAATGGCTCTTAAAGAGCTGCATTTTCTTGTCCAGCAAAAAGTAATGATTACCCTGTGGGAAGAAAGAGCAGAAGGGAAGTAAAAGGTGAAAGGGAGCATTTTTTGCTTGTTTGTTTTTCTTTTTGTCTTTGTCCTGAATTCTTTTTCTTTTCATGCAAGAGAAAATTCATGTCACTGTCTTTCATCTATCTGCGTGGCCCTCTCTAACTGCTTCCCCCAAAGAAACAATATTTCTGACAAAATGCTTCCCCTAGCTTCTTCACAAAACTCATGGTTGTATGAAATATCCCACCTTTGCAAAACATCAACAAGGTGTATTAAAGCATTATGATTTGTGACTAGGTCACATGAGAAGACTCACGTCTTGTTGAATACATTGCTTCTGCACCACAACGTGGAAAGCTTCTAGGGCCCTGGGCTTAGACAGCTTGGGTCCAAATCTTGTCTCAGACCCTTAAAAAATGTGAAGGCTGCCAAGTCTTCCTGAGCCTTGGTTTCTTCATAGGATGAAGATGATAATAGTACCTACTTTACAGTGTTATTAGAAGATCACATACCACATACCTATTGAATGACTAAAGTTAAAAATATTGGCAATGCCAAGGGCTGATGGGGATGTGCAGCAACCACAAATCTCGTACATGGCTGGTGGGAATGCAAATGGCACAGCCACTCTGGAAAATTGCTTGGTAGTGGCTTATAAGTGCAGTTACCATAGGACTCACCAGTCTCACTCTTGGAGCCATTTACCTGTATCAAATGAACTCTTAGGTTCACATAAAAAAATATGCAGATGTTTAGAGCACTTTTACTTATAATCACAGAAATGCTAGAAACAACCCAAAAGAGTGGGCAAATGAATAAATAAGCTGTGGCATATCCACACAATAGGACACTATTTCACGATAGAGAGGAAGGAAGTACTGGTACATGCAACAGTTTGAGTGAATCTCAAAGGCATTACGCTGGATGAAAAAAAAAAAAAAAAAAAGGTCTCAAAGCCATGTTTTGTATGATTCCCTTAATGTGACATCCTCAAAAAGACAAAGCTACAGTGACAGAGAGCAGATCTGTGGTTACCATGGATCTGTGTTGGGTTGGGGGTAGGAGAAGTGTGAGACTCTAAGGAGATAGCGGGGAGTTGTATGGAGTGATGAGGCTGTTTTGTTTGTTGATTGTGGTCATGTTTCATGAATTTAGACCTATATTAAAATTCTTAGAACTGTCTACCAAAAAAAATCAACTTTATGATATTTTAAAAACAAAACTTTAAACCAGATTATATGAAATAATGATTATTTAGTATAGTCCCTGGCACACAGTAGATTTTAGTTATTAGTTGTTTCAAAGACTGTGGAAGAGAAGATATCTCCATGCTTCTGATTTAATAGAGTTAACTAATACAGTTCACATGATGCGCCCAGGCCAAAGATCAGAGTAGAAACAATACTATAAATCATGTAAATAGTGCAGGTGACTGCACTTTCTGCCTGACCTCCTCCCTCAATTAGGGTATACTTGCAATGTACGAGAGATGGGAAAAGTGCATCTGATCCTCTTTTTTCTGGTGCCAGTTCCACATGTGCCTCTCTCTACACTGAATGTGCTACTAGGGTTTAATATAGAGGTGTTTCCTAAAATACAGCCCTAACACAAAAGCCAACCATTTCATCTGGTAGTTATCCAAAGAAATAGCAGTGGGCTTGGACAATGGAGGAAAATGGGCTGTGCTGGCCTTATTATTGGTATCCAGTTTGGGTATCTTCCTAAGGGACTGTCAAGGGCAATTTGTGTCATATGTAACTTTTAGCATACACACTGATAAAGATTTAATATCAGCTCTGTTGCTCTAAGATCAGAAAAGCAGTTAATGCTAATCCAGACTGTCATATACAGCTATTGGATTAACAATTTGGAATTGCTTATAGTCTTTACACAATGTTCCACTAACATGTACCAGTCATTATAAATGTTCAATATCTGGACAGCAGCAATACTTAGATCCAGTAACAAATGCACGGCCTACTTATATGGCCTCCATATCTCCTACAACTTCAAGTGAATGAAGAACAGTTAGTCCAATATGTTACCTTTCTCCAAACTACTGACTCTTGACCTGAAAAAGACCCCTCCTGCAGAATAGTACTTAGGAAACAAGGAAGAGAGTGTGTTCTAGGTTCTAAGAGTCCACAAAGTCTTTATCTTTTAAAGTTGGATTTGATCTCTAGAAAAGCAAATGTCGTTTTTGAGCTGAATCTTGTGTTTAAGTGAGATAACTCTGTTGGAGACACCATTTCTGGTTTAAAAAAGAGAAGATATGGGTAGGAAGCAATGAGCTGGTTTGGGGGGCTCCCCAGCTTTGACCAACTTGCTAGTGGTCAGACAGGTGAGAAAGGTACAAGTCGAGGCCCCCTGGCAAGGACTTCCTGACACTGAGTGCTTCTTTCCCAACCACGGCGCTAACCTGGCTTCCTAGAGAAGCCTGGGAAAAGATCAGAATGATGGTATGACAATCCCAGACAAGAAATGAGAACAAGCAGAAATACAGGACATGATTGAGGATTCAAAATGGTAAGTTAGGGAGAAGAGGCACAAAGAGCCTGACAGCCCCTTGTTCTGACCCTCTCTAACATGTGAAATGTTGCCTAGAGTAAATCCATCATTTATAATTTTGTCAAAATGTTGCATGTATTAATTCACATAACAGTTATTATTGGTCCCCTTTGATATGCTAAACTTTGAATTAGCTAGGCACACGGAGTTGAATCTAACAAGGTCTCTGACTTCAAGGATTTTTTGTCTATTATGTGGTCTGTAATTTATTTTAAATAAATACTTAAATTAATAATTAAATACTTCATCACTCCAGCACCACCCTAGAAGTGCTGCTATAAAGACTTCGGCTCTCTTCTCTCTGATCAGCAATAGCTTCTGCTTATTAGCATTATCGATGATAGAAAGGCATTTTCATTAATGAACTTAGGGCATTCAGTTGTAGATTGGCTAAAAATAGTCTAGAGACACACTGTCTACCAAAAAACCTCTGAACGTCCTTGCATGACAGGGTCTGACAGTCTTCTGACGTCAATGGTCTTTGCATTTTGGTTGAACGCTGGATGTTGTGTATGGAAATTTATGGAGGTTCTGGATAACGTTGCCTTTCACCAGAGGGTCAAATCTCTGCTGCACAGAGAGATTGGGGCTGAGGCAGGCACCTCACCAAAGCCTGTGCCTGGGCTGGGTCTCTCTCGGTTTGCTCCTGTTCCCCTGATGTGTTGACCAGGACTCCACCCCACAAGTTGATCCTTGACCTCTCAGCACTAAAAAACTATAGCAAATTCCACCCTGCTTTTCAGAGGTTTTTGATTTTTAGTCTCCTGTTCCATGAAGCTTTAGAATTCTGCACTTTTCTTGAGGGGAAATCAGCTGTGTGTTTGAGGTCCCCCCCCAAGTCTGCAATTTTGTCATTCCAGCTTCATGAATGCCAGTGCTTCTGGTTTTCTGTCTCCCAGCAGTGACCCTCTGCTGGGCCAAGCAGGAGTCTCAGCTCTGGCCATACCCAGAACCGGCAGGTGTTACTGGGGTGAAGGTGGCTGCCGGCAGGCCAGCTCAGTGCTGCCCCCGTGGCCCTGTTAACCAGAGCTCCTCCCTGAGCAGGTCAGTGTCTCCTCAGAACCACAAACTTAAGGAAAATTCTGTTCTGCTCTTCAGATATTTTTAAAAACTATCTTCTAGGGGCGCCTAGGTGGCTCAGTCGGTTAAGTGGCTGCCTTCGGCTCAGGTCATGATCCCAGGGTCCTGGGATCGAGCCCCACGTCGGGCTCCCTGCTCAACGGGGGGCCTGCTTCTCCCTCTGCCTGCTGCTTGCCCTGCTGTGCTTTCTCTCTGTCAAATAAATAAATAAAATATTTTAAAAAATAAAAAATAAAAAACTATCTTCTAAACCTCACACTCTGCCCAGCTTCACTGTCTTGAATAGGAAACTAGCTGTGTGTTAGGGCCACTCACATCACCAGTGGGTCACCTCTGGGCTGCACAGCTTCCAGAGTCTCTGCCACTTTCTCCATCGCAGCAGGGGCCCTTGGCAGGAACCTACTTAAGCTTCCCAGCCTCTTGGCCACACCCAGAACTGACAAACGCCCCTGGGAAAAAGCTGCTGCAGAGTCTTGGATTGCCCCTCTGGGAGTTTCTCATCTGGAATGTCAGCCCATCTTGGCCTCACTGCGTTTGCAGACCTCTAATGGCTTAAAACAGATTTTAAAAATATTTAGCTTTCTTAGCTGTGTTCAGGTGGGATTGCTAAACTGCCATCAACCGTTCTATTCTGAGTGGACATCCCTATGTGCAGTTTTGAGATGGCAGCCAAAGCTGGGTCGCCTAGGTCATTGAGTGGGAGGACCATGTTTGCCCACTGCCAGCCCTAGGGTTAACTACCTTACTCTAGAATGTTATCAGCTTGTGTCCAGTGAGACTTCATACAAAGTGTGCTATAAAAGGACAGGATTGGCATTCAAGATTACCAAGTGGGTTCTAGACTGTTTGGTACCTGCTTTCTTATCAATTCTGTACAGAAGGTTTTGGGTTAATACTTTCTTTCATTTGAACCTGGTAGCAAAGTTCTAGGGGAGGAAATCTTTAACTATAAACTACCTGTAAATTTTTTAAGACTACAATTTCTAAAAAGAACCTAGTAACTGTGAATGGCCAAATTGGTTTGGGTCCATTCTCAACATGGCTCATCTATAGACCAATTTATATCTTTTCGACTTACATCACTTCTTGAATTGTAAATGCTATAAATCAACACAGCAGTATATACAGCATGATTACCTGTTTCTTTCTTTCTTTCTTTCTTTTTTTTTTTTACTAAAAATAACTGTCTCTCCGTTGAGCAATTTAATGTACCTGGCTGTAGAGGTCGACAAGTTTCACCATTGGACCCCTTTGATTATTTTTAAAAACATCATTATAGGTATTCTCAGTCTTGCTCTTTCCTTATTGAGTGCTTATTTTCCCCTCTATGGATTTACCAAAATCCCTAATTCTAGATAATTTAACTTGTCCTTTCCAGAGACTTTTCTTTCTTTCTTTCTTTTTTTAAGATTTTATTTATTTATTTGACAGAGAGAGACACAGCGAGAGAGGGAACACAAGCAGGGGGAGTGGGAAAGAGAGAAGCAGGCTTCCTGCAGGGCAGGGAGCCCGATGCGGGGCTCGATCCCAGGACCCCAGGATCATGACCTGAGCCGAAGGCAGACGCTTAACAACTGAGCCACCTAGGCACCCCTCCAGAGACTTTTCTTCTCCAGCTCTGTATTTCTTTATTCATTCATTCAACACAGATTTACTAAATATTGCTTTATTACCTCCACAGGTACATACCGCATATAGCCACATCATGTTTTTAGAGCAGAGAACAATATTTGATTCTGTATAGCTGAAGGTAATTGGTATTTGATTGTACAATTATCCTCTTCTCTAAAACAGTCTGATGCAATGTATACCTTTGTTTATCACTTCTTTTTTTTTTTTTTTTATTTATTTATCTGAGAGAGAGAATGGGAGACAGAGAGCATGAGAGGGGGAGGATCAGAGGGAGAAGCAGACTCCCCGCTGAGCAGGGAGTTGTTTATCACTTCATTGACAAATCTTAGCATACTGTCCTGCACACAGTAGGCATTTAATAAATGTGTTACATTAATAGTCAGTGAATAGTGTCTTAAATTTATCTAGCGAGTAGGTAAAAGAGCACATACAATCTGTAACATCTACCATGTTCTACTCCTGAATTTTGCCTAAATAAAAACCCATGTTACCATCTCTGGTCAGAGCCAGAGATCTGTTTGGCACTTAAGGACAAAAAAAGCAAAAAGGCATCAGAAAATTTTTTTCTAAAAAGATCAGCCTTTGCATATGAAAGAACAGAATAGTGGGGGTAGAAGTCTCCTCAAAAGAGAGGCTTTCAAGCACTCTTATAAAGACAAATACAAAGGTAGAGAAGGAGGTTTATTCAGTTATATCATTCAAAGTAGGAATGATAAAGGCATGGAAATGAAAGAATACAGAGATGTTGAAAAGTCCATTTAGATGAAACAAGACAGTAAGTTGAAATGACTTTCTAGATAGAAACTACCAGGAAAAATTACACTGAAGAGCCCTGGAGCAAAATAGAAGGAAGCTCATTTTACTAACTTCTCTTTCAGACCCTAATGCATCACCTACATCCCCATTTGTATATTCCGAGCGTTCTGAACGCTGTGCTGTCATGAGGAGTTGAGAAAGAGAGTGTTTTTTTCGTGCACTTTGATATTCATGAAGCTCTTTTAGAGGTCATCCATATACTGAAGAAACTATCTCTTTTGCCTTTGGGCTTTTATATTCTTGATTTTTTTTTCCTTTTAAACTGAAAGAAAAGGAAGAAAAAAAATAATTTCTAGAAACCACTTCTCTGATCAAAGCACTTGTTTCTTAGGTCATCTTTATTCACCTTCCCTGGGGAGAACGTAGATATAATGATCAAGTGTGGTTGGAGCATGTTTAACATGATGGTGACGTGTGCAACTTATGTGATGTAGGACAATTTGGTGACATTGGTAGATTGAAGGATGGTTCCAAGTTCATTTGTGGGTAAATGCAGAAGGTGAAAACCAATGGCAAGCACAGAGCAGACATTTGGTAAATACAGTCAAATGAATGAATTAATACATGAAAACAAGTAAGTTGAACAGTATGTATATAAGGAAAAACTCCAGAAAGAGTCCACGCTCTCTGCTAGGTCACAGATTTATTCCATCATCGACAGTTTATTGCATAAACAAATGAAATCATAAAATGGATCCAAACTTGATTTGAACACTTAAAAACTTGCTTGCAGATAAAGGTGTCTCAGATTCCAAGAAAAGAAAACAGAACCTTTAAATCTTATGTATATAGATCCTGATTAAAAAACAAGAAAAGCAAACAAAAAAGAAACAAGAAAACAAAATACTGTTCCATCCAGTTAGAACATAGAGTAAAAAATGAATGGATGTTAGGCCTAAGTTTGGATTCCTGCTCTCTCTCTACTAATTGTTTAACTAACAGAGAGGTTTTTTTCTTACTCCTTTGATCCTGTTTTCCCATCTGTGAAATGAGATAATCATACTTGGAAACACTAAGTAAGTAAGTAACTTACTTAATATACACTAAGTAAGTTCATGAAGGTAAAGACGTTGTGGGTCTTTTCATTTGATAGGGATTTTCTATTTACTTTCTTCCCTCTTGAGGTGTGCTCACTAATGACCCCTTACTACAAAGTAATTTGCTTATGCTGTTTTCCAAGAGATATGGGAATTTATTAGGTAGATCACAAATGCATACAGTAAGAATACAGTAAATACATTGATAACAAGAAAAGGCTTCTTCTTATCTGATCACTGTTTTTGTTTGGCCATTCCATCTCTACGTCCCTTCACGTTCACCCTACATGCAGATATGATGGTCCTCTGGAGCACAGATGGAAGGGGCCTACGGTCTGATCTTTTGGAGTTAGGCCCTACTTCTTTTCCCTGGCTGCTTTATCAGCAGCCTAGAGATTTATTTCTGGCTGACTGTGTATGATCTCTATATGTGTGCTTTCATCATTCTATTCAAGAACATGGCATTTCACACAGTGAATCATTACAGTCCATCAGTAGATTCAGACAGCCATGTCTATTACCTTTTCTTTCCTTTGGGCTGAGAGCCTCGGATGGCTTTAAAATGAGGCTAAGAGTTCACAAGGCCCTATAGAACAGTCATGGTGCCCTTTCAGGGCAGTAGCTCCCAAACGTCCATCACTGTAATGTAACGGCCATGATTTTTGCCACATCAGCATCCCAACACCCATGATCCTCATATGTCTTTATTACTTAATATTTAAACATCACTTAATATTTACTCATTATTCTTTTAAATCACATCCCCTTTTAACTAAAAATTATTTAAAAGAAAACTTTGTGTTGTTATTTTAGTTATAAAAAATCGCCTAAAGAGACATTGAAAAAGTTAAACTCTAGCTAGCCAGTTGTCTGACGAAGGTTCTGAGAGTATGACCTGCTTCTTTTAGTTAAAACTGGAGATCACAGAGTGTAAAAGGTGTGTTAAAGATTTAATAACTCTAAACTGAGACATTCTGCTTGATGAAATCAGTACTGAGAAAGAATTGAAAAAAGGAACCACTTCCTCATTATTGTGGGTCAAAGAGATTGAATGCTTTATTTGAGGTCTCTCAGTAACTAGAAAATGTATGTTCCAAGCGGGGTGCTAGGTGGAACTCCGTTCTTTCGTTATAGGGAAATGCCCACTCCCTGGGGTCCAAGGAAAGTACATTGGTGGCATGGCCAACATGCGGAGAGAGGACACACCTTTTTGGCAAATGCACTGGCACACTGTAGACATTTAACAAAGGCTGGTTCCTTGGAAGCCCTTCCCATCTTCCTTCTTACCCTTGTAAGTCCAGTTTCATGTGTCGCCCTAGGGAAAACAGCTTGTGACAAGTTCTTACTGAGGGCTGTGTATGGGCTGAGAAGTTATTTCCTCCCACCTTCACAGCACTTCTATATTTTTTTAGTTGACAAAACTAGTGTAATATAAATAAAATATGTATAATTGAGAAAATTTTTCTAATTGAGACTCAAGGAAGTAAAGCAACTTGCCCCAAATCAGCCAAGGCAGGGATACCTTATGGTTTGGGGTTCTGCCACCCCGGATATAATTAGCAATAAGGACATTAGTCAGCTAATTAGGTCAAACAGACAAAGCAAACCACAATTAGCCCAATTATCTGAGTTTTGGCTTTCCATTATTAAAGTCTGGCTCAGAAATTATTCTCTTCTTTTTTCTAGGAACAGTTTTGTTTTGATTTTGGCTTGGGTGACGTGGCCCATTGCCTCGGTTCTTTCAGCTGGGACTCCCACAGTATTGTTCACAGAAGCATTTCAGACCCACAGATGGAGGAAGTAAGGGAGAAAGGAAGTGAGAGGGAAGGAAGGAGGGTGTGTCTTCTCAAACACACCCGCTTGAGATACACACCTGAGAACTGAGGTCCAAGCCAGAGGATTGCAAATGAGCCTCACTGCTTTCTGTCACTTTGGCTGCTTTAGAGTGCTCGGTGAGTCTCTTTTATGCTCCAGCCCTAAAATGGAGCTCACAGTATTGGCCCAAGTCTCCTAACAAGACTGTGTGACATGGGACATGTTCCCAAAAGGGCTTATACTCATAAATACTTGGCTTCATGTGGGGTTTTGCTCATTCCTGGAGACCTTACTGGGTGCTCTGCCCTCAGCGGAGGCAGGGGCTCTGCCGGACTCTTTGGAACTGTGGTCACATGTGGCTTTAGGGGTGTAACTCAGTAAGAAAACGCTTGCTCCTTTGTAAATTCTCCATGCCCTGTGTTTGCAAGTAGGCAAGTCCAGAAACACCATTCCCAGCTTCCATGTTTTATGAATAATATTCTTTCAGTCCCCAAACAATCCAGTCACTCTGAATAGATTTAAGATACCCTTGCTCAATGACTCAAATTCAGACACTACCTTCCAGAAACGAAACAAAAGACATATTTGCAAAAAATCAAAATATATCTTACCTCAAGTGTCTGATCTGACAGTATTGGGGGTAATAATTAGGTGGATGAATGCCTCAGCTGTCCACTTCATTTTGTAGATGTGTGTGAGTGCACGCGATATAGTTACATGTATAAACTAGGGGGGAATCTTTCTCCTGTTTCTGATTTTATTTTAATCCAGTCTCCGATGAAATCTGTAATACTTCCAAACAAGAATGTTTGGCCCTTAGCACTTTTCCATTTGGTTTAAAAATCTCAGGAGTAGCTTAATATATTAAGTCTATGTGGTTCTCATTGTTTATGGGCATGTTATCACAATAGGACTTGTACTTCCTAGTTGTAAAAGTCTTTTGAAATCACCCTTTGAACCTGCCCTCAGATCTTAAAGGATTTATGGCATTTGTTTTTAATTTTCAGACTGAAACACTGACCCAACGAAAGTCCTGGGCTTGCTGAATTCAGTTTTTTCTCAGCTCCTGGGTTCAATACCAAGTAGCATCAACCTGTTTACCAAGGGGTTTAGTCCTGCTGCCTGTAGGATGGCTATATGTGTCCCCAGCCCTAAGCTCCCCAGGAATCTATGATTGTAATAAATACCACCTCCCAAACTTCCCCACCAGAAGGACTTGTAACTAAGGAGTGAAAAGCATGTCCGTTAGGGACTTGAGGATATAGACCAAAGCCAGTCAGGGTGAATGTAAATTTAAAAAACTGTATTTTGTCATATAAATCTACGTGAATCTTGTACATCTAACTGGAGTCTAATACCGGGTTACCCACATGTACTTGAATCTGACCGCGCAGCTCCATCTCCGGGGGACCACTCTAGTGCAGGCTGTCCCCCAGAGGACAGCAGTGGGGTCCCGGCCAGTCTCCTCACACCACCCTGCTCTCCCACATTCCATTGCCCACAGCAGCCAAAGTGCTCTTTGAAAACAAACATCTAATCATGCCACTTCCCTGGCTTAAGAAAAATACAGTAATTTCTCAAAACTCCAAGCAGTGGGTCCAGACGTCTACTAAGCGTCGGCCCTCCCCACCTCTCCAGTTTCATCCAGTGCCATTCCCCTCTGCTTTCTGTGCCTCCACCTCCACCCACCCTGCAGCCTCTACTCCTGCTCTCGAATGCTTCCCCTCTGCTTCACCAGTAAGCAACGCTTGGGGTAGTGCTTGAGAAGACTGGTTCTGGGAAGTAACAGGTAGGGCTGTATTGAGAATTCTGTGAGTTACTATGTGAAACATGCTCGGAACAAAGCCTGGCACATAGTAAATACTCAGGAAGTAATAGCTGCTATTGCTCATCCTTCAACTCTCAGCCCATAGCACTTCCCCAGAGAGGTCCCTCCAGTTGACCCAAAGTACAACTGGGTACACTCACGACTTCCTGCATGCCTTTATTGGCCCAGTTTGTAGTTGTGTATATGTGTGATTATTGGATTAATTTTCCTCTTCTCTTCTGCTGGACTGTAAGCTTGATGAAGCCAGGAACCATGTCTGTTTTGTTCATCATGTATTTCAAGCACCTAACTCAGTGCCTAGAGAGTATGGGGTGGTCAGTATATATTTATCAGGGGATATTGGAGGAATGAAAGAGTGGATGGATGGATGGATGGATGGATGGATGGATGGATGACAGATGGCTGGCTGGCTGGATGGATGGGTAGATGGATGGGTGGATGGTTGAATGGATGGGTGGATGGATGAATATATCTGGTAAAGTGTTAAACTGGTTAAGATAAAGCACTGGAAAGATTATCTGAGATTTAAGCAAAGTACAGGTACTGTGGATATCAAAATGAATGTTGGATGGTAGCATATTACCAATGATTTAAAATTAGGAGAGTAGTTGAGATTTGCTTAACAAATATTTGCTTGCTGCAGAAGGGAGCCCTCCAGCTGAACCTCAGAGGGTAAGTAGGGCTGCAGGAGGAAGATGGTTCTAGTGAGGTCTCACACCTGGTTTGTACTCTAGACCCACCACTCCCTAGCTGCCAACAGGGAACACGCTACTTCCCATGCTCAACTCCACTTTTCCTTCTATAAGAGAGGGTGATAAGAGTGCTTCCTTACAGTGGTATCAAGAGGCTTAAGTAAACTTTGAATGTAAAATGTCCTGCTCAGGGCCTGGAGCATGGTAATAAGAAACTGCCACTCTGGACCTAGTCTGAAGAGACCCAGGGAGTAACAGTTTATGCTGCTGAGCTGTGAGGAGTAGAGGGTTTAGAAGTGAATCACAGCCCTGCAGAAAATCTTCCGTCCTGCACGATGGGACGAACGCAGTCCTACCTTACTGGGGCACATGGCTCCATCTACTTGGTGCCTGACTTCCTGTTCCCTCCTTTACTTCCTGTTATGAACCCCAGGTCCTGGAGGTCTCAGCTGGTATTTTCACTGATGACAAAACTAACTTCCTAATTACTTGAATTACTATAAGTTGAATTTTTTTTTCAAATGTGAATCATTCTGGAGAGACCACTGATTTTCTCTTAATAAAATAAAATCCTAAAATAATCTAGTTGTTCTTTCTCTCCCCTTAAGCTCTGCCAAAAAGGATGGGGAACGTGTACTTTTGCAATCACCTCATGTCTCCTTGATTTCCTCACTCACCAGCAGAAAATTCAATAATGAGCCTAGCACAGCTCACAGGGAGGGGAGAAAGTTTCCCATACCGAGTCCTCAGGGAAGAGACTTGAGGCTGATGGCAGAGCGCAAATTTAATAGCTGCCTGACATTCTAAAGTAAGGGGAGTCTGAGCCACTCAAACAGTTGTGTACTTACGAAATAGGTGATTGTGTCATCCCTGCTGAAAAAGGACAGTGAGCAGGGTTTTCATTGTGTGCGACATATGGGAGACTGCAAAAACTGCCCAGATGACAAGCACCGAAAGGGTCTGCTTCACCGCAAAGGCAAAAAATAATTTACTGCTCAGTGATAATAGAGGTGGGGTGATTATGGCTGGCGGACAGAATTTGCTTGAAGTGTGATGGCTGTGGGCAGTGAGATGTCTCTAATAGAGACTGTTCTTAAATGTCACTAGAAATTATCCTAAATCCTATGGAAATAGCCATACTTGTGAGCATACAATTTCCTCCATTAAATTCAGATAATTTCTGATCCTCAAGCAATTCTTTGCATGAAAGACGTTATTCATGAAACTATTTTTCTCTGGCCCAGAACAGATAATCCCAATAATTGTGTAGCTTAACTGATTTATCTCATTTAATTTTGCAGTAACCCTTTAAGGAGCTCCTCTTAAGATTTCCCTCTTACTGATGAATGTCAGTTGGGAATTGGTGGACACAGCCAGCGAGCCCCTTAGATGCCCTGGACTTTTCCTGCTCACAGTATTGTCCTCCCAGTATTCACAGCATTTCAAGGAGCACAAAGGTTTTTGAAGTCCAGAAGTTTCTACCATTTTCCAAAGCTCCATCTACAAAATTTAAAAGGTCTATCTACATGTATAATTAATACCTGGTATTTCCCCAGTGAATTTTGGTTTAAAAGGGTTACGTATCCATTATAATATTTAATCCTCAAAAACCTGTCAGGTAAATGTTACTTCCCTTATTCTACAGACGGAAAACGAGTCTGGGAAGGGGTCAGCATACCTGCCTGGGTCCTGGGGCCAGTAAGTGATAATGGGCCCCAGAGTCAAACCCAGGTTCTCTGTCTCCACAGCCTTCCCTGCCTTGGCCCTACCATCCCTACCCACCTTCGTTGTTTTTCTCTGCCTTTCCCGTCCTGCCACATAGCCTTGTGTGCCTTTGCACTTCCTGATGCAAGTAGGCAAATGCTTGATGCCACAGGCCTGCGATTCTGGACAATCTGATGTAATCATCTTTCTGACCGTACCCTCAAGGAATAAACCGCAGGAGAGAGAGCCACTGGCTTTTCTTGTTTTGTTTCAAACAGTAATAGGTGTTCGAGTTGCTATCAGTGTTTGAGGCTTCTAATCAGCCCAAATTGTCTGCTCTATAATATAGGTTGACCTTCTAGGCTGATAAACCTGCATCATTACTGACTTCGGCAGAAGTTGGTGTTTGCGTATTATTCGGGGGACAGAGTTCCGACAATGTCGAGAACAGCAAACATGATAAATCATTACAGGCAGGCTGGCTATGAGGACGGCACTTTCAATTGCGCCAGCCAATGGCAAGCATATGAGTTTATATCAAGGCCAGAAGTAAATTTAGGTTTTCTCTACACGCTCAGTCTCTAGATCGAGCCAGAACAGCAATTTTTGTTTCCATCAATTAGCAGAGCCGGTCTCTAAGGGGTCACAGCTGGTTTATTTGCTGTGTCTGTGGCAGCAACAGTGCCAGCAGAAGCTGGTGTACGTCACTCATTTGAATGAGAATGTATAGTCCTGGTTTTGTTTGTTGAGACCTGCCATCAAACTAAAAAGTTAAAAAGCAATCGACTGTCTTTGCATGTCATGGCAAACCACACAGCTTCCTCAATTTTTTCAGAATTATTTAGCCTGTAAGTGGACTGACCATTACCTAGCATGGTCCCTGATATCAATTCCCTTCAAGAATATTTATTGAGCACCTCCCGTATGAGAAGTGCTACTTATCCAGAGTCCACGTCATTAAAAAAAAAAACAGGATATATCAGCTAGTGCCTGCAAATTCCCTTCTTTTATCCTGGAAACCCCCATGAAATCTGGCCGTCTTGAAAATCATGACTTCTGTGATCCTCGACATCACCCATAAGCTCTAATAAATGTAAGGCAGTAGACGTTTTGAGCCAACTCTCCTGAGCCAGGTCTTGATGAATACATTACAATACCCAGCATTATTACCTAGATCTTACAGATAACCTTGGACATTCTTCTCCCAAATTCCCATCCTGTCTTATTTGTTTACTCATATCTCATATCTCATTACTACCCTTATTATTATTTACTAAATATTTTTCTTAAAATTGACCTTACTTTTTTCACACTTCAACTGATTTACTTAAAAGGGAAAATTGCATTACCTATTCCAAAGGAAAAATCAGTATCAATGACCATAAATAGAAGGTAGCCATAGGAATAAATATAATGAAGCAAAATAGTGTTATTAAAATTCTAGCCACATTCTTCTGTTCCTAGCCAAGATGTGACAGGGACTGTGTCCACCCTCCTGCCTCAAACAACCGAAATGGACACTGAACACCAGACAACAAAGGACCGTGATCTCTGAGAAAGGGAAACAAGTGAAGTGAGCCCGATAGTTGCTCCAGCTTACTGTTTAGAGTATCCAAGCAGCAGTACAGGAAAAGGAACCCAGGCAAAACCCAGGAATCTCCCCAAATGGAAGACATGTTGCTGAGAGTCCAGGGAGAACAGGCTAAGAATTCAGAAGACACAGATCAAAAAAGGAGAGAGCTACACGGAAATTACCCCAGGGATATGTGGAAGTTCCTCCTTAAGCCCTCAGCAGAGCACTGCCCAGCACATGAATAGGAGGAACCTATGAGGATGGGGGAAGAATCCCCCAAAAGATTGGAGGAAATAGTACTTGGGACTCGCACAGGGCCAAGTATCGTGCTTGCTCCTATTAGCCAGATTGGAAAACCTCATGATTCACAAGTTATTGCACAGACAACCCAGAAGATCTGCCTTGGAAGTGGTGAATAATTATCCCTAGAGTGGCCACTGCTCCAGTATCATTTAACAGATCTTCAAAGCAAAACCCAAAATGATCAAACTGTTCCCACATATCTTAATTGTGACTCAGAACAAAATTGTATTTACAGGAATACAGAAATATTTGGCACCCAACAAGGTAGAATTCACAATGTTTTGGAATGAATCTAAAAGAGTTACTAGACACACACTATCTATGATGAGGAGAAAAAGCAATCAATTAAAACCAACCTGGAACTGGCATTGATGTTAGAATTAGCAGAGAAGGACATTAAAACAGTTATTATAATTATATTCCATATTTTTAAAAAGTTAACTAGAGACAAAAGAGACATTAAAAATACCATATCACACAATTTTTTTAAAAGATTAAAATTGAGCTCTTAGAAATGAAAATCACAGTGTGTAAGATGAGGAACATACCAATGGGATTAATGACACATTAGACATTGAATAAGAAAAGATCCATGGATTTAAAGGCATAATAATAGTAACAATGCAAAATGAAGCGAAGTAGAGTTGTTGTTTTTTTGTTTTGTTTTGTTTTTTATGAAAAGAGCATCTGTTAGCTGTGGGACAACTTTAAGCAGCCTAATATATTTGTGTTTGGAGTCCATAATGGAGATAAGAGACAAAAGAGGACAGAACAAAATGAAGAATAATGGCCCCAAATTTTCCAAATTTGATAAGAACTATGAACTCACAGATCTAAGAAACTCAATGAAAACTATACTAGGGAACATCATAATCAAATTGCTATAAACCAGTGATAAAAAAGAAAGTCTTAAAAGCAACCAGAAGAAAAAAGTCATGGTACATAGAAAGGAACAAAAACAAGAATGTCAGTGTATTTCTCATTGAATACCATGCAAGCAAGAAGACATCTGAGCACTGTCTTTAAAGTACTGAAAGTACTGTTAACCTAGAAATCTTTACCAAGGAAAAATAACTTTCAAAAATAAAGGTACAATAAATCTCCATTGATAGCTTATAGCCATTCTTACAATAAAGATCAAAGCCTTTAACATAAAAAATTTTTAATTAAAAAGACATTTTTAGGCCTACAAAAGTTGAAAGAATTAATCACAGTAGACCTGCCCTACAAAAAAAAATTACAAGTCCTTCAGGAAGAAGAAAAATACTAGATGGAAATGTGGATTTACACACAGGGATGAAGAACATTGGATTTGGTATGATCACTTAAACAAATGGAGAAAGTTGCTGGTCCTGGGTTGGAAAGCTTAATGTTGTTAAGAAGTCAGTTCTTCTCAAATTGGTCTATAGACTCACTGCAGTCCAAACTAAATCCCAGCAGGTCTTTTGATTAAAATTGACAATTGATTCTAAAATTTATATGGAAATGCAAAGGACCTCTAGATCAAGCTGTAGCAAACCAGACAGTGTAGTAGTGTCATAAAGATAAACATAAAGATCATGGAAGTAGAAGAGAATCCAGAAATAGACCCACACATAGACAGACAATGGATTTTTGACATAGATGTGAAGGTCATTCAGTGGAGAAAGTATGTTTTCAATAATGATATGGGTCAATTGAGTATCTTATAAAAAAAAGAACTTCAATTCATACTTTATACCATAAGCAAAAGTCAACTCAAAATGGATCATAGATTTAAATATAAAATCTAAAGCTATGAAACTTCTAGGAGAAAAAAATAGGAAAAAATCTCTGTGAGCCTGGGCTTAGGCAAAGATTTCTTAAGTAAGACATGAAAAGTGCAACATATAAAAGAAAAAAAATTAATAAATGGGACAAATTCAATTTGTCAAAATTTAAAACTTTTGCTCTTACAAAATACTCTTAAGAGAATGAGAAGACAAACCACAGACTGGGAAAAATATTTCCAAATTGTATACCTAATAAAGTACTTATTTCCAAGATCGATAAAGAACTCTGAAGGTCAATCATAAGAAGGCAACAATTTTTTTTAAATTAGCAAACAATTTAAAGACACCTCACCAAAGAAGATAAACAGATGGCAAACAAAGCCTAACAAAGTATGTTCAACATCATTATTCATTAGGGAAATGCAATTTAAAACCATAGTGTGACATGACTATATACCTACCATAATGGCTGAAATTGAAAAGACTTGAACATGAGTGTTCATAGTAGCTCTATTTGTAATAGCCCCAAACTGGAAACAACTCAAATGTCCATCAGCAGATGAATGGGTAAACATATTGTGATATATCCATATAATGGAATACTACCCAGCTATAAAAAGGAATGGACTATTGACACAGACAGTCATGTTGAATGAATCTCACAATAAATATGTTAAGTGAGAGCCCTAGACCAAAACAAGAGTACACACTGTATTATTCAATTTATACAAAGTTCTCAAAAAAATGCAGACTGCTCTATAGTAGCAGAAAGAAGGTCAAGAGTTACCTGGGAAGGGGGTGGAAATGGTGAGGTGTGGGAGGGAAGGATCACAGTGGGTCACAAGGAAAATTTTGGGGGTGGTGGAAATATTTATTAATTTGATTGTGGTAATGGTCTCAAGGTGTATATGTGTCATTTCAAATTATACCCTTTATTTTTTTTTAAAGATTTTATTTATTTATTCATAAGAGACAGAGAGAGAGAGAGGCAGAGGGAGAAGCAGGCTCCCAAGGAGCAGGGAGCCCGATGCGGGACTCGATCCCAGGACCCTGGGATCATGACCTGAGCCGAAGGCAGATGCTCAACCATCTGAGCCACCCAGGCACCCCTCAAATTATAGCCTTTAAATATACAGTTTGTCTTATGTCAATTATACCTCAAAAAATCTGTTAAAAATATTCTGTTGTTTGACTGAGGCTTGCTCTTCCTTTAGCAAAAGGCAGATTAGCTCTGGTTGGGAAGCCATTAAAGGCACACCAGCACAGAGGCTTTCACCTTGAAGCCCAAAGAGAGATTAAAAGACCATTTAAAGGAGAATAACGTTTGCCTTCTGTGATTCAGTGTTATTATATGCTCTGTCCATGAACCACTTTCAACAACCTCATGTGTCAGCAGATGGGACATGTATTCACCACATACTTTGGGAAACAATGAACCAAGAAAATCCTTCTAAGAGTGTAGCAAGTATTGTGAAGTAACTTCATATAATAAATATTCAGTTGAAACTGGAATTCTACAGCCTCACCTAATGTTGGAACAACAATGACTCAAGACCAACCCTGCTTAAGTGAGGAGCGCAGGTACCCCTTTGAGATTCCTCCTGGGCCGTGAAGTGACTATGGTTCTTAGAGTTTCTTCATACCCCCAAAATTCTGCATATTTTAACAGCCCATTGGTGTTCTGGTCTCTTTCTCCAAATAAGGCAGTGGCAATGCCTGCTTTCAACGTAAGATCTACAGTAGGCAGAAAAATGTGAAAATACGGATTTCCAGAAGATGTGGAGGGTAAGTCACTCCTATCTCACTCATCCATCTTAGGGCAGAGGGAGAAAGCTGATCTTTTCATGGTGTCCTACAGAAAGGGCAAGAATATCAGGCAGTGGAGAGGGCTCCTGATGGAGATAGTTCAGATTTTAATTAAAAAATCATGATGGAAATGAGGGGGGAACTTAGAAAGGAAAGGGGAAAAAAAGGTTGGCTTGGCATGGATGCTTTTTTGAGATCGTTCGTCTCCATGATTTTTGCATGAAGACTGCAAGATTGAGAGGCTGCCTTCTAGCTGATTTAAGGATGGATTCATGCCAAGTTTGTTTACAGGTCTGTGCTGAAAACCCACCCTCTCCCAGTGTCACCACTTCCTCTAACTCATCAGTGAATTATCACAGGCACCTAATTCCTTAATCAGCATTTAGGCTTTGGGTCTATGAAAATGCATGTCCCCTCTGGATGTGATAGAGCTGAAAGCTTTATGAGCTGTATGAGCTGAGAGCTTGCAGCTGTCATCATTGGAGAAGACGGAGGTCCTTCTCTCTTTTCATGTCCTGTTTCATTTCTACCAGCCCCAGGCTCCAGGGATGAGAGGTTGCAAGTATTTTTGATTCCAGAACACCACTTGGGTCACATTTAGTAGCTAGTGGAGTCAATATGATGTCAAAAGTCACACCTCCAATGAGCAGTCTTCCTCCGCCTGTACAGAATTTGTAAGCTCAGTTAGATTCTCTTTAGAGCCTCACATCCTGGGATTAGTCTATGTCAGGAGGCCACTAGGAATGTAGGAGGATCCAAAGGTCTGGGCCACTTGCTCTGTCTCAGCTTCACCAGGTGACCATGATCCTGCCTGTAGTTTCTCATGTGTAACTCTGTCCTTCCCAACCCCTGTCTTTGAAACTCTTCTAAGTCAACTCTGAACACACACCCACACACACACACACACACACACTGCTGAACCCCCTCCCAGCAAGACCCTGGACAAGGGGCAAGCTACTGAACTTTTCTGTGGTTTAGTTTCCTCACCTGTAACATTGAGATACTGGGACGTGTATCTCATGCGATTGTCATGAGGATTAAAATAGTTTACATCTCAGAGGTAATTAAATCAGTCCCTAACATGTAGAAAGAACCTTTTTTTTTTTTTAATATGTTAGGGACTCTTCCTTTTGGCTTCCTTAATTCCTTTCTCTGTCACTCTGCTTACCCATTTTCTGTGTCATTTCCTTAGTCATTACCTGCTTCGGCATCTCTCTCCTCCACGAGGCTATAGTTTCCTTGAGGACAGGAACTGTGTCATGTCTGTTCTTTTAATCCCTAGCATTGAGCAGTTTCTGACACACAGGCTTACAATGAAGGTAGAATCAATAAATAAGTCACCAGATGAAAAATTTAATATCTGAACAAACTAAGGATAACTTTTTTTTGCTATAGAGGAAAAAAAAAAAAAAAAGAGCGAGACAAAATATACCAGATTGTTAAGAGTACTTAGCCCTGGAGGGTGAAATGATGTGTAACATGTATTTTCTTCTTTGTTCTTTTCTATCTTTTCCTTATAAGGAGGGTGTGGATAGGGGCAGAGGGGTTACACAACAGTGCATGCAGAGGACTGAGCTCTGCTCTAACCAGAGAGCTTCAGGGACTATATTAGTGAGAATGACATGAGCTGTATTCACAAATGAACTTGGAAATTTGGCATCATAACATAATAGAAATTTATTTCTCACTCCCATGTTGAGGGTGTGTGTGTCTGTACGTATCCATGATGTCATTCAGGGACCCAGCCCCATGGAGGCTCCATCCGCACATGGTTGCCGGGTCACCCTGGTGTCTACACATCTGGCTGGTGGACTGGGGAAGAAAGGGCGCGAGTAGGTTCATATGGGAGGTGTACCTCACTTCTGCCCATATTCCCCTTGTCCAACTTGAGTAACATTGCTCCAACTGGCAAGAAGGCTGGAAAATGTAGTCTAGCCATATGTCCCAACAGAAAGGAAATGGTTTGGTGAAGGGGCAGAGGAAGAGTTAGCTTTCCTCCCCTGTATCCTGTCTAACCTAGCCTGTTGATTCAACCAATTGGCCTCGCCTCCACTTCTCTCTCCCTTTCCGTTAATCTTCCACACAGCTGCCAAAGTGACTTTTCTCATAAATATTTGACTTGTCACTTGCCTTACTTAGCTCCCTTTCATCAACTAAATAAAGTTCAAATCTCTATAGGCTAAATCTCTCAGTCCATAAACTCAAGGGCACAAGTAATATTTCTGTTTGTGACAGGACTTAATTTCAGTGTTGAGCTCCCATCCTGCCAGGTAGTAGAGTTTTCTCCCCTTTACCCTGGGTCTGAGTTCTTGGGGGTATCATAGTACCAAGTCTTGAGAGGGCATAAGATCCTCAGTAGTCACCTCACAGGGGTTTTCTGAAAGAAACCAATGCATCTCTTGCCATCAAAACACTGCAAGAAACCACCTTGAGAATCTCATTCAAATTGTCAGTGAAAGGAAGCAAACCAAACCCAGCATACTGAAAAACAAACAAGCAGACAAACGAAATAGAATAAGAAAATGAGTCACTGGGGATGGGGGTGGAGGAGCCCTTAAAAAAGAATTCATGGCAGAAGCAGAAATCTCTTGTGTACTTATCTTTATAAAAGAATAGAAAAACAACTTGAAAAAAGAGGTCTCTTATATTAGCCAGCTAGCTACTATATGGTGCAAATGAGTGGCAGCATGTGTTTTAATGCTTTTTATTGGTATTTTAATTTATCTCTAAGCACCATCTTTACATCTTATACAGTTCCACTGAAACCAAAGTGCAGCTTTCACTTTAATGTTTCCTGGAATGCAAAATAGTTCCAACAAACAATATAAAGATGTATCTGTTTTTGCTGAATTATACTCAAATGTATGAAGAAAGGGGATGTGTCCAGATACAGAAATGACAAAACATTACATCTGGAAGGATCTTTCATCTTGTGTATAGAGAAACTGGGGTATTTAGAAGCAGTAGCTCACCCAAGATCCTGTAGTGACAAACTGGGGCCTGGATCCAGACATCCACACCTACTCTCAGCTGGAACAATCTAGGTGGTTGAGGAAATTGGCACATTTCACTCAGAGTTCCAGAAGGTAGAAGCCTTGAAAGCTGCTGGGAAATATATGTCAAAGCATAAAGCAACAGTCAGAAGCCATAGGTTTCCTTGTACTCTTAACACCTTCTACCTTCTTCTAGATAGAATCAGAACTCACTTCTAGGGCTCTAAATCTCCCTCTGGCTAACGTGATTTCTTGCCCACACTTACTGGTCACCACACACATTCCCCCTCCTCTGTTCACAGCACCCCCACCTCTGGTTGCCTCTGGAGAATGATCCCACCCCAGTGCATGCAGTCTTGGGGGAAGATCCTTTCCAGTGTCTGTTGTTCCTTGGTTGAGGAGAGTCCATGTGATATATAAGCCGGTGAGAGTCCTTCTCATGGACATTCAGATTTTAATCAGAGTGACACGAAGATGAAAAAACACTGGAGCCAATTCATCCAGTGATAAACCCGGAAGAGTCTGTCCATTGCCTGCTCCCAAGATACCCAGTGCTTCCTTAGCCCCCATCTTTCTGAGAACTGGTTATTTAGCTTTTCCTTCAGTTTGCTGTGTCATCTCAGATCCATCCAGTAAATTTATTTCTTTGCCTAGTTTGTTAATTTGGTTTTGGTTGCTTGCAAATAACCTGAATTGATAAAACATTCAGTGGGCAGTCCTACTGATCCAACTCCACTTAACTGACTTAAGCAAATGGGTTAACCACTGCCTCAGCATGCTGATGACTAATATCCAGTATGCTTCGGTCTAATACATCCATGCACTCCATTTGAGTTTTGTACTTACCAAACATTGTTGTTTGTTCCTAAACTTGTTCATGCCAATTACAAATACAGTTGCAATTTCATAATGTAATTAAATATTAAAGAATGAGTGCTTGCTTCGGCAGCATATATACTAAAATTGGAATGATACAGAGAAGATTAGCATGGCCCCTGTGCAAGGATAACTCACAAATTCATGAAGCGTTCCGTATTTTTCCAAAAACCATAATATACCTAGGAATAACAAAGAGGTAAAAGATCTGTACTCTGAAAACTATTAAACACTGATGAAAAAAATTGAAGATGACTCAAAGAGATGGAAAGCAATTCCATTGTGATGGATTAGAAGAACAGATATGGTTAAAATATCTACGTTACCCAAAGCAATCTACACATTTAAAGCAACCCCTATCAAAATACCAACAGCATTTTTTACAGAACTAGAACAAACTATCCTAAAATTTCTATGGAACCATAAAAGACCCTGAATAGCCAAAGCAACCTTAAAAAAGAAAAGCAAAGCTGGAGGCATCACAATTCCAGACTTCAAGTTATATTACAAAGCTGTAGTAATCAAAATAGTATGCTACTGACAGAAAAATAGACACATAGATCAATAGAACAGAATAGAAAACCCAGAAATGAACCCACAACTATATGGTCAATTAATCTTAAACAGAGTAGGGAAGAATATCCAATGGGGGAAAAAAAAACTCTTCAACAAATGGTGCTGGGAAAACTGGACAGCAACATGCAAAAGAATGAAACTGGACCACTTTCTTTCACCATACACAAAAATAAATTCAAAATGGATTGAAGACCTAAATGAGAGACAGGAAACCATTAAAATACTAGAAGAGAGCACAGGCAATAATTTCTCTAACATCAGCCATAACAACATTTTTCTAGATAATGTCTCCTGAGACAAGGGAAACAAAATCAAAAATAAACTATTGGGACTACATCAGAATAAAAAGCTTCCGCACAGCAAAGGAAATAATCAACAAAAACTAAAAGGCAACCTACAGAATGGGAGAAGATATTTGCAAATGCTGTATCTGAGAGGGTTAGTATCCAAAATCTATAAGGAACTTATACAACTCAAAACCCAAAAAAACAAATAATCCAGTTTAAAGAAATGGGCAGAAGACATGAATAGACATTTTTCCAAAGAAGACATCCAGATGGCCAACAAACACATGAAAAGATGCTCAACATTATTCATAATCAGGGGAATAAATGCAAATCAAAACTATAATGAGATATCACCTCATACCAGTCAGAATGGCTAAAATTAACAACACAGGAAATGATAGGTGTTGGTGAGAATGAAGAGAAAGGGGAAACCTCCTACACTGTTGCAAACTGGTGCAGCCACTCTGGAGAACAGTATGGAGGTTCTTCAAAAAGTTAAAAATAGAACTACCCTATGATCCAGCAATTACACTACTAGGTATTTACCCAAAGGATACAAAAATACTAATTCAAAGGGATATATGTGCCCCCGATGTTTATAGCAGCATTATCAACAACAGCCAAATTATGGAAAGAGCCCAAATGTCCATCGACAGATGAATAGATAAAGAAGTTATGGTGTATGTGTATATATATATATATATACACACACACACACACACACACACACACACACAATGGCATATTACTCAGCTTTAAAAAAGAATGAAATCTTGTCATCTGCAATGACATGGAAGGATTTAGAGAGTATTATGCTAAGCAAAATAAGTCAGTCAGAGAAAGACAAATACCATATGATTTCACTCAGATGTAAAATTTAAGAAGCAAAACAAATGATCATGGGGGGAAAAAAAGAGAGCCAAACCAAGAAACAGACTCTTAACTATAGAGAACAAACTGATGGTTACCAGAAATAGGTGGGGGGGATGGGTGAAATAGGTGATGGGGATGAGGGAGTGCACTTGTGATGAGCACTGGGTGTTGTATGGAAGTGTTCAATCACTTAAATTGTGTACCTAAAACTAATATTACACTGTATGTTAACTAAGTGGAATTGAAATAAAAACTAAAAAATATATATATATTAACTAATGAACTGCAAAGGCAAAAATAGTGTTTATTCTTGTGAAAAAAAAAAAGTTGACGTCTTTGGAGTCTTGATAAAGGGAAGCAACTAGAAAATGTGGTGAGTAAGTTAGGTGTGGGTGAGAGGCAATCAGAAAATGGTACAAAATTATAAAACTCTAGAAGAATTTTGTAAGTCAGATTGCTTCTCAAAGTTTTTTAAGTTCTTGTGCCCCTTTAAATAAATCAAAACTGAAAATCATGGAGAGTTCCTAACAGGTGACTGCAATCAGCAGACTCAAAACCAAAGAGAAGGTTTTGGCCTGTGAAAAATTGGGAAATAAATGAACATTTATATGTGTTAAAATACTTAAGGTATGTATCAGTCATTATGATTTCCTGGTTTAACTATATTTTTTAACTTAATTAAACGATCAAATTGAAGAGAAGGTTTTATATGTACTGAAATGCAGAGAAAAACTCATACTACTTTTGTATCTGCCCAAGTGTTCGTCCTCAGTGGTACTGGCCCGACTTGAATTTGGGGACCCTTCCCACAATTCTTTGCCTCTGAAACGATAACAGCTGCAGAATATCTGAGGAACTGCCTCATTCACGTTTTTTTCCTGATGGGAATACCGAGGCGCAGAGAGGGGGAGTGACTGTGCTGAGTCATTCAGTGGTTGATGGCAGAGCTGAGACAATGACCCAGGTCTCCTCAATGTCCATGAGCTCATCCTGCAGCACAGGAGTTTGGTCCAAAGGATTTTATCCATGTATTTAATCCTCTGTGGACACAGCTTTAATACAAAAAGGAATTATTATACCAAGACAATGTGAAATAAATTATCAGGTCATTTTAGAAATATTATCCACTCAAAAAAATATGAAGCTTGTTATTCAGGAGTGAAGGAAGTGGGAATGAATTACTCTGGGAACCCTGAATAAATCACAGTTAACTCATTTGCAAGCCTCTTAACTCTGAATACTGATGATGGGGCCATGCTGTTCCTGGTCTGCTTTCTCCTCTGTCACCCAGGTTCCCACATACCCAGCTCAGTTACCTGATGCAACTTCATAAACGAAGCAAGAAAGCTCCATTTTACAGTCAGTGACCAGACTAGCAAGATCATTTTTTAAATTATCCTAGAAATCTATCCTTTTCACTAAAGTGATTGTGAGCACGAAGGGTAATGGTCAATTAGGACAAAAAAGTAGGATCGGCTGATGTAATTTTTACTGACTGATTTTTTTATGCCATAGGATTGATTGTGTTTTGGCAGAATTGACAAGATTGAACAATGTTTTTGTGTTGGGTTGTCAAGGACTAAATTTCTCATACGCCTATTCTGGCACCATGTTGGCCTCTAACAGGGTCAACACTTCCCTCCAATCTTTCCCTCTCCACCTTCCATTTCCTCCTCCTCTTCCCCTTCCTCCTCTTCCCCTCTTCCTCCTCTTCCACCTCCTCCTCCTCCTCGTTCCATGAGGATGGTTACCAAGTTACATTTTACTCCCTTCTCAAAGGAAGGACAATGCTGCACAAAACCAAAGACATGACTAGGACAGACTGCCAGAATTGAGCTGGGAGAGTGTCTGCGTATTTGTTGGGTTTTATTTCCTGGGAGTTTCCAGCAATCTAGATCAGATAAGAGCTATAAAGTCAAATACCACAGAGCTGGGTAATTAATACATGCAGTGAGGTAGACAAACCAGGCTGGGGGGCTCTGGGTACATGGAAGAATCCATGACTCATCAAAAGGGCAACCATGAGGCAGCTCTAGCCTCCTGGAGGAAACTGGGCCCAGTTAGCCGCATCTGCCAGCTTTTTAAGAATGCTAGAAATCTATTATTTCATGTAAAAAAACTCTTGATTTTAAAATTAATTATAATTTTAAGTGCTGTTGAAGCCAAATAAAATCTATCTTTGGACCAGTTACAGTCCATGGGCTACCAGTGGGTGACCCCTGACTTCCCCAGGGCTCTGCTCCCTTGCTGCTGGGTGTCCTCCCAACTAGCCAACTCCAAATGGAAATGGTAAAACTTAGGAATAGGGCCTTGAGTTTTGGAGAAAAAGGTGAAGCTTCAGCCTACTTAGTTCTAGACTTGAACCTATCTAGGCTCAGTAAAAAGAATCCAGCCTGTGACCTGGCCTAGCTCCATCAAGTTTAACATTAGGACTTGGGGCCAAAATCTCAGCACAATTGAAAGTATCAGTTTTCCAGGCTAATGTTCTCATTCTCTTCATGAATTTCCCCCATGGTTCTCAGGGACAGTGATGTGTGGCAAGAATCAGTTGTTCACAGTCCCATGTCCTGGCCATCTTTCTTTGTTTTAATTGTCTGTGGGTAATCCTGTTATATTGCCCCTCCCAAAAGCTTCCTTTGTATGTGTTTGGATGAGGGAGTAGGCAGAAGATGAGGCTCAGTATATCATAATAATCTACATGAATCAAATTAACTGTATTGTCCATTTCATGGACTCTGCATAGACACCAAAAACATTGGAAGACCCCACTGTTTCTCACTATTAAAGTTGCAGTAGTTTTATTTATGAAAATACTTATTTTCCACCTATAATATTCAGGATCAAGAATTCCTGTAAGTAATTAGAATTCAGTAGGGCTGCTTGTTTATTATAGAGAAATCAAAATATATTACATAGCTTTTGTTTACAAAGACTTCTTCATGTAATTAAAGAATATCATATTTTGGCATTTGGTTTTCCTTATTATCTCAGTGCTTTGTTAATAAGTTTTTAATTGAAAATCATCTCAATAAATGAAACTATAGTGTGTTAACTGAACCCACCAAATATTCTGATATTCATCATTAATAGTGTGAGAAGTCAAAGGCTCTATTGTGTTACTTAATGAGCACTTATCATGTGGACTTCTATATATTAATAAGGAGAAGAGATGAATTGACCCATTTTTTCTGGAAAGTACCCAAAAAACCCACCATCAGGAAGAATCTTTGGGTAATCTGAGTTACATTTATAAAATAAGTGTAGTCAAGCTCCCACTGTTCTCTGGACCTGTTTCCCTTGCAGTGGAATGGCAGGAGTTAGACAGGCTCTTCTCTAAAGGACTCTTTGAGCCCTGATGTGGTAAAGAGGCTGGACTCTGGCCCCCAGTGCTGGGTTTGAGTCCTTGCTCTACACTCACTCCCTGAGTGACCTTGGGTAAGTCCTTCTGGAGACACCAATTTTTTCATCTGTTAAATAGGAATAACAATATTACCAATCTCACAGTGATTATAGGAATTAAATGGGATAACACATGTCTCAGAACTGCACTTGGTATGTAATAAACACCAACAAAAGGTAATTAGTAATATTCCAGCACTAAAGTAAATATAGTTCTTTCCGAGGAGGCCATTGGCCCACTGAGAAGGAGCCCTGGCTTCTTATCCCAGCTCTGCAGTTAGCCAACTGTGACCATGAGTAGATGGGTCTTAGGAGCTCCTTGATTTTGTATCTGTAATGAGGAGGATGGGCTGGCATTGTTGGTTCTCAACCACAACTAATTTATAATTTTCCAGAGGGGAGATTTGAGTACTCCCGGGAATGGCAAAGTATATATTTCTATTAAGGTTAACTAGCCTGACCCCTAGGATGTGGACTAAAATAAACAGATCTATTATATTGTCTAGGATGGAGTATTTTAGTCAATTACAGACAGTATAGCACTTTCTGTACTTCTGTAGAGGGACACAGTCCCCTAGACAGGGAAAGTGCGAGTGAAACATTTAGACCTCTCTCCCTGCTCCCTTACTCCTCCTTCTCCTCTCCTGCCTGACCAGTTGGGTTAGTTGGGGAGGAGAGCCTGGGCCTGGGGCTCAGCTTTCTCTCTGTGGGAGCAGCCTCATCTCGGTACCCATGTGCTGAGTGGCCTCCCCAACAGGAGGCCCACAGCTGTCCCCCTCTGCCCTGGCAGGTTGGGCGGGTTTCATTCAGAGAAAAAAAGTTTTGGTGGTCACAGATCCACATTATGTCCTACTCCACTTCATCATTAAAACCTGGCATTTTGCTCTTTGACCTATCTCATTTCCAATGATATGTTTCTCAATGAGATCTGACCCCAGAGGGGAAGTGAGCTCTTGTTTATGTGGCCCCCAAAGTCCCAGTAAATATCATGGGGTCTATTTGAATTACTTAGAAGGAAAAGGCTCAAGATCGGTATGGCTTGTTGATTCTGCAGTACAATTCCCCAGCCAGGCCTGACCACAAGGATCCAACATTTTCAAGGACCTATAAACAGATTTTACTGGTTAAAAGGTGTGAGTCTTTGGACTCCAGCTGCCCAACCACTGCCTTCTGAGCCAACCCTCCATGGTTGAAGACTTTTTCCTTGAAATGTGACTGCCTCCACAGTTCCACCCTGCCTCGGCTAAAAGGTCCTCTGTTCCAGCTCTGAAATCCTCAGGAACTATCCATCTTGTTCTTATTCAAACATTCTAGCCCAGAAATAACCTGCAGGATGAAAGGGGGTCTTATGTCAGCTCTGCTTTGGCTCTTTCGCAAGGGCACACGTATTTTTCTATGTGTTCTTTTTCAGCGGTCCCTATACAGCACTAATCAGGAAAAAGTTCACTCCTTCTTGACTTCACATGAGTTGTTTGAACTTCCCCAGAGTATTCCAGCAGCTGAAGCGATCGCACACATCATAGCCAGAGCATTTCTATCTTCCTGCTGGTCCTTGCAATTGAGCCACAATAGATTTGGAATTCCCTAGTAAGCAACCTATTAAGCTATCTGGACAATAAATATAAAACCAGTATTTGTTTCCCTATAAGACAAATTAATGGCATATAATAACCATATATGCCTACTATATTATATATTATGTAAATTACATAATGTATAATAACCATATATGTATAATACATATATATAATATATATGTGTTATATATATAATAGCCATCCATGTCTGATAACCAGTGTGATGCATTTATGTGGGATAGTGCACTGGGCTGTATGGAATTGAGCTTCCTTCTGATTCACGTATCCGATAGTAATGAAGATATATATCTCAGAAACTACAGCTGATGGGCTCTGCCGGCTGTCCATTGATTCCATAAATGGTTTCTTTTCCAGATTGTAAGAGGAACTGATAAGCCATTTCCTCTAATCACCACGGCACTTTAGGCAGAGCTGGGACGGTTCCCATATTGATCCTCTCTCTTCAATTCCAGCCCTCGCTCCAGCCCTAGGCAAGGCAGAATTTCCTTCCAAACACTTCACAACACTGCAGATAATTCCAGTGAGGTCCAAAGAAGTGCAATTCTTCTCCTGGATTTTATTTTTCATAATACTCAGGCTCTTAATTTTAGTTATGGAAAAGGACAATTATTAAATATGGAGAGTTGGAGGAACAACAGGTGTAGACCTCCAATATTGTGGTGTTTTAAAATAAGGAGCTCACAATTTACTTTTCAGAGGATTGTACACTCCTGAGAATAACAGCTAAAGATGCAGAGGAGATAAAGAGGAATACTGTCTGAGTACAGAAATGTCTCATTTGAGTTGTTTTATATTTAGATAGTATTCTAACATCCTAAAATATTAAAAAAATAATAAATCAGTGCAGATGAATTGTAATGCTAAAATAGTTTCTCCCCCTGAAACTGGATTGATACTGCCTTTTAAGGGTATTTACCAAGTGTGTAGCTGAGCAGAGTGCTGCCAGAATAACTTTGTCCTGATGGAATCAGTGTCTAACCCAACAGCTTCCGAGGTACAGAGGGAAAAGGGAAGCCCCTCTCATCTGCAGGTGCTCTGGTTCCCAAGGGACTTAGTTATAGGAGACCAGTGACCTAGAGGGTAAATGTCCGGGATATTTTTAACGACAAAAACAACTCATATTTACAAAGGATCATAAAACAAATACTGATGTACTCCCCACTCAAAATGAACAATATTTTGCAATAGTTACTTCAAGATCTTTTTTATTTAAAGAAATAAACACACACATTATAGAGAACATTGAGAGCCCTCCTGTTCTCATCCTCAAGCATGTTTACCTCTCTCCAAACCCAGAAGAAACTCTTATTGTAAGTATAGAGTATGTCTAATCCATGTTTTGAAACTTTTACTGTGAGCGTGTATGTCTACATATATCCATAAGTACTGTAGAGCATTACCATGCTCACCATTTTTAATTTAAATAAATGGTATAAAAATGTAACTTGCTTTTTCTCATGCAACAGTTTTTAAGATCTGTCCATATTGATGTATGAAGATATTCCTCATTTATTTTAGCTGTTGCACACCATTCCATGGTTATCAATATATCACAATTTATTAATCCCTATTCTCTTACAGATGAATATTTGAGTTGTTTCCAATTTTTTTTATTTAAAACAATGCTGTAAAGAACATTCTTTGGCATGTCTCCCTGATGCACATGTATAAAAGTTTCACTAGGATATAAACCCAGAAATGGGACTGAGGGTGTTAGGCTATGGGCATTTCAAACTATGTTTCATATCACCAAAGCACTTCCCAAGGTGATTACACCAACTGGCACGTCAGTGATGATGAGTTCCTTTTTCCCACCTGAACTTGATACTGGAGAATTTCTTAAATTCTGCTCATTTTATGGTTATGGAATGGTTCATCTGGTTTTATGGATCATCTGGTTGTTTTAATTTATATTCTTCTGAATACTAGTAAGGTTGAGCATCTCTTCATATGCTTCTTAGCCACTTGGATTTCTTCATGAAATTTCTGCTTATATCTTCTGCCTATAATTCTGTATGGTTGTTTGTCTTTTTTTAATTGATTTGTAGTAGTTCTTTACCTAGGCTGCTTACTAATCTTTTTTTTTTTTTAACATATACTATATCTCAAAGGCTCCACTGTTCCTTGACAATTAGGAGTTGGAGATTCACCCACTCAGGAGCTTTCTGGACCATTAAAGAGTAATCTAAATAATTTATAGAATAGTGATTTTAAGAGACCTCTTGGTCTGGGCATGGGGTGCTCAGGAGGATCAATAAGGTGAGGGAGCAACCTCGAGGTTTGATGAAAACGCTGTGGGAGACAATTCTGTCTTGATCTCAAGAGTACACCATTATGACCTAAGTAGAAGAGGTTTCTCAGAACATGATTAGAATTTTAATGCTGTCACCATTCCAAGCATTTCTAAGCTATGCTCTGAGAATTGCTCAAGCTTTGTCAACAGATGCTGATAATCTCTTGTCAATATTTACATTGGTAGCTTTTCCTTTAAGGGAAGGAGGCTACTCAAAGACAAATAACAATGACTACTGTAAATTCTATTCCACCTGAAATTTGCTGCTGCAGAGTGTGAGTGTGGGATTTCCCTAAGCAATTCCATCATTGTAGTTGTTGGACTTTTTATCAGAAGTGTCACTTATGAAAGTTACATCACTAGGACATTTCCATGGTCTTTCTACTTAAAATTACAGAAAAACAATTAAACAAAAATTAGATTTAATAAGTATCTATGAAGGCAATTGACAGAATCCATCCACATTCCTAACTAGAGGAGGAGAGGATCATCTGAGGCAAAGGTGGGAAGAAGACCTAGGGAACTCACCATTAGGAACCGCTCTGCCACCGTGGATGAAAAGCTTCCAAAGCAGCTCTTTTGGGGGAGGTTAAGAATAATTTTGACTTCATTAAAGGAAAAACTCAGAGTGGCTGGAATCTGTTTAATGTGGTGGAGCCCTTCCAAGACTCTGGACAGCAATAAAGAGACCAGACACAGACACATCGAGTACAGGGCATGAAAACTGGGCAAACCCATAAAAACAGAGAGAGAAAGGTGACTCCTGGTTCTACCTCCTCTTGAAAAACAGGGAAGAAATGGTTCAGAAATAAACTGGTTCTTCTGTGCCCGCCCACAACCCTAAATCTTTCCCCATTCCCAGATAGCTGGGGGAATCATTGAACTAACCATGGAAACTTATACCAGCTGGGCCTCTAACTTAAGCAATGCAGGAATATACCACCATGGTCTAGGTATATGAGGAGAACCCACACAACCTGCACACCTGTTTTAGATCTAGTATGAGGCCTAATTCAATCTCTCATGTTCAACAGTGGATAAACAATGCAGAATCTATAAAAACATTCTGAAAAAAATATACATTGTAACCAACAAATAGAGAAAGAGCATCCATTTGAAAAAGAAATACTACATTAAAAAAATAAAGTTCAGATAATGTCTGCTTTGTGCTCACAATAAAATTCGATAAAACTTAGCCTCCAAGACAAAGAACGAAGATTACATGAGGGGCTCAGACTGAAAAGTAAAGGGAATGAGAGAGGGAAAAAAATATGAAGAAACTAACATTACTACAACTAAAACTTTTAACTAAATGATTGTCAATAAAGAGTAGGATCACAACTGTAGAAAACTGAATTGGTCAAGTAAAGGAAAAGATTGAATCACTCTCCTGGGTTGAAAAGACACATGAAAATGAGGGAGAAACACTGAAATTGAAATAATAGTTAGACATTGTAGAAAAATACTTTTCCTGAGCTGAAGATCTGAATCTGCAGGTCAAAGGTATTTATCATGTAGCAAGCAAAATTGGTTAAATGAGATTGGCACTAGTGCGTATCTTGGTTACATAACTGAATTTCAAAAGTAAAGACAGCTTCCTACAAAGAGGTGGGGGCTTAGGTGCTATGGTGGGGTGAAGGGTTACTTGGAAAAAAAAATCAGTTTGCCCTCAGAGATCTTCTATACAACATTAAAAGTCAAATAATAAGAAAAAATAAAAATTTAAGAGAATGTAATAAATCAAATTAATAATAAAACAACAAGCTTCTGGAAGCAAAAGTTGTCAGGACCAAATGAATCAAAACAAAGAATGACTAAGTTATTTAACAAAAAGTTAATTAGGAAGATTAATGCCATTTCAATATAGAATTGTTCATAAAAATTTAATAATTCTTGAAAAGGGAAATGCATAATAGTACAAAAATAATAATTTGTAATAGTACATGTTTGTCTCAAAAGTCCCAAAATATACATGTCATAGAAGAAAGACATTGGGGCAGTTAGAAAAATACATGGATTTCTGCATTTGTGTGAGGAAATACATGGTTTCATTCATAATATTGACAGCCACACTTTTTTTTTTAATTTATGGGTAACAACTAGGAAAATTTAAATCAAAATTTATGCCATTCATGCAAATCGATCAATGTGAGATGTTGCGTCAATAAGAGAAAGGATAAAAATCATATGATCATTTAAATAGATGCAAAAAAATCAAAGTACAACATGCATTCATGATAAAAACCCTCAATAAAGTAGAACTAGAGGGAACATAACTCGACAGAATCAAGGCATATATGAAAAACCCACAGCAGGCATCATACTCAATGGGAAAAAACTAAGAGTTTTCCCCTAAGGTCAGGAACAAGACAGGGATGTTCAGTCTCACAACTTTTATTCAATATAGTATTGGAAGTCTATAGCAATCAGACAAAAAAAAGAAAAAAAAGGCAAAGAAGGAAAGAAGGAAAACTTGATGATAGTGTTGCTAAAAATTGACACAAATTTATTTATAACAACTATACAGAATGAACGGATTTTCATTTTTAATTAATTTCTAATTTAATGTTTCGCTATTTCAGTAATGAGCATATCTTTGACCTAAGAACTCATTGATTCTAACAGTTATTATTGGCTGCCTGAATATGCCAGCCATGTGTAACCATTACTTTTCTTCCTTATACTTTATAATTTTATGTAATAACAGCCATCAGTAAACTTAGAGCCTTATGGAAGTTAATGAATAATTATCCTTTACATTATAACTATAAATCTGCTAATCATTAATATACTTGGTAGTCATTATCTCTTATTATGGACATTAACCCAGTTTAACAAAGATCTTGAGTGTCAAATAGAGTCAGGTTGCTTCTATACTTTAAAGGGTGATAAGTGTGAAGAGGAGGGGGCTGAGGTTTGGAGCCATGCCCAGTTCCTGGCACATAGTAGAAGATAAACACTAGTTGAATTGCTGAGATTAGTGTTTATCGAGTGTCTACTGTGTGCCAAACAGTGCTAGGTACTTTACATCATTGTCACATCTAATTTCCCCCAGTCCTTGTATGTGTGTATTGCTATTCTCATTTTTCCAAGAAGGAAGTAAAAGTTTGGAGAAATTAACGTACTTTCCTGCAGCTTGGCTGCATTGCTAAAATTTGAATCCAGATTTCTCTGGCCTTAAATCACAGCTCTTCCCACCACACTTCTGATATCTAAACATATGTATCATTGAAAGTTACTCACAAACTATGTGTTAGGAGTTTGAACCATTCTAGCTACCTCATTCAATAGTGAGCAACAATTCAATGATTTACAGTTCAGTCATTTTCTTTAAAGTGAAATCACTTCTGGTGAAAAATGATGTAAGTTTATATTGCATTGGAGTTGGCATCAATATCATTTTAAGAACACCGTTAACAGAATCCTAGAAACTGAGGGTCTGAAGGGACTTCAGATTTTATTTAGTCTAATCATAGTGGGAAACGTATATCTTTTGCTCTGATTGGGATCTTGAATATATCAAATTCGAAATTCTTGAGGCATACTCTTTGCTGAAGAAAGAGAAATGGTGGCAGAGTGAGTTGCCAGGAAATCAGTGGCAAGTCAGGCAGACAAATTGAGTGAGAAACTGAGAAGTAAATTCAAGGGCTTCAGTGTCCATCTCCAGGCCTGAAGACCAAAAGAAATAAATATTCCACTGGTGCTTGACTTGATGATATTTGAGGTCCCTTTGGACCATGAAGTTCTGTGATGAGACCAAAGGCCTTTTCAGAGTGATGATAATGATGTTGTTGATGAGAAAACCCAACATAAAACTCCATGCATCTGAGGGGGTGGGAGAAGGGATGTTTAAAATCTTTACATTGGTTGTGTGTATTCAATGGGGACATCTGTGATTTGGTAGAGCCTAGGGTATATTTGTTTTTTTTTTTAATTTAATTTTATTTTACTATGTTATGTTAGTCACCATACAATACATCATTAGTTTTTGATGTGGTGATCCATGATTCATTGTTTTCGTGTAACACCCAGTGTTCCATGCAGTACGTGCCCTCCTTAATACCTATCACCGGGCTAACCAATCCCCCCTCCCCCACTCCCCTCTAAAACCCTTAGTTTGTTTCTCGGAGTCCATAGTTTCTCATGGTTCGTCTCCCCCTCCGATTTCCACCCCCCCTTCATTTTTCCCTTCCTTCTCCTGATGTCCTCCATGCTATTCCTTAAGTTCCACAAATAAGTGAAACCATATGATAATTGACTTTCTCTGCTTGACTTATTTCACTTAGCATAATATCCTCCAGTCCCATCCATGTTGATGTAAAAGTTGGGTATTCATCCTTTCTGATGGCTGAGTAATATTCCATTGTATATATGGACCACATCTTTTTTATCCATTCATTTGTTGAAGGGCATCTCGGCTCTTTCCAGTTTGGCTATTGCAGACATTGCTGCTATGAACATTGGGGTGCATATGGCCCTTCTTCTTTTTTTTTTTTTTTAAAGATTTTATTTATTTATTTGACAGAGAGAGACACAGCGAGAGAGGGAACACAAGCAGGGGGAGTGGGAGGGGGAGAAGCAGGCTTCCCGCCGAGCAGGGAGCCCGATGCGGGGCTCGATCCCAGGACCCTGGGATCATGACCTGAGCTGAAGGCAGACATTTAACCACCTGAGCCACCCAGGTGCCCCATGGCCCTTCTTTTCACTACATCTGTGTCTTTGGGGTATATTTGGATCCAACTGAATTTGGGTGACTGTAGTAAGCTAAAGAGTGGCCTCCCAAATATGTGTGTCTTAATTCCCAGAACCTGTAGATGTTACTCTATGTCGTCAAAGGGATTTTGCGTGTGTGAATAAACTAAGGATGTTGAGATGGAGAGATTATCCTGGATCATCCTGGTGGGTCTGCTGTCAACACCACAGTCCTTATAAGGACACTGGAGGACTCAGAGTCAGAGGAGAAGATGATGTGAGGATGGAAGCAGAGACTGGAGTGATATGCTCTGACGATGGATGAAGGGGGTCACAAACCAGGGAATATGGTGGCTACTAGAAGCTAGCAAAGACAAGGAAACAGATTCTCCTCGCAAAGCCTCCAGAAGGAGCAAGCCTTGCATATACCTTGACATTAGCCCAGTGAAACTGATTTTGGATTTCTAACCTCCAGACCGGTAAGACATTAAATCATCAGTGTTTTAAGCCACTAAGTTTGTGGTACTTTGTTACAGCAGTGGTAGAAACCTAATGCAGTGACTCACTAGCCAGAACTGAAGTCATCGCCTGAGCACTTTTTCCTCAGGATAACCCTTCAAAGAGAAGTGAGTTTTAAAAAGACAAGTCATACCATTAACATGAAGCCCTTTTATCTGCAGAATTTATGTTAGGAATAAGGAGCAGAAATCTCTTTCCTGACACTTCCCAGTATCATGGTTGGCTCCAGGCTGTCTATAGCCTGTGGGGACAATAGGGCTGGTCTTTGAACCTAAGCTCTCCCCTGAAATCTAGACTCACATTTTGACTGCCTCCTTGCTATTTCATCTTCACTGTCCTACCATAACCCAGGGTCAACAAACGAAGCCAATCTCATCGTCTTCCTAGGAAAGTACACAGTCAGTGTCCTGTGATTATTTCTGATCCTGTGGAATCTTACAAAAGTCGTCCCTCTGTCCCCTGGTACTCTTTACTTCCTGTTTGATTAATAGCATACCATCATCCAGACCCAAAATGTTGTGTCACCTTTGACAACTCCTTCTGGGCTCCTCTCGTGTAATTAATTACTAAGCACTGTAATATCAGTTCCCTACTTTCTACGCCCACTGTTTTGTTCAAGTTAGAGTCCCAGCAGCCTTCCTTCAAAGATAATGGTCTCCTAATGATTTTGGATTTCATTCACCAGTGCTTGACTCTATCTCCCCAGATAAATATTCATAAAGGAATATCCTTTCTAATCAAGTCATTCACTGCTTTCCTTTGTCCATTATTGCAAATGAAAAGCTATTCAAGTTCTCTTGCCACTGCCCATTTTATTTCCCCCCTTCCCCTTTAAAGATTCCTCTATCCTTACTCTACCTTCTAATCAAGGATATTTGCTATTCTCGAACAAATCTTGTTTCCCTGCCTGTACCTTTGCTCTGTATTTGTTCTCCACCTAGAAGATTCCCCCTTCTGGAGCTCCATCCCTGCATGCCGAAATATTGCTTATATAAAATAAGGTTAGGGGGCGCCTGGGTGGCCCAGATGGTTAAGCGTCTGCCTTCGGCTCAGGTCATGATCCCAGAGTCCTGGGATCAAGCCCCACATCGGGCTCCTGGCTCAGCAGGGAGCCTGCTTCTCCCTCTCCCTCTGCCTCTCCCCCTCCTCATGCTCTCTCTCTCTCTCTGTATCTCTGTGTCTCAAATGAATAAATAAAATCTTTAAAAAATAAATAAATAAAAATAAGGTTAGAAGGTATGGTGGTTTTAAATATGTCCACAGATGTCTGTCTATAAGAGGGAGAGTCTACCCTTTCTTTCCTCTTGAATGTAGGTTAGATAAAGTGACTTGCTTCTAATGAGTAGAATATGGTGTAACAGACACTGTGTGACTAGGTTATAAAAAGCATTGTGACTTCCTCCTCTGTGTGTGTGTGTGTGTGTGTGTGTGTGTGTCTCCCTCTCTCAGATAGCTTACTCTGGAGAAGCTAGCTGACACATTGTAAGGACTCTGTGAAGCAAATCTATGAAGAGGTGTGCACAGCAAGCAACTGCGGCTTCCTACCATGTGAGTGAGCCATCTTGGAAATGGGCCCTGCAGCCCTAGTGAGCCCTCACATGACAGCAGCTACCTAGCTAGCACCTTGGCTGCAACTTTAGGAAAGACCTTGAGCCACAACTGTCCAGGAAGCCACTTCCAAAGTCCAAACTCAGGAGCTGTAAGATAATATGTGTTTGTTGTCTAAAGCCACTAAGTTTTAGGATGATTCATTATGCAGCAATAGATAATACAATAGTCAATCATCCTTTTATTTTTTTTAAGATTTTATTTATTTATTTATTTATTTATTTATTTATTTGAGAGAGAGAGAGCATGGGGGAGAGGCAGAGGGAGAAAGAGAGAGAATCTCAAGCAGACTCCACGCTGGGCATGAAGCCCGATGCCTGGCTTGATCTCAAAACCCTGAGATCATGACCTAAGGTGAAACCAAGAGTTGGACGCTCAACAGACTGAGCCACCCAGGCACCCCCATCTGTCTTTTTAAGAAACTTCGACAATAATTTCTTGAATGCCTTTGATGTGTTGGATTCAGACCTACAGAAGGGGGATGCAGGGGCGAATTTACAAATCTGGCCTTTGTTCTTAACACTAGTTATAAATAGTCTGTCAGGAGAAAGATACATTAAACAAGTAATTACCCAAATAATTATCTAATTGCCATTATGATAAAGTCAATCAAGTAGAAGACAACTGTTGATAGCATTAAGAAATCTGCTCTAACAGAGTGGAGCACACTTCTAATCACTAAGGAACTAAGAGTCCCCATGCAACAGTCCAGGACTTTGAAGAGGTCTTTGAGTGGCAGTAGAGCCCAAAGTTAGGAAGGTAGGCTCTAGATCCAGTTGCCTTGATTTGAATATACTCTCTGCCTCTTACAAATCACGTGAACTCAGGAAGCTTTCTTGTCCCTATGACCCTAAGTTTCCTCTTCTGAAGGTAGTATAATAATCGTACCCTCACATAGAGTTCTTGAGTGGACTAAATGGGTTAGTACATACAAAATAGCTATAACATTGAATGGATAAAGAATATGTGGTATATATATACAATGGAATATTATGCAGCCATCAAAAAATTGAGATCTTGCCATTTGCAATCACGTGGATGGAACTAGAGGGTCTTATGCTAAGCGAAATAAGTCAATCAAAGACAATTATCATATGATCTCACTGATATGAGGAATTTGAGAAACAAGACAGAGGATCATAGGGGAAGGGAGGGAAAAATGAAACAAGACAAAACCAGAGAGGGAGACAAACCATAAAAGACTCTTAATCTCAGGAAACAAACTGAGGGTTGTTGGAGTGGAGGGGGGTAGGAAGGATGGGGTGGCTGGGTGATGGACTTTGGGGAGGGTATGTGCTATGGTGAGTGCTGTGAATTGTGTAAGACTGATGAATCATGGACTTGTACCCCTGAAACAAATAATACATTATATGCTAATAAAAAAAATAGCTATAACAGTACCTGGCCCATTAGGTATGCTTGACTGAAATTAGATATTGATTTCTATATTGAGTTTCTCTGTCTGGTCCATTATCATTGTCTTAAATGAGTGGAGTTAGCCCACCACTCTTAAGTCTTAGCTCCATGTCTCTATTAAGGAGAATTGTGAGTCCTGCTTCATTAACCCTGAGCTGTAAGCAACCACCTTCTCAGAATATAACTTTAAGGTTCATACCAAATTGACCTGGCATTGAGGGTTTTATAGTGAGAGTAACGGAAGGACGTCTCCAAAGTCCTCAGAGAAACTCAAGTATCACGTAGGATCAGGCACATACCTATACAATCAAACACCACAAATTCTTTGCCTCTGGACTTATTTGCACAACTTCTAGTTTTATAAACTTGGACTTCTAATCTTGGGAGCCTTCCATCAATAGCCAGCTAAAGGCTTTTTACAGTCATAATTCCATTTCCCTTTAAATACTTAAAAAATACTCTTGTATGGTGAAATATAATAGGGTAGAGAAGGAATAGGAATAGGAATGCAAACACTTTGGCATATACAAATGAACTAAGATTTTGAAAGGATAGATCCAGGGAAGATTAAATCTCAGAAGAGCCTGGATATATTGTGTGAGTCAGTACCACACAAAAAATAGGATGATAATAGGATGATAAACTGATAGTGTGTATGTGTGGCTCTAGCTACAAAATTAGAACACACACACTCACAATAGATGAGGGTGATAAGATCAGTCATCACATCTTGGTGTTGTGAAGACCAAGTGTTGGATTTTAGTTGAGCTAAAACCTGCTTTTCTGCCCCCCCGCCCCCATCCCTCGACTATGCCTATCCTGCAATTTAGACATGTCTTTATCAGAAAAGCATTAACTGAAGTACTCTCTGCTGCTAATTTGCTGATATTTTCCACTCTCATATCATTTGCTGGTTTCTCTTGCTATTACCTCTTTTAGTGCCAAACAGATTTTATGTTGAACAGTAAATCCTGCCTAATACATGATCCATAATAATTGTTCTTGATGGGACAGGGAGACATCACTAGCTTTCTACTCAAAACAATTTCCAGATGAACATTCATGCCTTATCCTACTACAGCATATGCAACGGGCTTTTCTAGCATTTTTGGCACCAGAGAGATTTGACGATAATGATGCTAAGACCACTAGATTCACCAAAGTGTTAGCTGAAATGAAGCACACCACTATACTTGGCCTACAAAATGAATGTATTTTGTTAGGTCACTCACTTTAAAGAGAGCGCACATTCTCTTTAAAAAAGTAGAGATTTCCTTTGACCAGCCAGCCCTATAAGTATGAGGTGGGACTAAAGTTTGTCAAGAGTCATTCTTTCCAAATTGCCATGGCTGTTTTGCACCCCTCTGTGAGTGGCACACTCAGAGAAGCAGTGAGAATAATTCCAGAATTATGGATCTGTCTCAGTTAATTCCCAGTAAAGTGCACAGACAGTATCTTGGGCCATGTCAGAATTTATATAAGCAAAACTTTAACCTGTGTTTCTTGAGCTGATCGCAACATTTAGTGCAGATTTTTAATATGCATGGTCATGTGGAGGCTGGTGGTGTGGTAAAAAAGTACATTGCATTCGGGCAAGATGTTCGTTAAGACTTTCCCCCGCAAGTTATAGAGATTCTACTTGACTTAAATAAGAATGGAGGATTTATGTTAAAGACATGGGGTTGACTTGAAACCCAGGTCAAGTTCTTGAAAGAACCAGAAGGAGGAAGGAAGCTAGGTAACATTGTCTTTGCAGTCTCGGCAGTGGTAGTGGCTTCCAATAGCAGCAGCTGAATCCGATGCGGGGTCTTTCCTACATATGGAGAACCAGCTTCATTGCATCCCCATTAGTACATCAACCCCAGCCGGCCAATTCCTCCCCCTCGGAGTCTGACCCCAGCCCCACGCAGTGCCTCCTTGGAGCTCAGAAAAGCCTGAGCAGTTCTCCCTCCTCAGAAGTCTCAGTTTTGACTCTGGGCGTCCCCTTCCACGCTTTTAAGTTTTAATCATTCCAGCCTCTTTGTTCCTCCAGCCCTGGGGTGATAGCTGCTTCCTGCAGTTGCTATGTTCAAGTTTTCTCTTTTTATTTTCTTGGCTACCTAGTTGACAACTTCATAACTAGTTAACATTTCTTTATACTAGATTATTTCTGTCAAATAATTGGTGGGTTTTCTGTCTCCTACTTGGACCCTGACTGATAGAGGTGCCTATTATTGAACTACATGATTTCTGCAGTTCTACCAGCTTTGAATTTTTCTAATACGTGAATGCATTGTGGTAAATGCACAAGTATTACACAAGTACAGTAGGAGTAGTTGACCATTCATGACAAATGCCCGTACAATAAACATCACGATTAGAGCTTTCCTTTTGTTATCTCCTTTGTCTTCACAGTAATCCTATGAGTCCTGTGATGTGAGGATGTGGGTTTACAGAGGAGGAGACTGAATTCAGGGAGAGGGCTGATAGGTGATAGAGCCCAAATGCAAGCCTGGCTTTTCATGTGGCTCCTTTCAGTCAGTGATCATGGTGCTTCCAACATGGCAGAGTGCAGTTACTCTGCTTCATGCTGGTCCCTCTCAGACTGTAAGTACGGAGACCTGGGTTTTATCTTGCTTTATATGTCCAATGTAGTTACCAGAAGAGAAGATCCACAATGAACATCTGTTGATTTGAAACTTGAAACTTGAAGAAACTGATTCAGATAATTTGAAAAGACAGGATGATTCCCGAAGAAAAGTTAAGCCCCAGAGCTATTTGGGGCAGCCAACTGAAATGGCTCTCCCGCAGATGCAGGACTTGGCATCTACATCTACATACATCTACATCTACCACGAATTCAAGTGAGTGCTCAGAGACTAGTGTCAACCCAGAAAGCATGCACCTAAATTCAGAGAGAAAAGTCACTCGTCAGTGACCGTAAAGCAGCAAGGGATCTTTGGTTTGAACTACCAACTGGACCTGGTACTAAATTGAGGACACTTAATTTGCTTCATTCAAATGTAATTTTTGTCCTAAGATGTCTGCACATTTTAAAACAGTTGGTCCACTTTTTCATGGCTCTGCTTTTATGGGGAAATAAACCCTTATTGCTGCAAAATAATAGCAGTTACCCCAACTGCAATAACATTGGCAGGAACCCTTCTAATTAAGAACTACCCAGAGACTTCTCCCAGTTCTGAGGCGGCATGTCCTCTTGAGAAAATTCTGACAGTCTCTCTACAATTCAAATGACTTTACTTTTTCTACACTGGCACATTGATATTGTAGTCAGAAATTTAAATATTTCAAATTCAAAACAACAGAATGAACTAGAGAATCAATGAATTTGTCCTGCTTCACAGTGACAGTTTCCTGTAATTTTAGGTGCACCAAAATGCTTATTGACAGACAAAGAAAAATAATTAGTTCAAAAACCCTTAGAACCTTCCATATTGAAGCACTTGGGAAATTATTTGCCTTTTCTAATGTACCCGTTTGTTTGTCATTAACAGATGCTCAGGCACTCAGCTGCTTACATATTTTTTGCAGCTGTTTGCTAGGAGGCTCTGAGAATGTTTCAAGGTTCAACTTAGTGTCAAACCATTGAAGTTTCTAAATTCATTTTCTAGGCATAAAGGCCACAGTCTGTCAAGCCTGGTACTGTGGATTATTTTGGTGATATTTCAATGCAAGAAATGAACAGATAGATTATATTTTATTATTAACCTATGAGTCCTTAAGAAGAATTGAATGGCCACAAGTATACAAGGTCTTCAGTTTGCATTACAATGAAAATTTTACCCTGTGGAAATACATGATTCACTGAACTTACAAAAATTTAGACTGTAGTAAAACATCCAAATCCAAGTGAACTAAAAATCTTAACTAATTTTTCTCAACAGTCTGAGCCTTAGTTTACCCATGGGTATAGAGCAGGAAACATGAACTTATAAAACAAATTACAGTTTTGATGGCTGTCTCTCCAAATGCCAAGTGGTAAAGTAATAGTCTTCTACCGAAGACTGAAAAATCTGCATGTTGAAAATTGAAAATCTTCACATGAGAATTTATAGACATTTGAGATCCTGCCAGCTGGCAAAATTGACTTTAGCCTACACAGCACTTTTTTCTGTAAGTAATAAAAAGAAATAAGAATTTAGTTAAGATATTGTGATATTATGGTAGAAAATCTCAAGTACTTTGTCTAACAATTAGAGCTTATTAGCTATTAAAAAATATTCCTTTGAGTTGCATTTGGTTCCAAACAACATCTGGGATCTATATCCCTAAAGTCCATAGAACATACAATCCACACATTATTTGGTTTCACAACTGAATATTTTGATATTAGGCTATATTAATGAGCCCATTTGTTAAAATCATCTTAAACTGTTTTCCCGGGGGGAAAAAAATGCCGTGTTATTCAGGTCTTCCTTTTTTCTGCCAACTATCTTGAATACTAGCCTGCTATAAATTAGTACAGTCCCTGATTGAAGCATGGAGTTATCTGCAAACTTCCCTAAAATAGATACTTTATAGTAACTATCAAGTACACTCATTGATAAAAAACATACATTTTGAGGGGATGCTGTTGCCAATTACAGTCAATTAAAAAAGGAAGCTATGAAATTGCCAAAGGCAAATAAGATACTTCTTCCCCTCTGTGCTTGCCTATAGCAACTAACAAAGGGGCACTTAAAATACCAAAGGTTAGATCCCTAAAGTTCAAATTATTAAATTAACTTTCTTTTCAGTATAATAAAGTACAGTAGAATATTGTGTGTGAGTACATATATTTACAAAGTAAGAAAACCAATATTAACAAGAGCTGGAAGAAATAATTTGAGAGCCTTCTGATTCTAGTATTCTATGATTCATCAGTATCCTGCCATTATTGACCACATTGCCAATTTGTTCTGAAATTGTCAACTAGAAACATGGCACAATTAGGTAAACAAATCATTTCCCAAAAAGATGCTGACTCACTAAATCTCGTGTTATGAAAAAAAAAAAATCCCAAATTGCCAATTTCCTGATTTGACGATTACTGAGTTTCCATTTCCCAAATAGGCCAATTGACCCTTAGATTAGGTGAAACTCCCACATGCATGTATCTCTTCCCCAATCCCCACCTCCCCACCGGTCACACAGACACTCACACCCTCACACACCTTATGTGCTCTTCCTCCTCACTGGGGGACAGCATTTTATTGAATGTTAAGACAAATTTTAGCCTGCTGCTTAAAAGAAATGGTTTTGGTTTTGGTTTCTCATCAGTGGCTGGCTTAAAGTACAATAACAAAACAATATAGGAGAGGGAGTTTTCAATGACGCTGCCAAACCACCCTCCCAAACCAAACCAAACCAAACCAAACAAAAAACTGTTAATGCTCCTAATTCTCCCAATTAACATAGACGTCACATACGTCGATTATGCTTGTTCAATTTATCTCCAAATTGGATACTCGCAGCAGCCCCCTGAAAGTTTCATGTGTGCCGAAAATGGAAGAAGGAAGGCAACTTAATGTTTCCTGGGCACCACTGACCAGCCAGGCATTGAGGTGCTTCTGCATACTCTCTCAGTTAATGAACCTTCCTCCAATAATCCTTGGAGACTGGAATCATTATAACATCCCCTGTTTTACTAATAAGGAAACTGGGACTCAGAAACAAAATGCCTACTCATATTGATAGTAAGTGGCCTGGATCTGAGATGTTTTTTGTTGTTGATGTTGTTGTTTTAAGAAAAACCAAGTCTGATTCCTGGACCATGGCCTGCTGAGAAGATACAAAATGCAACCCAAAGGGATAGGTAGGCAGTGGGCATTCTGGAGTGTCTAGCTCTTGATAATTGCTGCAACTGATCATTATTTGGGTCATTATTTCTCTAATACTTGCTTTCCTCTTTGCTTGTAAGGTCTACGAGGGAGATGTTGTTTGTTTTGTCCATCCTTGTATTTATCAGGGCCTCCCACTTAGTAGGTGTGCAGAAAGTCCTTGTTGACTATCTAATGCTCTCTGCCTCTCCTGCTGGCTCTCTCAGGGTCATCTCTTAAAGAGCTTTACACAAGCACAGAATAATGATTGTTATGCTCATCACTACACTTCTTCGTCATTTTAATCTTGTGCCTAACCAATCATCATTATCTTGTAGAAGGACATGACAGCCAGCTTTTAGCTAATTGCTTTCAAATTGATGAGGAGAGTTTTCCAAGTAGAATAATAATATATTAACAACTAGTGAATCTTTACTTATATGCTCAGTACTGTAAGTGCTTTATGTGTATCCTCTTACTTAATTCTTACTAGAGATATTATCATTGTCCCCATTTTAAAGATAAAGAAGATGTGGTTTAGAGAGGTTCAGTGACTTTCCTTGAAGGAAGAATTATGAAGAACAAGGGGGTAAGAAAACAACAGAAAGACAAGCAGCTGTTCTGGGGCTGAAGGAGAGCCTGGTACCACGGGGATGGACATTTTCTTGGCCTTGGCAGCACAGCGCTCTGCTCCCTGCTTCAGGCTCCACTGGGCTCCTACGACATCAGGATCCACTAGCAACAACCATCACCTTTACTTGTAAAATGGAAACAATTGTGTTCTGTTTCTTTATTGCTCCATAATGAGTGCCCCCAAGTGTAATGGCTTCACACAACAATGCTTTATTATTGCATGTGATTCTGAGGGCTGACCTGGACCTGGCTCTCTAGTTTTTCTGTTATTCTTGTTTTGAGTCTCTCCCGTCATCCGATGGGACCTGGGCTACAGTGTCCTGGGTGGTGTCACTGACTCCCTTACTTCTTCCCTTCTCCTTCAAACCAGCTTCCTACATACCCTCTAGATCTCATCAGCTACCCCTGACTGCAGGAATGGATCCCTTCCTTCAAACCCTGAATTTCTCCTTCACAACTTACATCCCGTGTATGGTGTCTGGTTGGTTGTCTATCCCCATGGTGGACTGTGAGTTTCATGAGGGTAGGACCAGCCCCATTTTATTCATCTTTGTATCTTCATTGTTAAATAGAGCACCCCACCTATGTTAAGTGTGCAGTAAATATTTCAATAAAGGCATGAATGACCACTAGGAATACATATTTTAGTGTTCAGGGGTTGTCTTTCCTCTTAAATCCCAAACATTGTTTTTCTAGGTTCTATAAAGTAAGTCTACACACATCAAATGAAGAAAGAAGATGTACTACCTGAACTATCCCAACAATTCAAATGAGGCACTTCATTCTCAATTATTTATAAATTGAAATTGGTTTGTGAATGTTATAAGATTATCTGGATAGTTCTTTAATTTCTGTTCATTTGATTAGATATATAAACCTAAAAATAAAAATTCTTACATTTGATAAAGTTGGGGGGTTTTTAAACCTGTATTTCTGCCCATTAGCTGACACAGTTTTAGGGGAACAAGAAAAGCCATGGTCAAATCTATGTCTGTATAGGAAGGCTGGAGGAAATGTTTATCAATTCTTAAAAAAAAATAAAGTTTCCTAGCTCCTTGGTTTTGGCACTTACAGGCTTTGCCTCCATAAATACATAAGAAGTGTTTAATGGAAGTATACTGATACAAATGCTATAATCTGCCTTGGGAGAACTGGCTGATGGGGAAACTTGACTTGTAAGACAATGTTGCTTTGGTGATCTCAGCCTACCTACTGACTTTTTTTCAAGGGTTTTATTCAGAGAAAGCGTGATATAAAAGATAAAGTAAAGCAGATCAACAGTTACTCAAACCACATTAGAAACCAGGTTTGTTGAGTTTCTTTGCTGGAGACATTTTGATAAACATACATCATCTTTATTTTTTTTTTAAAGATTTTATTTATTTATTTGAGAGAGAGAATGAGAAAGAGAGAGCACGAGAGGGGGGAGGGTCAGAGGGAGAAGCAGACTCCCCGCTGAGCAGGGAGCCTGATGCGGGACTCGATCCCAGGACTCCAGGATCATGACCTGAGCTGAAGGCAGTCGCTTAACCAACTGAGCCACCCAGGTGCCCAAGCATACATCATCTTTAATCTTTATTTCTACTGGGGCTGTCTTATTTTCAGTGCTTCTTGCCTCTCAAGATTAAACTGTGATTATTACTTGGACACTTTTAGAGCTTATTCATTCCAATAGGAATTTTCTTTGAGCTCTGCCTAGGAAATGTACTCCTAGTGCAGCTACATGAACCCCAAGTTCAACTTCATAAAAGTAACCATTTCTGTTTATCAATTTCTAATTATGAAATACCCAGCTGAGGAAGAAATTCATAAATGAAGTGCCAGGCATCTCTTCCTAACTGATCCAAAGATTTGCCTGTGCCCCCCTGCTTCTGTATGTGGTTTAATTTCACTATCTTCACTATTACCCTTTCTTCATTGTCTTCCTTCCATCTCAACATTTTTTCCCCTTATTTCTCCAGCATGGCTGCAATTTTTCCCTCTATCCTTTGAGGATAGGGTAGTCTGTAATTTTATTTGGTTTTGTGTAATACTTCTAATACTTATTAGGAGTGGCATCAAATGTATTCTTATATATTTGATTTGTACTTGAGGGAATTTAGGGACATTGTCTGTTTTATCTCTACAAGATTCACTGTAACTAAAATAGCGTCCAGTACATCATAAGCACTCAAGGCATATTGTTGCATGAATAAATGAGTAGAACACAAGTGAGGGTTGAAATGTGAAAATTGTCTTCTTTACCAACTTGGCAAATATGTTGCCAAACAATTTTGCTCTCAGAAAACATTGCATCATTAAGTGTTTGTCATTTGTTAACTGAACAGATTGATTTCACAGGTTCTGTTGACCCCATGAAACATTCAACGTTGGACACTCACCACCTTATATCAACTCTGAGAAGTCTAGATTAAGGGAATGGAAAAAGGATGAATATCAATTTAGGATCCACGTTGAAAGGAAGAGTCTTTAAGGCCGTGAGATTGGACCTTGAGTATCTATTTCAGTGTCTTCAATCCAGTTTAATTTCAAATACTATTAGCCACAAACAAGGGCAGAAAGAGATTTCTCTTTTCCAGAAGTGAACTCTTGAGCCAGATCCAAAGCTATCACCTCAGATGAAAATAATATGATTTACCACAAGAAAAGTTTCCATCTCCTTTTATCCAGGGTTAGAAATAGGGGACCATGTGTAACAAGTTTGTTCAGGATGCTAATGATGCCATCAGATTCTAAGTCATAGGATGCAAAGTGATGATCTGAAGACCAAATCTGGCCCACAGATGTATTTTATTTGATCTACACTATTATTTTTTCATTGAATTAGTTGCCAATATAGAAAGTCAGGAGAATGCATACAGAACCCTGGTTTTCTCCCCCACCACCCCCTTTGAAAAAGAAAACCAAAAGATATAGCAAATTGGACCCACAATCCCAAATTATACTGACAATTAGCTGGTGTTCAAGTTCAAATTCCCATGATTGGCTGCTTCTCTACCATAGTCCCCCACTGCCTGTTTTTACTCCAATACTGAAGCATTTCGATTTGCCATCCCTCATCACCCTGCACAGTTTTCTTTCTTACAGCCTGCCCACCTCATCTATTTCTTTTATCTGTCTGGGCCCTGCATGTAACTACCATCTTGAATGTCACGAATGTTGTTAAATTTCCATCTTTCTGGCTGAGAGTAAATATGCAAGTGTTCTGATTGTGGCTCTACCGTCGTCATTCCAAGTCAGCTGGCTGATTCCATTCATTCCTCCGAAACTTCTGTGTGCATGTGGTTCCTAAAGAGGTGGGGGTGGGATCAGAAAAAGGATAAACTGTGTGCTCCCTTCAGCAGCACATATACTAAAATTGGAGCGATACAGAGAAGATTAGCATGGTCCCAGCACAAGGAGAAAAAGGACAAGGTGAGTGAAAGAATCAGTTATTTCTGTGACTCTGAATAAGTAGGGTTGTCAAAAGAAGAGGAAGACTAATCTGAGTGTGTATTCTTAGAGCCCATGATTCTTAGAGCACATACTATGTATTTATGTATACAACTAGTGCTATATATACATATATATGTGTATAATCACTCACAAAATCACTTATATTGTCCCCCTAGGGACATGTAAGGGGTTTTTTTCAAGTTAATTTTAGCTATACAATTTTTTTCATCGATTTCCTTAATTTTTTTTATTCGGTTAGGTTACTTTTATTACCATAGTACCTGAATATTATAAATATAAAATTAGATTAACAGTAAAATGTATATAGCTTCTAACATATTTATACCCACAATACATTGACAATTAAATGAACACAAAATAACACAATACAAGCCAAGTGGCTAACACCAATTTAATATGACCGTTGATGGTGCTTTGCTGTAATAAGCACTAAGAACAAAAGGACACTTACTGTATGATACGGGTTCTTTTGATGAAATCACACTGTACAAGTACATGGTACCTTTTCTGAAATCCTTGGGGCAAGATGTAATAGAGAATTTTGAATGTTTCTTATTACAGAAAGGGGTAATACACAATAAATGCACTAATATTTTATAGTGTAGCATATGACTATTCATAGTAAATGGGATAACTAAAAACTATAAATAGACTCATGTCAGTGTGGGTCAGGTTTCATACCAAATAAGTTTGTCATAAACTTATAAAAAATGGCTGGGTCATTTAACAAGTCCTACAGCCTTGAGAGAATTACTCAATTTCAATGATCTCATCCACGAAATAATTTCATTAGATGAGAGTAACTAGCCTGTGACCTGCAGCCAGAAAGAAAACCAGGATGTTTATGCATGGCCACCAGAAGTTGCAGAATAAATACTATACTTAGGATAAGTGTGTTCCTTTATTGAGTAGGTATATGGCATTTACAGTGCTACACCATAGGTTAAAACAAGGACCCAGAAATAAATGAGGCCACTGTCTGGACTCAGGGAGCTCCTGTCCAGCAGGAGAGACAGACCTGCAAATGAACACCTGACAGTTGAGTATAAAAAGAGTGACAATTACCTGTGTGTGAAAAAGGCAAATTGATGGGAGATTAGGGCACACTTTCCTGGTCAGTGATACTGGTGTCAAGGAGGGTTTTGAAGGATGAATAGGAATTCACAAGACAGTGGGTATTATTAAAATCGATCTAACCTTTTAGAGACAAATTAAATAATATTGTAGAGGGCACTTTAGGAGAAATCGATTCTCTTTTGATGTTTACCGGCTGAATCATTTTAGTCTCTTCTGAGCCAATGCACAACCCACTCTTAATGCTCTCCTGCACTGGTCATGAATGCTGAACACACATCAGTTTGTGGAATCTCTTTTCTCTTAGTAGGGAAGAACATGCAGTTCTTAGACCCTGCTTTGGTCCTATTTGCTTTCTAATATTGAAAATGCTAAGTGAACAAGATGCTTATCTTTTTATTAAGACATTTGCTGGGTTCTCGAAGACATGTGGCTTCTCCACCCTTTCCCCTCCTTCCTGTAACCCCCCCAACCAGTTCCTGTCAGTGGGAACTTGACGATCATAAACCTAATTCTTTGAGGCTGTTCTAACTCTTGAACTCTTCATTGGTTGGCCTCCCTGCAAAGGAATGAGTTCATGGGAGGAATCCCTTCGGTGCATGTGGCGTCACTGCGGGTAGCTGGGGGCACAGACAGAGGGCTCCGTAGCATGGTCTGGAGTCGTAATGGGCTCCACAGAAGGACTGGTGATTTGCATAAATTTAAATAAAGATTCTCTACATATCTGTTCAGCAAGTATTGATCAGAGAGACAGAAAATTACACAGAGACTGGACAGGGAAAGAAGACCTTGGAGGCAGCCCTCAACCTCTCCCTGGATATTCCCAGCAAGCCACAAACTTGCCCTCTCCCTATTGCGAACGCGAGGCCCTCCGGAGAAATGGGACCACACTTTTTAGAAGGCCATTTGGTGATCATCTAATGTGACTGTACATGTCCCTTGCAAATCCTACCCCTCATCCCCAAGTGGCTCTTGGAATAAATGTCCACATTTAGGCAGGAGACTCCTGACTCCCTGAGGGGAATCCAGGAGAGCAGAATTGTCTTCTTCTTGCACCACACACGTGCAGTGCCATTTGGGTGACCTTTTCCATTGGCACCACGCTGCCATCCCTAGGGATCAACCCTAATCTCTTCTAGAATTTTAGGAAGAGGGCTTCAGAAGACATAAAGAACCCCACATTGACATTACTATTCTGAATCAAAGCAGGCTCATTCCCAAACCCCAGTAAATTATTTCTGAAAAGGGAATTGTGAGGCTGATTTGCTGACTGATGAATCCCTTTCAGATTGGATACCTTGCCTGTGCTAGTGACAGAAGGATGAGAACATCAGCATCCCTGACTCACATTCTGTATTTATCACTGGGCATTGCGGTTTGACTGAATTTCCAGTGTTAAAATGGCAGTTGCCTCATGGTTTTCCCCGTGTTCACTTTAAGAAGCTCAGCAGTGTGATGCGTCAAGTGCCAATCCTGCCCAAACAGTGTGGTGTAGGGGCTCAAGTGATTGAAAGACAAGGGAGGGGTTTTCCTTGGTGACACATTCATGTTCCAGCTAACAGAGGGCTGGAGAGCTGGTGTGGAATCTGTAACTCAAGGTTTGTGTTTTAGCATCTCCATCAGTGATCATCTTCCTGCTCACGTTATAGTTTGTGGTATGGTTCCCTTCACTACATTCATACCTGTCTGTGCAAAAGGCTTGCATAATGCAGAGTGTGATTTAAAATGTGTGAAAACTTCATCCAGATCTTTGAAGCTTGCCTTGTCTTTGATCTCAAAGCCAGTCAAGGAGAGTAAGCATGTCTATTTCTAATTCTAGCTGTATGTAAGCTGGGGAGAGACACATCAATGCAAAACAAAGCTCTAGAGAAAAAAAAAGAAAGATAAACTTTCTTTACAGTACTTTGTCTCGCATTTTTCCAGTTTAAGCATGTTTTCGATCCAGAGTGGTGTAAAATGAAGAAGACAAGGGTGGGGGTGAAATAATAAAAAAGCCTGAAGACTTTATTATTTCTGATTGGGGAAAATGCAAATATAACTCGGCTCCTCTGTGTCACGTTGTTTCATATGTACCTACCCTGAAATGCTGTGAATGGGGAAGCAGGATTGTTCCTCAGGGCTCTGGAGAAGTCTGGGGTATGATGTGGGATGAGGAGGGGCGCTAGAAGATAAGTAGAAGATAAGTAGAAGATGTTTTTGGAGATGTATGTGGCAAGGCCAGGTAGTGGGGAGTCTTAAGAGCTTCAGCCTGAAGGAGTTCAGTTTTATCTTGAAGGTAGAGGGAAAATATTGGAAGGGTGACACTTAAAAAAAACAACCATTATATGTGTGTGTGTGTGTGTGTGTGTGTGTACATACGTATGTATACATATACAATTATTATTCTGCCTTTCAATATAACATTGTCTCAGAAGTGTTTTCCATATTTATACAAGTATAATTTTAATGCTAGTCTGCTGAGAAAGCTTACCTTAGTTCCTCAACTGCTAAAATTCATATCATTTCATCATATATTTTTAATTACTCATTTACTTCTCTATCCATCCAGACTGTGGTGCCCTTGGAGTCAAAGACCCAGTCTTCTTTGCACTTAACCTTTATCATCTAGAATAGAGGTTGATATAAATAGAAGAAAAGCCAGGCACCTTCCTACCCATGTCTTCCAAAGGTTTTGAGGATTCTCTTTCAAATATTTCGGGCCTTTCCCCTTTGCTTCCTTAAGGTAGTCAGCTGCTATGCTATCCTCAGCCCTATATATATTCAAGCAACAAACTGACCAGTTTAAATAAACTCCAAGATTGGTTCTGACTTCTAACCACATGACGGGTGTGTAGCTAAGAATTTGACATACAGAAATGAACCTTTCTGTCCCCCCTACTCACACAGCGCACAAACTGTGCAAATGTAAATCTGATTCACGTGATTAAATAACAGGCTAGCAGTCTGGTCAGTCAATTCAGTTTTACCTGTCTGAACGTATTAGTCCGACTTTACAAGAGATCCCTCTTGATTGCCTTGTGCCGCGCCCTGGGGCTGATGCAGAGAGAGTGTATCTGTGTCAAGGTGGAATCAGCTGCCTTCCTTACAAAAAAACAGGGAGTTGTCCATGGCTTCTTCTAGTCTTCCTTCCCATTTTTTTCTTTTTTTCACAACACTTGCTCAATCTGGGCCGCCCCCAATACAACAGAGGGTAACTCAGTCCGTAAGGACCAAACCTAATGGCTCCCAGGATCCCATGGAGAAGTTTCCAAAAACAATAAAGATCCCCACATTTCTGGCTCTGAATCAAAGCAGACTCACTCTCAGGTCCTAATATATTCATTCTGGAAAAAGAAAAGCCACACCAGGAAGAATTGGTAAAAAAAAAAAATTTTTTCTTGCTCAATTTACAAGAACTGAGGAGATGTCTATTCCAAGAAAGAGAAAAGAAAGAAGAAAAAAAAACCCACAAGCTGTTGGAGGCATATATGATGATGCCTGGAGAAAGGAGACATAAAAATTAATTTTTGCCCTGGCAAAGGAAAGGTGAAGTTAATAGAGAGAAGAGAATCTAAGAAAGGGAAATTAAAGCCAACATGCTTCTGGCTTCTTGAGAATGCCCCCTGAGTCAACTAATTACCTGCGAGGAGATTATGGTGCGAGTTGTCTGAACTCCTCTCACTTAGCAGGGGAAAAAAAGGAAGAACTACCATGTGACTCTATCATGAGGGCTAGAAATTAGCTTGGGGAAAAATTGCCAAGAAAGTGGGAATGGAAGAGAAACGAAGAGTAATAATAAGCAGTAATAAGCCAGCTGCCTTCAACAGCAATTGCTAAGCTGGCTCATGGAATCATGGTCTGGATCCAGAACATACCTGGGGATTTCTTTTCTTCCTTCCTCCTTCCTCCTGTTCCTTTCTCCCTTCCTCTCATCCAAAAGGTAAACAGCTGCTATGTGATGGCTACTCTCCCAAACACTGGGAACATAGAATAAGACATCCTGGTCACGAGGGACATTAATTCATACAAATGAGAGGAAGAAAATTTTTCACCCAACTTCTCAGGAAAGGAGTCGTATTTGTTTGAAAAAAAAAAAAAATCTTGATGAGTGGGTGGGATAGAAAGTAACACCCTGGCAGGCCTAGGTCTGCCTGAGGACTGCATGTGTAGGAATCGGAGGAAGAGATTCTTCGATATGCTGGAGATCAAGAGGGAAAGCGGGATGAACAGTCAAGGTGAAAGTTTGCACTCCACAGTGTGACTCTTCACCAAGGTTCTCAAATGCTCAGTGCAAGTTTCATGTGAACACCTGTAAGTGGGTTGAGTTCTACGCATGGATATCAGAGCTCAACGGAAACCGTCTGCAAGGGCCAGCAGAGACCAGAGACCGAGCAGAGAGAAAGAGGAGGATAACGGCCATAGGAAAAGACACGCACCAACACAGGCCATGTCACCAGAGTCCAGGCTGAGTTTGAACAGATTTGCAAGACTCAGAGGTTTCTAGGCTGCACTGGGGCTTTACATTCAGTTGGTTGTAGGAGAACACCGAAAAGTCCACAAACCCATTATCTGAGGATAGAAGAAAAAATACATTGTAAAGCAACCCAACGAATGGTGGATCAATACATGGACTGTACTGTGTATCACGTATTATCGGGGCTCAGGGGCATCAAGTGTCCATGTACCTATAGGTAGACTTTAGAGAAATCCGTGAACACCCTGAAATGACATGCAAAATGTTATGGTATGTATATCCCCCAAATACTTATCAGTGAAAGTAACCAGCATTTATGGAGGATTGACTATGTATTATTATGCTAAAAGCTTAATACATAATTTTTTTTTTAAAGATTTTATTTATTTATTTGCCAGAGAGAGAGAGAGAGAGAGGGAGAGTACAAGCAGGGGGAGTGGCAGGCAGAGGGAGAAGCAGGCTCCTTGCTAAGTAAGGAGCCCGATGTGGAACTCGATCCCAGGACCCTGAGATCATGACCTGAGCCGAAGGCAGACACTTAACAATCTGAGCCACCCAGGTGCCCCAGCTTAATACATAATTATGTCATGCTCACAACAACTCAATAAGAAAGAAAGCTGAAAGTCAGGGACTTTGCATAAGCCACGAAGGTCACACCCCCAGTGAGTAGCAGAGCATGGGTGTGAACTCATGTCAAAATTATTAGCCTGCATGCTCAGCTGAGGTCCCAGTCTTGTGCCCTCTGAACTTGCTGAGTCCAGAGTCAGTCAGATTTTGTTACCACTTCAAAACATTTCTACATAGAGAAAAAGATTAGAAAACATCTTAAGGGTCACTGGGTCTCAGATTCGCCTCCTAATTTTGGAGGGCCTACACATCCCAGGCACCTTCATGTGTCCTATTCTGTTCCATCCTCTCCCCACCCTACCCCCAACTCCATCAGTGCAGTAGGCAGAAAGGTCTCCCTTTGACAGTCGGAAACACTGACTTCAGAGTGGTCAAGTACACTGCTTTTGGTAAGTGCACATGAGTTTGCACCCTGGTCTCACAGTCCCAATGGAGCAGTAGAAGAGTTTCCAAGGGGTCAGTTTGGTGGACTCTTGAGCTGGAGAAGAGTCATCCAGAAGGCCGGTTGAAGTATTGTCATGAGATCTGTCAAATCATATTGCAGTTTGAATCCTGCAAAAGAGGGGGCCTCAGAGATGTGGCTTTATTGATGGACGTAGAGACCCATACAACGTGCACAGGCACCAGGCGAGAACAAAGTCCCTGGAGACTTTTGACTCTGAGCTTGTCAACTCTACTGACGGAACAGCCATCACAGCTGTTAGGAATTTCCGAGTCGTTGCACCTGCCCGCCCCCGCCTGGTGTTCCTTCAGCTCGTGGTGGGAACAGCTCGGCCGGCCAGGCGTGCCATTCCTTGGGAAGAACAAAAGGAACTGCAGCTGAAATAGACCCTCCTTACGAAGAAGTCTGCACTCGCTCGTGCCTGGAGTGGCTGTGGGTGCCCCTGGGGTGAGTCAGCCCCAGAAGTCCCAGGAGACAAGCACGGGGCCATTGACAAACAGGGAAGACCTGTGGAGACCCCAGTTGGAATTTCATGACCAAAGGGAGGGCGGAAATGAGGGGCGGGATTATTTCCTTAGTACCTGATTGGCCGGGACTGGTTAGCGCCGCATTCAGCTAGCTCACCATTGCTTAGTTGGAAGAGAAGCGCGGTTCCGCCTTTTTAAAGCAAAGAAATAAAAGAGCAGAAGAACCTTTGTAGAAGAACCACCACAAGGGAGAGGTTGTCCTTTCTGCTTGAGGGGACGGGATGACTTATTACAACTTCAAATGCTTGATGAGGTCACGCCTGAAGACACTTAAGAACTGGCCTAACAGCAGCTTCGCCGGCCATTCGACATGTACTAGATGGCAGAGCAGCTGCTGAAGGAAAAAGAAAGCTTTTATAAATTGTCCTTGGGTGAGTAGCTAAAGAGGCACGGCATCAGACTTCTAGAAGAAGACCCAACAGCTAACTCTAGTGCCGTGGTTCTCAAAGTCCAACAGCAGTGGCAGAAGCTGGGAACCTGTTAGAAATGCCAACTGGCAGGGGGCGGAGGGGGGGTTGCAGCTGGGTGACTCAGTCAGTCAAACCTGTGACTCTTGGTTTGGCCTCAGGTCGTGATCTCAGGGTCCTGCCTTGGGCTCCCTGCTCAGCATGGAGTTGCCTTGAGATTCTCTGTCTCCCTCGCCCTCTGCCCCTCCCCCCCAACTCATTAGCGCACGTTCTCTCTCTCTCTAATAATTAAAATCTTGAAAGAAAAGAAAAGAAAGAAAGAAAGAGAAAGAAAGAAAGAAAGAAAAGAAAGAAAACTCTAAGATCCCATCCCGACTTAACAAACCAGAAACTCTTGAGGGTGGGACCCAGCAATTTGTTCTAACAGGTCTTCCACGGGATTCCGACGTTTGCTGAAGTTTAAGAAGCTCTGTTTTAGAGCATAATAGAATAGACTGACTCAGGGTCAGACAATTACAGGTTACGGTCCCACCTTAGACACTAATTCATGGTAAAACTTGGGGCAAGGTTCTTAAGCCCTCTGAGCCCCACCTTCATTGTGCTGCGTGAGAATAATGGTGGCAACAGAGCTCTGCAGAGGAATGTCAGTGTGAAGTGGTTAGCCTCAGTCCCTGCTCACTCAGCAAATGCTAGCTTCTCTCGGGGTCATTTAAAACACCAGAATTGGGTCACTCCACACTAACCAAAGGTTTGGGCAGCTCTTCTGTTCAACTAGCACCATGTCTAAGCATTATTCCTTACTCTTTAAAAACCTTTGTTTCCCAGACAATAGACTACCTGCCTCAGAATTAACTGGTGCATCAGTTAAAAAATACAGATGATCTAGTGCTCATATCAGACCCACTGCATCTGCATCTTGTGAAGTGTGGTCTGGGTATCTACAAGCTTAAAAGTGTTCCCTGAAGATGCTTCTGCAGACTACATGTAGTGCAAGAATCATTGATTAAAATGAGATAAGATGCAACTTGGCTGTGGCTTTGCTCTCACAGACATTCTCCCATAGGCTGAGCTGGAGCAGACACATTGTTTCAACGTGACACAGTAAGTAGAACCAAGAAGTGAAACTTTATGAACTTTGTTTCCCTGTTCATGATCCTTACCTGTGGGGCTGATAAGCTACTGGCTCTATTTCTCTTAGCTGGCCAACCTGGAATCGAGGCAATTTTACTGATGTCTGGGGGGAAATGTTGGTGGTAGCAGAAGAGAACTGCGTTATTCGGAACCCACGATTGTACAAGATGCTTTACACAGAAACTTCTGGAGTTTTGTTTTTCCAGGAAGATGTGGTACTTCTTTAAGGAGTTCAGAATCTGTTAGAATGGGCACAGCTCAAAACTTGTTTTTTGGGGGCGCCTGGGTGGCTCAGTTGGTTAAGCGACTGCCTTTGGCTCAGGTCATGATCCTGGAGTCCCGGGATCGAGTCCCGCACCGGGCTCCCTGCTCGGCAGGGAGTCTGCTTCTCCCTCTGACCCTCCCCCCTCTCATGTGCTCTCTCTCTCTCTCAAATAAATAAATCTTAAAAAAAAAACAAACTTGTTTTTTTGGTGTGTGTGTGTGTGCGCGCGTGCGCTCCTCTCTTTCTCCTACTCCTACTAAGATGGCCAGTTAGTTGGATGTTCTCCTGGAACCTCTGGTTTGAGAAGAGGGAATGGCTGTTTGGCACATTCAGGATGTGTGTTTTGTATGGAAGGGAGGAAGAAGGGGGTGGGAGAAAGGGGCTTTGAACTCAAGTCACCTGGGCAAGCCCCCACCAAGATACCAGTCTGTGATTCTCTAAATCCCCCTAGTGATGTATGCATGTATCAAACACAGAAGTCAAAGCATAATATCTGTAAATATATATTTATATGATAGCTGATGTTTAAATATATATTTATAATATATAAAAATATATATGACATATATATAATATACATGACGTTTAAATCTATAATATATAATAGCTGACGTTTAAGCCTCCCTATGTGCTAGGAGTTTGACATTAATTCTCTCACTGAAAGCTCAAAATAATCATAGGAATAAGTACTAATAGTGTATCCCATTTGAGGATGAGAAAATTGAGGCACAGAGAGGTTAAGAAACTTCCAGACTCACAGCCAGTACAGTGCAGATCTGAATTCGAACGCAGGCAACTGACTGACATCAGAGCTCTAAATTCTAGAGACCCAAAGGGCAGTTCCAGCCTGTTCCCATATCTTGTGAGACCCCACCCTGGACCTACTTAATTAGACTCTACATTTTCACAGAGATTTGTGGGCACATGAAAGTTTGAAAAGTACTTCTCGGAAGCACAGGCATTTTTCCCAGTCTCCTTGAAGTATCATCAGCATCAAAAACATTTGTGGGTGCTGCTCAACCATGCAGGTTTCAGGCCCACCAGAAATATCTGCAGCTGACAACCAAGAAGCTGCATCGTCAACAAGTTCCCCAGGTGATTGTTTGGTATGCTTAATTTTGAGAATCACTACTTTTGGTTCCCCTGCCCTGTCCCTTGCTTGGCAGTCAAGAGTTAGAACCAGGAGGTCACACTGGACCAGGTGACGGCTCTCCCTGCAGTGAAGACAAAAGGAACGTAGAGAATAGCTCAGGCAGCCAAATGAAAGAGAGATGAGGAAAAGCGTATCTCCCTTGACTTCAATATGTTTTGAAACTCAGAGTGTTCCTTAAGCTTTTTGGTCTAATTTCATTTTTTTCCTCCTGTTTTTAAAGAATGCCTTTGTGAAAACTTACACCATTTCTGCCGCTTACTTCAAGGCTAGTGCACGAGTCATTTCTTTGACCCTGGACTTGTTTACATAATAGTTTCCACCCCCCACACACACCTAAAAATGGGAAGTGGAACCTCAGCACATTACAACACACTCCAGAGGAAGTTACCATGTTGAGAAAGGTACCAAGTTGAAGAAGTTACCTTGTTGATTAGGCAGACGTGGCCATCTGATAGACTGATGTGGACCACTATGATATTTGCGTCATTAAGGATAATTCAGAGAGAAAGATCAGTGACAGTGCTGGTCAAGTTCTTGTCTAAGTTCTTTGTTGACACTATAGAGACCCCAAAGATGTGAAAGCAGCAAAACATCAGTAAGGAGCCTTGAGCCACGGGTTGTAATTCTGTTCAAGCTCTAGCCCGTGGCACTAGCTACCGATATACCTCTTGGGAAGTGGCTGCGGTCCTTCAAGCCATGGTTTTCCTGTCCATTCAACGAGTGGGTTTTTTAGGTGCTGCAATTTCAGCAATCCAGAGGGCCTGGGCAGGTAATATAAATGAGTGAAGGGAGTAGCAAGTCCGGAAGAAGAGCAAGCTGCCGAGGGCATGCCCTTTCTGAACCATACCTACGCAGGTCTTCCTGAGCCACTGTACCAGCCACACCAAATACAGTCACAGATTAATTTAACCCAAGATAGACTATCTCCAGGGGGCCTTCCAGCATGTAGCCCTCACTTGTAATTTAGAGTTTGTTAGCCTTTGGGGATCTCCCTGTCCATTGCCTGCTGGGATTCAAGCAGAATGAAAAGACTGAGGAGACCCACCAGGAGAGGTTGATGATCTCATTCCTGTTACTTAAACTCGGGACAAGTGGCAAATTGCTGAACTTCCCAAGGACTAGCTGAAGATATCACACCAATGAGGAACTAACATTATTTACCAAAAGTCAATGACGCTGAAAGAGCGATCCTGAAGAAGATACGAGGTTATTCTAGTGAAGCTTCTGAGAAACTTCTGGTGCAAGGACATGGGGAGTGGGTGGGTTCCTTTTTTTGTATAGTTTGTCGATGGGAGAAAGGGAGGTTAAGATTTTAGATAAATGTATTCCTAAAGTTATGTTACTCTCCAGCAAAAAGGAAAAATGGTGTCTGCTTAATGTACATATTTTTAAAATTTATTTTACTCGATTTTTACTGTGCTTATAAATATCTATATATTAAAATTATTAAATACCCAGTTTCACTTGTTTTTAAATTGTATGTTGTGAACCCTCTTGCAAATTTATGCTGTTTATACTATCATTTCATTATGTTAAAAGAAAATCCTTACATCAAAAAAAAGATTTTAGACAAATATAGGTATGATAGGTACTAATATGAAAGTACTTATGGTTTGGATAAAACTCTATCCTTTCAAGGCTGCAAATCTATTCTGTATTGCAAAGGATCTTCAATTAGGTGTTTGCAGTCAAATGCTCTACCACTGAGCTATACCCCCTCAATCAGGTGTTTGATTATTAACTTAATACGTTGGTTCATGAAGTGTGGCCCCTGGGCCAGCCGCATCAGCATCACCTGGGAACTTGTTAAAAATGCAAATTCTCAGACTCCACCCCATATCTACTGAATCAAAACCTCAGACTGAAGGTCAGCAACCTACATTTTAATGAACTCTCCTGGTGATTCCAGTGTCCTCTAAAGCCTGAGACACTGGGCAGTGTTTCCGTCCTGACATCGTTATGTCATATTCCCCGTGTCTATAGGCACTAAACTGTGAACTTCCAGAGAAGCTGTCCCACAACCCAAAACTAGGAATTGGGTAATCTGGGTCTGAACATCAAGCTGAAGGTGGAATCGACTGCAAGGGTCATTCCTTGCACAATCCAGGCACATTCTAAACGTAAGTGGAGGACCATCGTGGTTTATTTATTTGTACTTCATTTTTAGTGCCTGTTGATTATATATGCTTTATTCTGTAGTATCCAGTTAAATGGGTTAGAAACATCTTGTTCAAGCAGTGATTGGATGTGCCATGACTTACCTACATGACCCTTCATGTCCTATCGTCAGTCCATTAGGGAAAAACAACACAGTTTTAAGTAAAAGGGACCCACTGCTTCATTTTTCTTATAGTGTGCGTGCATTTCATTTCTTTATCTTCAAGCATGGAAGGGGGAATGATTTCATTAGTTTCTTTGGCATGCAGGAACAAACCATCTGCACAGTACCCTGGTTTTCTAATGCCTCCTATTTTGGCATAATTTTTTTTGCTTGTTAATCTACAGTTCTCTTGTGATCTTAAGAATGGAGCCCATTAGTCATCATTGTTCTCCTATTGTACCTGATAGAATTAGCCACATCTCCACAGCTTCTACATTGGTATTCCTTCCTGGCAGAAGTAGAAATGCTTACAATTTGAACACAATGTGGGCTACTGCCTAGCAGAGATTGATTTATGAGAGCTTATAAATTGGTTGCTAGGCTTTCTGGATGACATGAAATAGTAAGGTCCTTCAAGGGAAACTCAAAACACAGAGAATTTTTTCCCCATTTATTCCAAAGCCCCTTGTACCAAGACACTGAATTGAGGCTGTGTTTGTTCATTCTAAATGTTTACCTGCCCTCTTTTTGGTCTCTGGAAACCACGTGAAACCAATTTTTTTTCTTGACATTTATTCAGGAAACAGCTTATGTAATCAAATGTGTATGTGTGTAAATTATTTAGAAAGGTAAAACTGAACAATTTTTAAGCAAATTGCTATAAATTGTCCTTGACTTGTAAAATTTTCAACCAAATGATAAACACTTATCAGCATTCATGGGCTCAGCTGAGCTTCCTCTAGGATTTTAGCAGATTAACTCATCTATTAGAGGTAAGACTTAAAGTCTGAATTTTATCCTAGGTCCAGTCCTGTCCTTGTTGTTCACACAATGGTTACCATGCATCCAGGTGGCAAATATTTACTCTGATTCTGCAATGTGTGAGGTACTGTATTGAGCACAAGAGTTTTGGTAGTGACAGGACTGAGCATGCCTAGACTTCATGGCTCTTACCATCTGGTGGTATAGTAGAGACAATAATAGGTCACTGACATCCCTTTCTTATTCTTCCTGGCCAGTCCTTCTGCAGTCTCCATTGCTGCTGGGTGTGGAGTGTGGCTGTTTGACCCATGAGTGGTGTAAAGGATGAGCACGAATAGTGTGTATCATGCCTGGTCTGGCAGTAAAGTCCTGCCATATTCCATCTCAGCACACACTTTCATGCTCTTTACATGTTCCTAACTAGTACACCAGGGAAGAACAACATTGAAAGAGTTCTTGGCAATGAGAAGGTAAACTACTCGACACGATTTTGTATGTGGGGAGGCCTGGATGTCAGGAACGTTGCCAGAGAAAGACAAAATAGTATTTTCACTCCACTTAGTCATTTGTTAAGAGTTACTAGTTGTACCTAAATGAAGGGAACCTCCAAAAGAGATTCAGCTGGGTGTAGTGGAGAACAAACCACTGTATTAAGGGTAAGTCTGAGATTTTATAGAAAAGTGGTTAGTTTCTTTATTTCACTTGTATTAACACAGAAGGAAAAAGCTAGGGCATTAAAGTCAATGCAAGTGTCCTTTGCAATCTTAAGTCCATGAAAGAATGACTGTAATTGCTTGTGTACACACTGTTTGGCTGTTTTTCCTATGGTCTTTCAAATCTTTGTTCGGTAAAATAAGTGCTTCATTAAGGAGGAGCTTGCAGAATTGCTTTGGTTTTGAATAGAAGTTGGTCATTTTGGAGGGGCTTTGAACAATGGCATACAAGGATGGGGTGGGAACAATCTGTCAAGCGTGGAATATAAAAAGGAGGTTCAATGTAGAGAATTTAAACAATAATAAAACCAACTAAAAATTGGTCTTTTTATTATTACCATGTACCAGTAACTGTAGACCATGCCAGTACTAAAATAACCTTTTTACCAGGGGAAACTGCTCACAACAATCTACTACCTTTTACACAATCTACCCCAACCTAGTTGGATGACCTACTAGGCATCTCAAGTATTTATTAAGGACAGTTTTCAGGGGCTTTCAGGCTAACAGGAGATGTGCCATACCGGGTCATAAAATCAGTTCTTAAGAGTGCATTGACTAGGAAAATGAACCAGAGGCTATTATTTGTGACCTTAAAAATGGGATCAGTGATTCCAGTAAAGCTTTTTAAGATTTTAAAAGGATGTGAGCAATATGATGTAATCAAGAAAAAGGAAAATATTCCATGGATTGCATAAAGAGGACAATAGACTCCAAAGCTGGAGAGGTAAACCAAGAGTGGGAGATGACCTCAGGTAGTATCTAATAAACAACAGGTAAGCCATATTGGTGTAGCTGGCAACAAGACTCAGACAACAAATGTCAGAATTTCCAGATGTGTTAGAAGTTACCAGGTCCCTATGAGTATTAATACCACATGGTCAAATCAATGGTTGTAAAACCAACACCAATCATTGATGAATAGTGCCATGGGTTTGGGTAGGGAAGAAATTGGCCAAACCCCATCATAATTCATAGGGAGCACACAATCACTATTAGAGGTGTGGGTTTTGTAAGCAATGACTGCAGGACCCCATTGCTCTGCACAGTGTTTGGTTCTCTACCTGGCAGTGTTGTGAGATAATTTTGACTCTGTTGACCTGCCAACAGCAGGTCTGAGCCTACGAATGATTTGGGCGGTGGTTGTAGAACTTTATATACTAGATAACAAGTCTCAAACAGTTTGACCTTTGCCTTTTGTAATTTAGCATTCCACAAGCTCTTGGTTTGAACCAGGTCTCTTTATATAACCGTAACTCACTCAAATGAGGTGTCATTTAAGACAGACCCTTGTCTTGTGTGCCAACTCAGGTCAAAGCATTTACAAAGAGGCGTGTGGGCATTTGAGAGGGAGTATGACTGCTTGGTTCAGACACCCATAAGAAAGTTTTGGAGATGAGACAGGGTTGAGAAAAATGAGCATTTAATTTCGTTTGAAATAATAAGAATTACTTCAATATCTAATGAAACCTCATTTGCCATGGCATAAACCATAGTTCCCCAACTTCAATAAAAATAGAGAAAGATTTCTACTTCTCATCCATGAATATTGTTCTCCAGTCCTTACTGAGCCTTGATTTTTTGCCTGCTGCTATCATCAGCAGGCCCCCACATCACTGTATTAGCCAATGTAAAAATGGGAGACCAATAATGAAAGGGAGCTTACTTCAAATGTGATTCTTCCCCTGCTGCAAATACCTGCTGCATTTCTTTAGGGTAAATGTAGGAAGGAAGGAATGGTCATGTAATCTGTTATCTTCCTCCATCTGAGGCACAGCATGAGAACTTCTTTGGCAGGAAATGAAGAGAAACTTGCCCAAGAAAAGCTCTGCACAAATTCCCATCCCTGCTTTGCCAACCAAGCAGACCAGTGTTTGTCGAAACCTTTTCTCTTGAGTTTTTTTCTGAAGTGTAGCTTCCAAAAGCAGAGGCAGAGAGGAGAAACCACCCAGGAAGGGCACTTAGGGAAGTGATGTGGGACAGCATTTGTTATGAAGGGGAAGCCAGGGTGGTAAATGGGCCCTACATTTGAGCCAGAATTGCAGTTTTATCAAGATCCCTACTGGTTGGTCCAAGGATCCAAGAATCTAAGGTTAAAGCCTTTTATTTTAAGAAATGACAAAGCCTTCACCACTCAAACTCACTAGGCAGCCAAACTTGTAAGTGGAATTTTAAACACACATTTGGCAAGTTTCCAGAACTCTTAATTTTTAAAAAAATCCATTAAATAAAATCCTTTCAGAAGATCAGCATTTCTTTGAGCATTGCTGAAATTTTTTAATGTTCTTCTTGGAGGCATAAACAATCAATGCAACCATTAATTTGAGGGTCTTTCTCCCTGGCAGTGGTGCAAATTGAAAACGAATAGTTCAAAAGACATTCTGACTAATCAGGTCAGGGGTAAAAATGAATAGTGTTCTTCACAGCCCTGCCAGAGGCTTTGTTTTGCTGTGAGTTTTAATTTAAGGAAAACAAAAATGAGGGGAGAATAAAAGAACAGAAAATGTCAGTACTGCTTTTTCCAGTGACACTTTGGTAAACCTTGCCAATAATTAGGTATTTTTATTGCATTTAAATATCAGGATTTCAATATTGTAGACCCATTTTCCTTTTGCTTCCTTTGCATTACTGTATGCTATATTACATTTACATTGTTTGGGATAGAAAGTTGTTTCAATTTCCAGTGCTTGGGACTTACTTATATTAGTGCTTTTCTCAATTTCTGAAGCTATATCATTGGATTGTAGACCTCACAATATTTTAAGTTGATGGTTATCATTCAGATATTACATCTCCCAGTGAATCAAGTTATGCTTAAGGAATCCCCTTGTATAGGGAATACTTTGAGAAAGCTGCTATATTTTCTCTCAGTCAAACCAAGAGCTACCTTTCATCCCAATTGTGGCTTTCTTTTTCTGGGTGGTGGCCACTGGCCCAACAGAAAGAGAAAAGAGAGCCCCCGTAATATTTTGTAGGAGATTGCCTATATGAAGCTGCATAAGTTCCAGTTTGGAGGCATAGACACATTTTCTCAATTGTTCGTCAATGATATGAAACTTTAGACTGCCTTCTCGAACATCAAATCACATTATCACCTGGCTTTTTGTACTGAGGAGATGCCTGGTGGAGTCATAACTAGTTTTTTGTTTTTGTTTTTGTTTTTTCCCCAACAAAAAACTACGGGTCAGGGAAGGTACAGGAGCTGGTATAATTTATAGACCAACAGCCCACTGAAAGCTCAAACCAACTATTAAGAAGCATGGAAATTGATGTTGATTTTGAAGACACTGAGCCATGAGGCCTTAAAATTATACCTTAAGAAATCGCCCTTTGTTTCTAAGTTTGAAATATCTTCAAAGCTTAGGATTTGTGGATGCATTTGAGAGATGTTTGGCTGTTCTACTTTGCTGCTCATAATTATCAGGAGACCTTATTCTCAGCTTGCCTTTAACATTTCATGGTTGCCAGCTCTAAACTCTTGGATGTAGCGTGAGGTCAATTCTTCAGTCCTCTTGGCTTCTTTGACCATCTCAGGTTGAGAAACTGCCATGATGATTCCTGATTCTCTAGTGTACCTTCCTATAGATGACAGGCAAGTCCTTGCAATACATAGGTAGCACCCATCTGACACTTCTGCTGCCTTAGGGTGGTAGCTTTGTAATTTAAACTCATTAGTGGTGAGGAAGAGATTAGCTCAAATGACTCTCAGTAATGGAATTAGCCAGCAGGATTATCTGGGATCAAGGAGGGAGGGTGTCTGTTCACCTTACTGTTGCTCCCAGAGAAATCTAGCTCTGGAATATGCAGCCGGCCTCCCAGACAGAGGCTCCACTTCCTGTGCAGCATTGCCCATTCTCTGTTTGTTCACCTAGTATTTATGTGGTCCTAGAAACTAGATTTTATTGGCTTGGCTACTATTCAACACTGGGCACCCTTGATGGGCAGAGTTCATACTAGATGACTTTAGGGGCAACTAACTTCTCTAAGGTGTCTAGTGTGACCATATGATGTACTATTTAAACCAGGACACTTTTGAGAGGGGAAGAGGTTATTATTTATAATTAGGCAGGGGCAGTAATCCAGCATTGCCCTGGGAAAACTGAAATATCTTGTCCCCTACTTATGGCCTACATATGAGTACCAGGTGTCTTACATCACTCCTTGTACTAATCACCTGTGGTCAGTATCAGGCTGGTTTCACTGAAAACATACTAGTCACAAAAACTTGGAGAGGAAGGCACCTATTTGGAAAATTCACTATGAAGAAGGAAGCCTTGATACTAACCTAAGATCTCCTGTATCCAACCAAGTCCCAGTCTTGCTGTTTCTATCTCCTGAAGCTCTGTTACCCATCCTCATTTCTCCACCCATGGTCCCCTCACCTTGGCTACAGCCACCATCATCCTTCCCCCCAGACTAGTGTGCCAGCCTCCTCATGTTCAACCCAGGCCAGCCTTGCTCTCTTCCAATCAATTCTGTAGATGTCACAGCAATTGTCCTTCAGCCAAAACCCAGCACTGTTTTGAGCACTTGGGATCCAGAAGTGAATGAACAGGGCAAGGTCAAGCTTCCAAGGTACTTAATTTCCAGCAGCCTAGACACATGACAAACTAATAAATAAGACTTTCAGACTTTGATAAGAGCCATGAAAGTGAGCAACACAGTGAGGTAATAGGGAGTCAGGGTAGCAGGGAGGAGGCTACTTGAAGTGATCAGGGAAGCCTCTCTGGGAAGGTGATGTTAGGTTAGATTTGAGGGGTGAGAGCCAGGGAAAGAGCCTCCCAAGGCAATGGGAAGAGGAACACTCAACATCCGAAATTATGAGGCATTCACATGTTTTCAAGAAGCAGAACAGGAGGCCTGCAAGCCTGCCACAGCCATCAAGGGGCACAGTGGTTTGCAGTGAGGTCAGAGGGTAGGTGAGGGCCAGTCATTTAATGCCTTATTGCCCAAGGTAAGGGGTTTTCCTTGCTCCTAGCATAAAACTCCAAAGCCATATGGAAGTGTTCAGCAGGGGAACTGATAGAACCAGTTATCTTTTTATTCACCTTGACTCTTGTTCTATGTGAAGAACAGATGGTGGGTAAAAGGAATACTGGTTAGAAGCCTAGAGCCCTCCTTCTGGTGGAAGTGGATGGAGGCTATGGGAAAGGAATAAAGCTTTTTGATATGTTATCTTATTAGTGGCATTTACAACTACTTAAGCTTTTGCATAAGTGCATCACATTTATCGCCATATTTTTATTTCATTTAGTGTTAAACCTTTATCTTTTAAAAAAAGGATCTTTGATTTGTGTTTTTTGTTCATAGAGCTTTGGATACATTTTTATACTCTCCAACTAGGGGATATTTAATTTTAGAGAATAAATATTGAAATTTCTAAAAATGCCTATAAATGTCTAGAAGGTGGCTAGGAAATCTATACCTATGAGTCTAAAACTCCGTTCCTGATGCTGACTTTATTTAGGAAAACCTTGAGTTTTTAAACCTACTGTTCTCTAATGTTGAACTCTACCCCAAATTATTATTGTAGTGGCTTTTTGGTTGCCAACAGAGTAAAAAAAAAAAAAAAAATTGTTAAACTTTGGAGTGAATAATCTAGTGCTTTGAAGTAGAAAAATTATACTCTTCAGTCTCCGGTGAAGGGAGGTACAATCATGCCAGATGATGGATATAGAAAGGGATATCGCTGCAGAAAATGGGGATATAGACACAAATAGCCACCTATCCATGTATATCCTCAAATATACAAATCCATGCCATGGGGATGGGGGTCTACTGCTTTGAGAGGGTGTTAAACAATGTGGAGCCCTGCTTACCTTCCATTCTTTAAAAAGTTAAGACCTGTATTCTTTGTATATTTGCTTATTCTCTCCAAGAAGCAGTAGAAGTAAATACTTGGCTGATTCAATCCTAGTTTGATTCAGTTCAAGAGTCAGCCATTTACTTATTTTGCAGAGCAACGGAAATACCTTTCTTAACTATCTTGATACGTCCCTGTGTGCCAGGAAGACACAGGCAATACAGATGTGTCTGGACCCACTTGCCGCACGCTGGCTGTCAGAAGTCTGCAGGAGGAAATACCTTCTTGATTAAATTCTCCAAGGCTGACATTTGTCTGTTGTTCACCCTGCTGAATGATTTCACATGTGTTTTTTTGCCGAGTCAGAATTCTTCAGTGATGTACAGGATAGTTCTTTTCTTGGATGAGTGAAGTTCTTTTGGCCACTAGAGTAGGGAAGTTATTTTAAATGTGTGAATAACAGGCAATTTCAGTTAGGAGGAGAGACCTGTTACCTCTTGGTCATTTAAAATAAATTATAGGTCAAATAATTATGACATGAGGAAAAGATTACACCATCATTTAACAAATTTCAGATTTTTACGAGGGTTCTGACCCAGCCATATTTCTTCCTAAGGAACATCTCTAAAATAGAGTCGTAAAGAGCTCAAGTCTCATACCCTGTCATTTTGGGGGGGTCCTATCCTTTTGTGGGTGCATTGTATTGATCTTACCTGCAGATCATCTCCTTGGATTGTGTTTGCACTAGACATGCTTTTGGGGAAAATATTGTCCAAAAAAAAGAAGTCGTATTCTAGACTCACCCAGAATGATATAATATTAAGTGTTTTCCCTATTCAGCAGTGATACTGTTTTTGAGAACTCACAGCTGGTTTGAGTTTAGTTAAGTCCAGTGTTTTCTTTCTCTTTTTGGTTTGTAATTTCCCAAGGGCCTGCTACCTTTGTGCTGAGCTTGTAGTGTAGGATTCTTCCAGCAGAGAACACTAGTGGGTAGAGTTGAAGCAATTAGGAGCTCTGAAAGAGAAACTGAGTTACATAGACAAAGATAACAGATGATCAGGTTTTTATTAGCTATGGAAATCTTTATTTTGTTAAAGGTATTATAGAGTAAGTTCTTACAGAGCCATTTTGTAAATTGAAAACAAGAAAAAACATCTTCCATGGTATGGGTTCTATATTTCGCCTTTAGCCTCATTTCATGTCCTTCTCTCCAACACTGACTTGCATGTTCTGATCCCTTTGTGAGGTCTCTGTGGCTGTGCTGCAAATAGGGTGACCCAACGGGACTGAGGGCTTTTTGGGATGGGAGACCAGAGGTAGAAGTGGGCAAATCCTGGGCAAACGGAGACAAATGGGTCACCCTAGGAAACACCACCTGCTTAGTAGCCTGGCACAAAACAATGATTGCTCACAATTCTGTGGCTGACTGGGTGGGAGTTCTGCTCTTCTCACTGGCTTTCTCTGTAGGGCTGCTAGGCCGATGCTGGATCGGTTAAGATGCCGGGGCCTTAGGGTACCAGGAGGATGTCAATGGAAATTGCAGGGCTCTTGAAACTGTGCTCAGAAGGCCCATGTTGCTGCTTCTACTGCTTTTAGTGATGAAGACCCAGAGCCTACCCAATTCAAGGACTGAGGAAATTGACTTCATCTCATGATGGGAAAAGTTGCAGAGAATGTGGCCTTTTTTAAATCTACCATGAGGATTCTGAGATGGAGTAAATTTACATAACTTTACCAAGACCGCATAGCTACAAAGTGGCCAATCGGGGATTTGAACCCAGGTTTATATGCCTGAAAAACCTCTAAATTTTTCATGGGTTTGGGCCACCACGCCCTACTAGGGTAGAACTACATCATCTAATAATCCAGGGAGCAAGTGACATTTTCCTGCTGTTCTGGGGTGGAGTAGAGGAGATGGGGGTGCAGAAGGAAGAACATGAAAGAAAAACCTGATCTGTGATGTCTAGATAACCAACATCACAGAAATTGGTCCATTTTGTTTTGAGAATATAATTCATACTTGTCCGATTCGGTAAATATATTTGGCCTCCTGCTCTCCTCCCACCCCATTCAATACAACCTTATCCCCCCAAAGGAAATTCTTCAGTGGACCTTAGATTTATTATATTCTTGGTCTTGATGATCCTTCTATTCTCTTATGCACTGGCCTCATTTTTTCCAATACAAGCATTTGGATCATCTCCTACAGTTGAGAGTCTGAAAGACGAGTTGCTGTAAGTCAGTTGTTTTCAAAGTGTGGGAGTCCCTGAGACACTATCATAGAGTCTATGAAGTCAAAACAATTTTTATAACACTAAGATATTATTTGCTTTTTTCCACTCTCATTCTCTCTTGAGTGTGAGATGGAATTTTCCAGAAGCAACATGATGTGTGGTATTGCAACAGATTATAGCAAAAGCAAATAAAAGAATTCTACTCTCCTAAGAATTTCACTCTCTTCTATTAAGACAGACCTTAAGAGATTTGAAAAAAATGCAAAACAAAGACATTTTTCTGTTTTTGTTGTTTTCAGAAAATAGTTATTTTTTATTAAGTATCTTTTTATGTTGGCATGCAAAGGTTTTGTTGTAATTTTTAAATAATATAAACATTTTTAAGCTTTCTTGTTTAGTTTCTCATATTAAAACATGTATAAGCCAAAGCTCTTTGAGGTCCTCAATAATTTAAGATAGAATCCTCAGAGCAAAAAGTCTGAGATGATTTTCACCATCTTATCAGCTGCCCCTTGCTGAGCTTCTCCCATGCCCAGGCCATTTCTTACACATTCTGTTTGAATCCTCCCAACAATCCTGTCAGGAATGTACCCCATTAACCCCCAACCCCGGAAGCACAGACTGGTGCTCAAAACCATTAGTCATACAGCTTGTATTCTGTGGAGCTATAATCTGAAGCTAGTTCTGGTTCCTGAGTCCAACGTGGAGGAATAAATAACCTCCTCACAGACAATATGCTTTTCACTCTTCTGGACAGAGAGAAAGAGGAAAGCAGAGGTCCAAGATGACTTGGATGAATTATTGAAATGGCACAGACAGCCAGAAATCATGACTTCCTAGAGCTGTCTGACCCGTAGAGTCCACTAGTCATAATGAACTTGTCTTTTCAAATTGCCACTCTGAGAAAGGAATTCCTTCAAATTTAGGTGATACTCTGGTCCTGGTGGGTTTTTGTGTCCTTTGTAAGTGGCATTTCAAATCACAGATGATGTCAACTCTGAGCCCGCCACAAGGATGGAACATGTACTTGTATAATGATCACATTCTAAGGTACAGAAACGTTCCTTGCCTGAAACCTATTTTCCAGTTACTTTACAGATCAGCTTCTGCATTCTGATTGATGGCATCTCTTGTGTAACAATAAGAGTTGCTACCACTTAATTGAGTAAGGATGTGCCAGGCACTGAGAGAGAGACTTCTTGTCACGATCTCTCAAAATTCTCAGAAGAATGCCCTGAGACAGCAGTGTTTGCCTCCTCCCTGCCTTACAGATAAGGACACCTGGCTTGCAGAGGTATCCCTGCTTGCCTGAGGTCACCCAGCTCGTAGATGGTGAGTCAGGGATCAAACCCCTGTTTTCAGGGTTCCCTGCCTCAGATTCTTAAACCGTATGCTCTGCAAGCCTCTAAAAGGAATTGTCCATTTGTCTACAGAAAAGGAATTCTTCAAAATAGACTTGAAGTAGCCTGGATAAATTAGGAAAAGGATACAGTTTTACATCCGGAGATTTTCTTTTTTTTAAACTGAGCGATGCAGCCTGATCACTTAGTGAGGAAATAGATACAGTTTTTTTAATACTGTCTTAACCCTTCACTTAACCCGGCAGCCGACAGCGGACAGAGGAGGGCAAAGTTCCTCATGCATATCTGGTACTACCCAGAGGTATTTTAAGATGGCCAATAATGCCAACCAGATTTTGAATTTACGTAGGATCAGGCATGCCTGCCGTCTGCCTGGAGGGCTGTCCTTCTTTCAGTTTTAAAATGTCATGATCACACCAACAGTGTTACAGGTGATGGGAGAGCTGAGGCTCACATGTGTCGACAACAGACGGACATGGCCCTGGAGAACGCCAGAAAGAGAGACTGATATATTTCCCTTAGGGCTGCGCTCCAGGTGCCCTTGGGAGGGGTGGGGACAAAAGCTTCTCACAATTTATATGTATGTGTATATATGTATTTACTTATTTTCTTCTCACAATATACATTGACTGCTTGAGCTAACCAGGTGCTTTCAGCAAGAGTTGAAGCTGCAAACTCGGCTTTAACAGCCTGGACATCAACTTTCTGATTCCTCGTAAAGAGTCAGGTTGCGGCTACTGTCGTAAAAAGCCTAGAATTTTGGCAGAGGAAAGGAATATGGCTCCTTCGGGCTCTTAGGCAATTGGATTCGCATTTGTAAATGGTGTTTGAGCACGAATGCAGAGGAATCCATATACTGTTAAGACATTTCTGACCAGAGCAGTTTGTTGTTGCTTAGGAACGTAATATTAGAGACACGAAACAGACAACTTTTGTCATTCTAAATCCATGCACTTTATTATCTCCACCCTGAATTAGCTACAGAAACAAAAACAAGTGAGTGTGTACAAATCTGGGTAATGTCAGAGAATGACAAGAAGGCGAAGAGTGGTACATGTGACCGTCTCCATTCTGCCACCTCGGCCCTTCCTCTGATCTCCCAGTGCAGGGGGGCAATTTGTCAGCTGAGGAGTCCATGTCCAGTATTGCTATCTGGCTACTGGTTTTAAAATAGCAGTGCATGTGAAGATCTCTTTGGCACTCTATTATTTGAGCAATGTGATTGAATCATATCCTTCTTTACAACTTTTGTGATACTTTAAAACCGCCATCAGAAGCAAAATATCTGCACACTTCTGCACCCTTGCACGAGATTATAAGATCAGAGCTGAGTTCTTGTCTCTGCCACCGTAACGTCCCTACCCTAGGGCCTTGCCAATGGGGCACCAGTAAATACTATAAATAATTAATAGCTATGGGGCTCTTACTATGTGTCAGATACACACCAAGGGCTTTATCCAACTCCCCAAGGAGTAAATGCTATTAATACCCCATTAATATCCCTATTTTGCAGAATACTTGTTGACTGAATGAGCATCTTTGTAATTCATATTTTCTGCCCCCTCTCCTGCTTCTTCTCCCTGTGTCGTGGTGTTTCCTCCATGAAACTCAGCTGCCTGTCTTCCCTTTTCCTCCAAATTCGCAGCTGATGTGGAAGAGCACAAGGAAATCATCTTTTTGTCTCGGAAGTCTTCAGTTACTTACAGGTTTATCGGTAGACGTGGGATGGCTATTCTGTGCCTAGCAATTCATCTGGGTTCTAAAATACGCCCGCCCTCTGTACCAGTACCACATTAAATTCCATTATCCCTGAGGACATCTCAGTCTGTCCTTTTGGGTCATTTTGCTCGTGTGTGCCTGAAGTCAAGATGAAGTAGCTGGCTTTGTTCACCTTCCTATAACCTTCCCCTGGGCAGAGTGAGCTGGGGGAAAACCAAGCTTTTCCTTCTTTCTTTTCTTCCTTTCTTTTTTTTTTTTTTTTAAGTTTTGTTTTTGTTTTGGAGTCATGGGTAACATTTTTCAAATTCTGTTTGATAATTTCAAATCTACTTAAGTTCTTACACGCTGACCAGGCAAACATTTCTTGGGCCCACACAACAGCTTTAGGGAAGAGCTGGGGGTGGTGGAAGAGAAGAGGTCTGGGATGCTGGGGAGCAGGTAGTGGGGGGACACCAAACACTGGGCCCTGTGTAATGTTTCCAGGAATGCTTGGGTCTGCGCTACTTACTTCCCCCAAAAACAAAAAAGAAACTTCCATCTGCATCCACATGGCCTGTCTCATTGCCCCATGGTGCACACATGTACAGATACCGTATTATTCACGGGGGAATCACTAACCCTAGAAACCTCAGTTGGGAAGAGGATAGAAAATTCCCTACGGACAGTGACAGTGATGGGATGTACCAGACCTCTGTTGTGGACCTGTAGAGAGCAAGTAGTGGGAGATCTACCGCACAGATTTGTTCTGGGAATTAACTTGGAGAAGACTTGCACAGTATTTAGAGTGTTCCCTGGTCCACAAGATACAACAAAACACAGAAACTAATTTTCCCCTGGCCTGCCCTTCCATTTGACATTCCCTGTGTTAGAGAATCCTTTCCATGGGTTTAGGCACTGCCCCTCATTTTAAAATGCTCTTCCTGAGAGTATTGGTAAAATAATCCTTTGACACATGATTGTCCCTGAGTTTACCATCATCAGGAGAGGAAGGACTTAAAGCTTTCTAGAAACAGAAAAGAGTGACTATCATTTATTGAGCACACACTATGTTCCAGGCCAGGAGCTCCATACGCTGTGGCCAGTGTCTCATTAAATCTTACCAACAGCACCCCGAGTCCCTCTTAAAAAACTGGACAATTTACCCAAAGTCATTGGACTTGAAGTGGTAGAATTGCAATGTTCATCCAGGACTGTCTGACCCCAGAGCCAGTGCCCTTATTATTATACTCTATGCCCCCTAACATGCTTTAGTGGGATAGCAGAGGTCCAGAGAATGCCTAGACAGTCTGGAGGTTTTTAGAGTACCAAGGCCCAGGGCACAGGGTCGCTTGGCAGGGGCAAAATGTAAGGGTTCTACCAAAAGGATGGCAGTGGAAGTACAAAAGAGAAGGTGGGGAAACTGCTCACAAATTGCACGGCTTCTGACATATTTTCCTCGGCTTCCAAGTCATGGCCACTCACTTTGTCCTCCTTCTCTCTGTGCCTCTGGCCTGGTCTTAGCATATGCTGTTCTATCTGCTACCAATACTTTCTTGCCTTTCTGAAGGACAAAGGGGAGAAACATGAAACTGTATCCTCCACTGCCCACTGTTCAGTGGTAGCTCTGCTGGCATCGACCACCCTACAATTTGGGGTTGTACCTTGTGAGTGCAGAGTGGGCTCCCATTGACACCCCATGGCCCAGCATTAGAAAGGCCTAAGGCTTTACTGGGTCATCTGTGAGGCCGTAATCTAAGTGTTGACCAGGACTGGGGTCTCATCAGAGGTTCAACTGGGGAAGGATCCACTTCCAAGGTCCCATGATTATTGGCAGAATTCACGTCCTTACAGGTTGTCAGAACGCGGGCCTCAGTTTGCAGCTGAAGCCACTGGCATTTTCCCTCTGCTCACTGCCACATGGCCCTCTTCATAGGCAGCTCACAACATGGAGCACCTTGCCTCTTCAAAGCCAGCAAGGGAGAGAGCTCCTTGTAAGATCGATCTAATCATGGGTATTTTAATGACTTCTACTCTGTAACCTCTATTCTGCCATATTTTATTGGTTAGTAGTAAGTCATGGGTTCTGATCACACTCACTGGGGAGGAAATAAACCATGGTGTGAAAGGTACGAGATGAGAGTCATGGGAGCCCTTCTAGAGTCTGTCTGCCACAGTGCCTAATAGGATGTAAAGGTATGAGGTCAATGGGGCCAACACAAACTTCGTTGCTTTATGTTCATGAAACATAAACTCAGTTTCGTGCAACCATCTACAACCCCAAGAAAGTCCAGTTTCTTAAAAAGCTCATGTACTATCAATTTATAGAATCCCAAGTCCTCTCCTTAACAAAAAGGTGGCTGTTTTTTTTCTTTTTTTTAATCTGAAAGATAGATACCACCCCAGTGCCATTACTTGTAGCCTTTAGGTTCCCAAAGGATGAAGATTAAGTCCTTTTTAGTTAAGTTTCTTTTCTCTATATAAAATTGTTCCATGGCATTTTCCTTGACACTTGAGTCTTTTGGCTATTTAGCATAACTTTAATTACAGCATTAACAAAATCTACTAGTTAGGTCAAATCACTGAAACTTAAAAAAACAAATTCCCCCCAAATCAATTTCCCTTCCGTGGCTTTCCCTTTAATTAAAACTAGGAGAACCGCTGTGGAGTGTACTTATTTTTCATCATGTTGTTTGCAGGAGCATGTTTGTTTTTCCTTTGTTGTGCTTCATGTGGTACATCTTACAGATGTTGAGAATATTTCAGGATGTCTTGAAGGGACAATGAGAGGTTGTGGTTTAACAACAAAGCCTCTCACAACGCTGAGGTCTGTTGGTAACAGTTGGATTGCTGAAGTGTAAGATCCTCGGTTAGTTTTCAAAAGTAATGTGCTCTTGGCAGGGTAGAGCTGCGTATGGTTATGTGCAGCTTCAGTGTCCTTTATGATTAGTTTCCCCAAAAGCTTATTGTACTTATTGCATCATTTGTTTTTATTTGTGAGAGTATTTTGGAAGCTTCAGAATGGTTGTAGAGTCATCAGCGTTTCTAGCTGTAAATGGTTAAGACTCCCTGTAGAAATTGTGTTGAAGGCAAACAAAAGTAAATAAAAGTCCCTCGTCTGTACCTTTCCTCTTTATCTGCATTTCCAACCACTGTGAGCTGGGGAACGCAGCTCTGTGGAATGACACAGGACCACGCTCATTCTGATTTATGACCTCTGTCTCCCAAGGAAGGCTGCGTGGACTTGGGGATGTAGGTGAACCACTTGCATGAAAAATTAAAGCTGGCATATTTATTTTGAAAGGCAGAGTCAAGTTAATGACCCTACAAAATTCCTGACACATAAATTTATTTTTTCCGTCCTTCAAATGAGGTAACAAAGCAAGTCTATATCCAGTCCTGGGGAAGTTTGATGCTTCTGATCTAAAAGTCTATAAAATGGGTAACCTGCCAGAGCCCTGGAAAAGCCATCCATCTTAGGGAAATGGAATTAGCTTTAACTATATTATTAAATACTATAAATTACCTTCCTGGGTCCAGCCAGTTAAGTGTTCAGATTCCTTTTCAATATGCTTACGTTTTCATTTCCAGCACAAAGTAAAACATGAAATAAAGAAATCTTACTATTCAAAATACATGTTTTTCGTAATAAAAAAACATGGGTGGTATTTCCTCCCGTACTCACTGTGTAGTTTCGTTCATGTAGCATGTAAAGCTGTTATTAATTGTTTCTATGAATGTTTTGTGATGTGTTGCCACTTGTTATCTATTAAACACTGATTTAGTAAAATGTGTCAGAGCAGGTGCTGTGAGGAAGAGAGGGAACCCTTTTCCTCAAAGAGCTTCCATTCTGGGTAAACTCACAACCTTGACCTTCTTAATTCTTCCAGTGGGTCCCCTTGCCTTTGGAGTGGGAATCCCCTCATATCCAAAGCTCATAAGTTCTAGATAATCTGGCCTCCACCTGCCTCTCAAGACATGCTTGAGCAATTCAATCGGATAGGTGCTGTTATTACTGTATGTCAGGTATGGAAACTGAAGCTCAAAGAAAATGAGTGAGGTGGCAAACTATTTCCAGGAAGCAGAGGGGGATTTGAGGGCAGGGCTATTATCCCCTAAATCTTTCATCTTCTTTCACTCCCCTAATCTGTGGTTACCTGATAATACAACCAATCAATTCAGTGAGAAGAGGAGCAACGGCTCAAAAATGCAGACTTTATGAAATCAGGATCATACAGCAGCCTCAGCTGCAAAAGATTAGATACAAAATGAGAAGAGTTATATCCGGCTCTTGTCTGCCAATAATTAGCTGTGTCATCTTGGATAAGTCATTTACCTCAATATCTTCTGTTTATAAAGCAATGAAAGTCAACAAATAATTTCTAGGCAATATTCCCAAATCTGGTCCAGATTATCAGGGAATGCTGCAAGTTACAATCCCACACTTGGAGATTTGTCATGTGCATGAGCATGTTCAAGGTGCCGTGAGGTCCTGCAGGAGGAAACCTGTTAATATAACACTTTTTAGGGGCACCTGGGTGGCTCAGACGTTAAGCGTCTGCCTTCGGCTCAGGTCATGGTCCCAGGGTCCTGGGATCGAGTCCCACATCGGGCTCCCTGCTCTGCGGGAGGCCTGCTTCTCCCTCTCCCACTCCCCCTGCTTGTGTTCCCTCTCTTGCTGTGTCTCTCTCTGTCAAATAAATAAATAAAATCTTTAAGAAAAAGTATATAGCACTTTTTAAACTCGTTTGACCCTGGAAGACAGAGCTCAGGTTCCCTAGAAAATAGTCTGAAAAATGATCTTCCAAATTCTCTTCAGGCTCTAAAGTTTTATAGTTGACATTTTTGCTTGTGAAATGTTCCATACCTACAACCCATGTGTTCTCTTTTAATTGTGACTTTCCACCCCGCCCCCCCCCCCACCAAGACTAAACACAGCAGGCAACCAGTAAATGCTGTTGACTGATTTATTCAGCTCTTAAGGTTAATGTAGTCCTACCAGCGCTTATTTTATGTTTGGCAACATTTAGTTGAACACAGAACAGAGCTGGTGTGGGCAGCACTGGGCTCTGGGAGCTGGGTGAAAACCACCAACTCTCCCTAGCGCCAGCCAGAGAGATGCCAGATGACATTTTAGTACCATGTGGCTATGAGAGTTTCATTCACATACAGAAACAAAAGACCAAATCTGTCTCCGCTTAGCCGCCTTCTGATCTAGCTGTCCTGCCTGAGTTGGGTTGGTGGAAAACGAAAGCACTCGGTGTTGGGTGTCATTGACCAGCCACCCTGATGGGACAGCCATCTTTTTCACCTCCCTCCAGTGGTTTGCAAGATACATTGGCTCAGCCAGACTCTCCCAGAGAGAAAACCCTAGAATACCGCTTGGTGCCTTCTTCCACGGCAGATTACCAAATGCCACCCTCATGGTTTGAAAGAGCTAATTCACAGAGAAAGTGCCAAAGAGTTTCCCAGGAATTCTTTTGAAATGCAACATCTTTTATTTGTGTTTGCCCAAGATAACAAACTAACTTTAATATGCAATATAATAAATACACAGAAATGGATTTTTAAAAGAGATCATTGTTTTTAATAATATAGCTTAACTAGCACTGTTTTTCATCTGTAGAAAGCATGTGTGTCCAAGTGATTTAATATGGTAATAAAACTTTTTACAGTGTACCAAAAATCATACAGATGCCTAACACCTTAAGAGCTGGGCAACTACCTGCATCTATTAAGAAAAAACATTTTATCTTTATGTTCTTAAAAAAAATAAAGATCCTGTGTAGATTGTGTACTGAGAAAACAGTTTTGATACTGTAGTTTATAACTAAGAACACTGAGAAAAATATTTTTGTTCTGAATTGTCAAAGTTTCTCCTTCTGAGTATATTCTATAGTGTTCCATGTAAAGCAGTTGACATAATTGAAAGCTGCAGTATAGAATATTAAGAGTAGAGAATTGACTAAGGTAGAACCAGAGTATGGATCATAACTCTGCCTCTGACTAGCTATAAGGTTATTTATTAAACCATCTTGAGTCTCAGTTCCCTTATACATAAATGGAAGTATATTAACAGTTGTTGTTTTTTTTAAAGATTAATTTATTTATTAGAGAGTGCACATGAGGTAGGGAGGGGCAGAGGAAGAGAGAGGGAATCCCCAAGCAGACTCCCTGCTGAGCACAGAGCCTGACACAGGCTCCATCTCACAACCCTGAGATCACGACCTGAACTGAAACCAAGAGTCAGATGTTTAACTGACTGAGCCACTCATGCACCCCACCACAGGTTGTCTCAAAGATAAAATGAGATAAAGTCCATGAAAGAATTACCCAACACCTGCCATATAATAAGCAAGTATTAAATAATTGTTCTATGGAGACCTGTTAATTAGTTCACTTGACCGGAGAACCAGAGGTAGAGTTGCATTGGCCAAGGAGCACTCTTTCCCTGTGATCCTCTTGGCCCCATTCCCCTCTTGTTTGCTTGACTGATAGTAGTTCTGGGCCTCATTGTTGCAGTTATTCCATTGGAAAGGTCTTGCCCAGAAATCTCTAGAAAATTTCCCTGTGTATCATTGGCCTGAGGTGGTCATGGGCCAGCTTGGGGCACATGGTCCATGTGAGGCACATGGACTGTGGCATTGAACCCTAGTCAAAACTGAAGTTTGGATAACTGAATTCAATAAATACCAGTTCAACCTAATGCCTATCTCAGGCTTTGTGCTAGGCTATGATGTTGAAATGATTGAAACCAGAGTCTTAACAAACTTTTTGTCCGAGGATCAAATAGTAACTGTTTAGGCTTTGCCGGCAGAGGTAAAATCAAAGGTATTGTGTAAGGATTTATATACCCAGATAAAATGTGGCCATTTAAAATGTAAAACCAGTCTTAGTTTGTAAGCCATGCAAAAACAGATGGCTTAGCCCACAGGCTGTAGTTTGCCAACCCCCAATGTACACAGCTCTGTCCCATACCTTCTTGGAGCTTGAAGCTCATCTAAAGTGTCACATGATGTATGAACATTTTTTCAAATCCTCCCTCCCAATCCCCCTTGACATTTGAATGAAGCTGAGCCTATCAGTAAAATTATTTGTCCAGTATCACCTACCTTCACCAAAATCTCAGAATCACTAGTCAGAGGATGTGCACCAAAGAGCAGCTTTTGATGATCTTCTGGTGATTGGTTTAAGGCCACAACATGAAAATATATGAATGCCAGGTCAGATTCTGAAGAGCTCAGTATGGAGGGAGAAAACATTAACCAGGAAATTGTCCTTCCAAATACTTATTTTAAAAGCCATGGAAAGAGAGTTACGCAGCACTCTACATACATAACCCAGTCATCACACCAACATACTTAAATGAGCTCCCACATATACAGAGCAGACACCCACTTAGCCACGGGTGTTTCCCAAGAGCTCCTGCTACTGAAACCATGATCCATAGCTTGGGCCACAACATAAACTTCTCCCAGACTCTCAGTCTTAGTTGGAAATCTGCTTCTACACAGGTAGAGGGACTGGAACATGGGAGGAAGTGTACTAGCATTTCCCAGGGCCCATTTAAAAGATGTGCACACTGAGTCACAGAGGAAGCGGGAGGTTGTCATGGCACAGGGTCTCAGCCTTCTTGTTCCCAGTAAATCTGTGACCTCCCCGACAGAGACAGAGATCAAGCCATGAACTACGTAACTGCCCATCCCATTGTGTTTGCCTTTGCAATTTTACTCCACTGCCTTCAATTTTTTGGTGCCTATTGGCCTTGCGTGTGTGTTAAGAATGTCATTTGGAGGGGCATCTGGGTGGCTCAGTTGTTAAGCGTCTGCCTTCGGCTCAGGTCATGATCCCAGGGTCCTGGGATCGAGCCCCATATCAGGCTCCCTGCTCCGCGGGAAGCCTGCTTCTCCCTCTCCCCCTCCCCCTGCTTGTGTTCCCTCTCTCGCTGTGTCTCTCTCTTTAAAAAAAAAAAAAATTTAAAAAAAAAAAAAAAAAAAAGAATGTCATTTGGAGATAGAAATCTGTGAAATAATAATTTTGCTACCATTGATAAAGTCAAAGGGAAGGTTATAGCTAGGCAGGGTTGGTGCTACAAGTCAAGTTGTGACCCCTTTGCAAGGAATTCATAATCCATAAACCAAGTTGTTTTTCTTTTGTTTTTTTAATTTATTTTTTTATTATGTTAATCACCATACATTACATCATTAGTTTTTGATGTAGTGTTCCATGATTCATTGTTTGCGTATAATACCCAGTGCTCCATGCAGTACGTGCCCTCTTTAATACCCATCACCAGGCTAACCCATCCCTCCACCCCCTTCCCCTCTAGAACCCTTAGTTTGTTTCTCAGAGTCCATAGTCTCTCATGGTCCGTCTCCCCTCCGATTTCCCCCCCTTCATTTTTCCCTTCCTACTATTTTCTTTTTTTTTTTTTTT